>NC_048600.1:17574615-17908293 GCF_003668045.3 Cricetulus griseus
CCTGATGGCTAAGGATGTTGAGCACTTTCTTACGTGTCTTTCAGCCATTTTAGATTTCTCTACTTAGTTCTTTACCCCACTTTTTATTTGAATTATTTGGTGTTTTGGTGACTAGCTTAGTGGGTTCTGTGTATATTTTGGAAAGCAGTGGGATGTGGGGGTGGTAAATATCTTTTCCCATTCTGAGGGCTGCCGTTTTGTCTGGTTGACTGTGTCCTTTGCCTTACAGAAGCACTTCAATTTCAGGAAGTCCCATTTATTAATTGTTGATCTCCATGTCTGTGCTACTGTTGTTATTAGGAAGCAGTGTCCTGTACTAATTCATTCGAAGGTACCACCTACTTTCTCTTCTAAGAGGTGCCATGTGACTGGATTTATGTTGAGGTCTGTGATCCATTTGGACTTAAGTTTTGTGCATGGTGATAGGTATGGATCTATCTGCAGTCTTCTACACATCAGCATCCAGATATGCCAGCACCATTTTTTGAAGATGCTTTTTTTTCCATTGTATATTTTTAGCTTTTTTGTCAAAATCAGGTATGCAGGATAATATCAGGGTTTTCAATTCAATTCCATTGTTCTATCTGTCTATTTATGTGCAAAATACTGTTTTCAGACTGTTTTCAGGACTACAGCACTAAAATAAAGCTTGAAGTCAGGGATGGTGATGCCTCCGGATATTCCTTTATTGTACAGGGTTGTTTTGGCTATCCTGAGTCTTTTGTTTTTCCACATAAAGTTGAGAATTTTTCTTTCAAGGTCTGTGAAGAGTTGTACTTTGATTTTCATGGGGACTGCATTGAATATGTAGATGGCTTTTGGCAAGATTGCCATATTTACTATGTTGATCCTACCTATCTAAGAGCATATGAGATCTTTCCATTTTCTGGTATCTTCTTTAATTTCTTTCTGTAAAGACTCAAAGTTCTTGCTATACAGGTCTTTCACTTGATTGGTTAGAGTTGCCCCAAGATATTTTATGTTGTTTGTAGCAATTGTATAGAGTGATGTTTCTCTGATTTCTTTATAAGCCCATTTTTCATCTGTATATAGTAGGGCTATTGATTTTTTGTTTTGAGTTAAATTCTAATTCTGCCTCATTGCTGAAGGTGTTTATCAGCTGTCGTAGTTCCCTGGTAGAGTTTTTCGGGTCACTCATGTAAACTATCATATCATGTGCAAATAGTGAAAGTTTGACTTCTTTTCCAATTTGTATCCCCTCGATCTCCTTTTGTTGTCTTATTGTTCTAGCTAGAACTTCAAGTACAATATTGAAGAGGTATGGAGATATTGGACAGCCTTGTCTTGTTCCTGATTTTTGAGGAATCGAGTTGAGTTTCCCTCCCTTTAATTTAATGTTGGCTGTTGGTTTGCTGTATATTGCTTTTATTGTGTTTAGTTATGTTCCTGTCTTTCCTGATCTCTCCAACACCTTTATCATGAAGTGGTGCTGGATTTTATCAAAGGCTTTTTCAGCATCTATTGAGATGATCATGTGATTTTTCTTTCTCAGTTTTTTATATTGTGGATTACATTGATGGATTTTCGTATGTTAAACCATACCTTCATCCCTGGAATGAAGCCTACTTGATTGTGATAGATGATTTCTCTGATTTGTTCTTGGATTCAATTTGCCAGTATTTTATTATTTTTGCATCAATGTTCATGAGGGCTATTGGTCTGTAGTTCTCTTTCTTAGTTCTGTCTTTGTGTCCCTTGGCTACCAAGGTTATTGAAGCCTCATAAAAACAATTTGGCAATGACCCTTCTTCTTCTCTTGTATGGCATATTTTGAGGAGAATTGGTATTAGATGTTCTTTTTCTGGTAGAATTCTGCACTGAAACCATCTTGTGATGGGCTTTTTTGTTGCTGTTGTTGTTGGGAGACTTTTGATGACTGCTGCTATTTCATTCAAGGTTATGGGTATATTTAAATTGCTTATCTTGATTTAACTTTGGTAAATGATATCTACCCAGAAAATTGTCCAGTTCCTTTAGATTTTCGAATTTTGTGGAGTACAAGTTTTCTAAGTATGACCTGGTGATTCTCTGTATTTTCTCTGTGTCTGTTGTTATGTCCCCCCTTTTCATTTCTGATTTTACAAATTTCATGTTCACTCTCTGCCATTAGGTAACTTCAGATAAAAGTCTGTCTATCTTGTAGATTTTCTCGAAGAACCAACTCTTCATTACATCAATTCTTGTATTGTTTTCCTAGTTTCTACTTTATTGATTTCAGCCCTCAGTTTGATTATTTCCTGGCATCTACTCCATCAGGGTGAGTTTGCTTCTTTTTGTTCTAGAGCTTTCAGTTGTGCTGTTAATTCTCTAGTGTGACTATTCTCCAGTTTCTTCATGTGGGCTTTAGTGCTAGATATGAGTTTTCCTCTTAACACTACTTTCAAGGTGTCCCATAAGTTTGGGTATGTCATGTCTTCATTCTCATTGAATTCTAGGAAGTCTTTAATTTCTTTTTTTTTTTCTTACTTGACCCAGGAATGGTACAATTGTGCATTGTTCAATTTCCATGATTTTGTAGGTTATCTGTAATTTGTGTTGTTGTTGAATTCTAACTTTAAAACATGGTGGTCTGATAAGATACAGGGGTTATTCCAATATTTTGTACCTGTTGAGGTTTGTTATGTTGCCAAGTATGTGGTTGATTTTAGAGAAGGTTCCATGTGGTGCTGAAAAGAAGGTATATTCCTTTTTTCTTTGTTAAGTTTCTGTCAGGTAGTCCTGTCTAGTGGTGAGAGTGGGCTGTTGAAGTCTCCCAATATAAGTGTGTAGGGTTTTATGTATGATTTGAGTTTTAGTAATTTAGTATTTTTTTTATGAATGAGGATGCCTTTGTATTTGGAGCATAGATGCTCAGAATTGAGACTTCATCTTGATGGATTTCTCCCGTAATGCATATGAAATGACCTCCTTCTCTTTTGATTGATTTTAGTTTAAATTCTAATTTGTTAGACATTAGGATTGCTACCTCCACTTGTTTCTTGGGTCCATTTGATTGGAAAACCTTTTTCCAACACTTAATTCTGAGGTACCCTATGTCTTTGAAGTTGAGTTGTGTTTCTTGTATGCAGCAGTGGGATAGATTCTGTCTTTGTATCCATTCTGTTAGCTGATATCTTTTTATAGGTGAATTAAGACCATTAATATTGAGGGTTATTAATAATAACCATTGATTGTTCATTCCTGTTTATTTTGGATTTGTTGGTGGTGGTGTGATTGTGTGTGGTTTTCCACCCCCTTTTTTTTGGCTGTTGGTAAATTGGGATTATCTATTCCCTATGTTTGTCTGATTGTAGTTAACTTCCTTGGGTTGGAGTTTTCCTTCCAGAAAGGTCTGTAGGGCTGGATTAGTGGATAAGAATTGTTTAAATCTGATTTTGTCGTGGAATATCTTATTTTCTCTATCTATAGTGATTGAAAGCTTTGCTGGGTATAGCAGTCTCAGCTGACATCCATAATCTCTTAGTGTTGGTAGAATACCTGTCCAGGACCTTCTGGTTTTCAGAGTTTCCATGGAAATATCAAGTGTAATTCTGATAGGTTTGCCTTTATATGTTACTTGACCTTTTTCCTTTGCTGCTCTTGATAATCTTCCTTTATTCTGTATGTTTGGGGTTTTGATTATTATGTGGCAAGGGGACTTTTTTTTGTTCAGTCTATTTGGTCTTCTGTAAGCTTCTTGTACTTACATTGGCATGTCTTTCTATAGGTTGAGAAAGTTTTCTTCTATGATTTTGTTGTATATGTTTTCTGCACCTTTGAGGTAGGTGTCTTCACCTTCTTCTATACCTATTTTTCTTGGGTTTGGTCTTTTCAAGGTGTACCATATGTCCTGCGTATTTCTGTTAGGGATTTGTCAGAATTAAGATTCTCTTTGGTCAATGAATCTATTTCTCCTAGTGTATCTTCAACACCTGATTCTGTCTTCCATCTCTTGTATTCTGTTGGTTATGCTTGCATCTGTAGTTCCTGATCATTTACCCAGCTTTTCTGTTTCCGCCATTCCCTCAGTGTGTGTGTGTGTGTGTGTGTGTGTGTGTGTGTGTGTGTGTGTGTGTGTGTGTATGTATGTGTTTAGTGTCTCTATTTCAGTTTTTAGGTCTTGAACTGTTTGAATTGTTTCCTTCATCTGTTTGATTATTTTTTCTTGGCTTTCTTTAAGAGATTTGTTGATTTCTTGTGTTTTTTTATTTGTTTTTTCTTGCATTTCTTTAAGGATTTTTCTCATATCCTCTTTGTGGACCTCTATCATTTTCATGAAGTTGTTTTTAAGGTCATTATCCTCTGCTTCATCTCTGTTAGGATGCTCAGGTTTTGCTGGTGTAGAGTCTTTAGAATCTGATGTTGTCATATTGGTTTTTCTGTTGTTGAATGTGCTTTATATTGTCTTCTTCCCATCACTTCTTCCAGTGGGAGCCAGAGGTGTCTCTTCCTTTCCTGGAGAGTACAGGTCCAAGGTTCCCTTCTGGTGGGTGCAAGTGAGTCCAATACTCCAATGGCTCTCTGCTTCCTGTGGGTAGAAGCGGGTTAGTACCAGGGCCTTGGCAGTCTCTAGGTGGGCTGGACCACTGGGATGGGATCCCTAGTGTTCTGTCTCCAGGCCTCAAGTGGCTCTGAGCAGGGTACAGGATATCAGGCTGGAAACAGGCCCACACCTAACTCATCCCACAGGCGCAGAAAGGGACTAGGATTTAGGATACTTTTTAGGTAGTTGGTTTCCATGGGACACTAAGATGCTAACATGCTATCAAAAGAAATAATCATCACCAGTAATCTCTGCAAACTGTAATAATGAGTGACCTGGTAAGACAAGCCTACTGGTGTAACATGGCATGAATGTTATGGGTATAACCAGTTTCTGATTGAATATAAGGTTCACTTTCTAAGATGAAACCCATATCTGGCACTGTTATCAAGAACCTATGAATAGACAGATCTTAGGCCCTAAGGCAAAACCTACTACAACTGCTCTGCTAAATGGTCATATTATTAAACAGACTCTTAATGACTTATCCTTATATTCATAGGTTAGTATGTCACTCAACTTTCTTCAGATAAACTTGTATTTAAAGCAGATGATAATTAACATGGAGATCTATAACTGGCCAAGGTGCAAAGAATAAGAAATGTAGAATGATCAGCCCTAAATGTGACATCTATCCCATATTGCCCATATTGCCTCCTCTATACCATACTTGCCCCATTCAAGATTCAGGCCATTGTGGAAGGATGAGGGAGTGAATATAGGAGTATATATATATATATATATATATATATATATATATATATATATATATGTTGAATGAATTTAAGGAACTTTTTTTCTGGACGCAAGAGGGCAGTTATACATATGAACTCACTGCAGTTGTCACACTGTGCACAAAACCTATACAAGCTCAGGGCACACAAAGTCCTGGCATAGAGATGGAGGTGGGGGTAATGTTGGACTGCAAAATGAACAGTTTTTGGCAACTGGCTGACGCTAAAATAGGATGAGTCTGTTTTCTTGCAAGATGCTTAATTGTTTTAAGAAAATGCAAAGGTAGGTAGGAAAGGGGGTGAATCTGGGAGGAGTTGGAGGGTATGCTAATATTATCAAAGAAATAATAAAACTTTTTTTTTTGAAAATGAATGTTGACCTGCTATTCAACTTGAGGATCAAACAGATAGGAAAAGATCAAGAAGATAAAATGTAGAGAAGGCAATCTGTAAGTAGTCTAGCAAGCTTCTTAAACCAAAATGAATGTTCCTTAAGGCCCAACAGCTAGAAATGTCAATTTAACTCCAGTGGCAGCAACAGATAACTAAGCATCTAAATGATACTCTTTTCAATATCATGATAAGCCCAGGGTCTTCATGGTAGGTTAAAACATAGGTGACTATTTATTGGTGTGTGTATATATATATATATATATATATATATATATATATATATATATATGTGCATGTAGACTGTGTGTGTGTGTGAGAGAGAGAGAGAGAGAGAGAGAGAGAGAGAGAGAGAGAGAGAGAGAGACTCTTCTGAATGCAGAACTTGAATGTCTAAATGAAAAATAATGAAACCCATAGACACTGGTTGTTTCTCTACACACTCCTACAAGGCAAAAGCATCTCTCTCTCTCTCTCTCTCTCTCTCTCTCTCTCACACACACACACACACACACACACACACACACACACACACACAATCTATAAAATAAGAACCAAACATTTTCTGTCTGTTTCATAACAGAGGGATGAAGTATTTGGCAGTCATACTTAGCTCAGCCACAGGTTGCTGTTTTGTTGGGCTCACAGCCTTTAAGTTCTAAGGCCTCTTTCTCTCCTCAGTCTTAGATAGCATAGTGTGTCCTCTCTCTGTACCCCATGAAAGAATAAAGTAAGGCCTTGAAAATCCACCCATTCCCCTATGTTCAAAAACAGTCTCCACAAATGTATCTTTTCAAGATACCTTGGCATTGAGGGTGGGGAATGTCAGATGGACCAGAATTTCCAGTAGAATCCTTCTGGGTTCTGACCAGTTGGGATGCTGTGCCCGGGGCTTAATGAGAATATTTGGATATCTCATAGCCATGTCCTCACTGGGTCAAGTCCATGGTACCCTGCCCTGCAGGGAACCATTCTGTCATACTATTCAGTTGATGAACAAGAGAGAGAGTTAGCAATGGCAAAGGCCATTTTCCCTGCATGGGATAGATTCAAACTCACAGAAAGTACCAGGTCAAAAGTTCAAAGTGCTGCTTGCTCATTCTTCTGGCAGGAGTAGGATCACAAGGGAGAAGGAGTTACACTCTGCAGGAACTGAACCGAGAGGGTTTGAAGACCTACAAACCAGTTCCAGTCAAAAGGCAGCTGCAATATTCTAGGCTCCTAAGACTAAAAAAAAAAAAAAAAAAATTCAGCCTGACAGCATATCTTAATTCTGATAAGGGAGGGAAAAGTGTTTCCTCTCTTTCTGGCAGCCCAGCAGGAAAAAAAAAGAGGTATTAGCAGAAGCCTGAGCCTGCAGGGGTCTGGCCCATATCCCAGCCATATCCTGAGATAAAGACAGGGCTTCCAAAACTCCTTGAGGGGGGAATCTGCATTTCCTGTCCTAAATACTTAGGCCATCTGGAATGTCTATCATGGAAGTGTTAAATTTATGGAATTGTCCTCACAGGCTCCCCAAACGACTTCCAGTTCTCCACAGAATAAAAATAAGTTGAATGGAAACAAATGTGGTGGAGTTCCCAATCTTCTAGTGCAGGAGGCACACATGGAGAATATGGAAAATACCGAAATAGAGACACCCAGTTTTGAAATGTGCACTTCAATGAATGATTTCAGTCAGGACATATTTAGACTATGGGACTGAATCTGGCAATTTGGGTTTACCCTTAAACTTCCCTCCCTTAGGTTAGTTGATGCTTTCCCAGCTGATGCTCTCCCATGGAGGTGGAGGAAGGGAGTCAATGGTCTGTTCAGTAGTCCCACATCCCCCAAAGCTGTCAAAGACCTTTCATAATGGAGAAGCAGGAGCATTTTGTTTATCCACAGGACAGAATCACCCTGTTTTGGTGCCACTGTCATTTTGCAATGACTGCGTACAAAACTCACAGGAAAATCATGTAATAACAAAACCAATCCTGGGGCAAGCAAATACGTATACAGCCTGTGCTTTTCCAGTTGCTGTATAATAACACACCGTAAATGTAATAGCTTTAAAAATATCCATGCATTATGTAAGTCAGATGCCTACCCAAACGACTCAGTTTTCAGTACTGAACTTCAGTGTGAATAAAATAAACTGTATACTAAGCTGGGCACTAAAATAAAATCTCCTTCCCGTTTTTTTTTTTCCCTTTGGTTATTGGTAAGATTCAATTCTGTAGGATTATAGGCTGTTTACTGTCAGTCATCTTGGTCCCATTCAGTTGCTTACAGGTAGACCTACCGTATCTTCTGGCAACTAAGGCTAATAAAGTCCTTCCTATTTTTGAAATCTCCCTGTGGAGTGGTTTCTGCTTGTAGTCTAGGAATCCGTCTGCTATTAAGGTACTGAAGTTGATAGATAAGCATACCTGTAAATCTCCATTTTGCCATTGGATATAATAATCATCAAGGTAACACCAATATGCAGAGATGACAACAGAATTGGCAAGTCATCCTAAAATCCTACACATAGCTGGCGACTCAAAAAAAATCCAAAAGAATTATGTTTCCTTACAAGATGGTGACTTGAGGGAACACTCAAGAAAAGGAATTCAGACTTTCTCTGTGGAATATAAGATCACAAGGAGTGTGGTGGTTATAGTTGTCCAACATATATGGCTGCTGCTTAGAATCTGTTAAAAATAACCTCAGGCATACATTCTACTTCAGCTAATGCAGTCTCTTGCCCTCTTGACATCCTCTTCAACTCCATCCCTATCATGGAGGTCTCAGCCTGGAAGTTTGAAGGTCCTACAGTTTTGTAGGGTAATAATGCACCTATGAATACATTTAGTGACATTGATTGTACCATGCACACATTGATCTCCTGCTATAGAAGTTCTCCTGTCCATTTATTTCCAGCTCCTCAAAGGCAGGTCAAGTGTGCTCCTAACCTGTATGAATCTCCTGCTAAGTCCAAGGAATCTGGTTCAAAACAAATACTCGATGTATGATTATGAGATTGAGAGAAGTAGATGAATTCCCTTACACTGTGTTATTATATGCAGTAAATTATATGTCCAGCAGCTTTGCATGCTGTTACGTTAGCAAAACAGATTAAGGTTTTAAGTCCCACAATAGCCAATCAATATATATTGCAACACAGAATCCATAGATTTCAGATGAGTTTGTACAGCTCAGTTACCCTCTTTCCCATTTAATTTAATCTGCTGGCTAGAATGTGAGCACACTGATGTTAGAGTACAACCTTCTCCCCACCTATAAACAATGTCAGGATCAGCAATATAGAGTACATTTAGTGCTGTTTCTGATCCAGGTAACCAGATGACTTACAACATAGGCACAGATTGATCAATGGGTCATACATTTCCCCAATAACATTATTCAGAGCCTAAATCTGTTTAACCACCAGGTAAAACACAGGGTACTTCAGAGGCACTGATCAGAAAGAGATGGGAAAAATCTAAAATAAACAAGGCATGGCTTGTGAAGAGGGAGAATTCTTAGAGCATTTGCTGCCAGAGAACGCTGGGGTATAGAGACATCATCATCATCCAGGAAAGGACATGTGACTACTAATGGCAGAGCACAGAGGTCTCCTAGTACAAGTAGAGTTAGAATGAGCACATGAGTATCCATCATTGCGACAGATTTAAGGAACCCCCTAACCACATCTCAATTGCCTCCAATGACATTCATTTAGTCTCAACACTAGCACCTATCCTGGAATGCCTTATAAATAATGTTACCAATAAGTTTGATGCTATAATTGGTAATAGGAAACACAAATTTAGTCTCTGTCCAGTTTCCTTGCATCCATTTCCTAGAATTCCTGGAAACTGTGTAGAGATGTCTTTTTTCTTCTTCCTGGTGTCTATGGTTTTCTGGGTAGATTCCGAGTAGAGGCTGGCTGTTAAGCACATCCACCATATGATTAGAAGTCTGTTATCTTTAAGCACAGACCTCAGAAATCAGACTGGAGGTTGAGTTAATCATCAATTGCCAATAATGCAGAAATTTCCATTTAATGAAGCCAAAATAGCAAATGAACAAGGAAGCATTCATAAAGCTTGTTGTGTATATGCAGGTGCCAGAATGATGGAGTTTGCTGGAAGCTCAAGATGCTCCATGCCTTCTCCCACTCAATGAGTTCTAGGCACATTCACATCTCCCTTCCCATTGTGTCCTTTGTAATATCCTTCATAAAAGAGGGCAAATGAGTTCCTATGGGTTCTGTAAGGCACTCTAATAAATCACCAAACCCAAGCAGAAGGTTGAGGTCATGGGAACTACTATTAGTCAGTTTGTCAGAGGCACAGGTCACAATCTAGACTTCTAACTGGCATCTGGAATGGGAAGCTGTCTTGGAGGACAGAGTCTTTAACCTTTGGAATCTGCACTGAATCTGGTTAGTATTTTAATTAAACTAGATTTTTAAACATCCATTTGATGTCTGTTGGGGAACTAATGTATAAAGAAAAAAAAAGCTATGTCCAGTGTCAAAAATCTTTTGTATTATGCTGAATGTGAATATAGAAGAAAAAGCAATTAGTTTTTCTTTCTATATATCTTGAAACATCCAAGTTGAGCGAATAGAAAGAAACTGAATGTTAACTCCTGAATGGATTGTCCATGGAGGGTCTCCAAAGTAGATTGACTACTCAGCTCTCTGTATAACCTGGATCTCTGTACTTTCAAGAGTTTAACCATGGTCAGATGTTCCAAGAAATTATGGACAATGGACAATTGGAGACCATAGAATATTAACTCTATTCTCATTTACCTTACTGGTGCCTAAGCAAAGTTACTGAGTGCACACGATAGGAGATTAAAATTTCCTGGGATGAACTATATCTATATACTAATTAAGCACACCAATTAACTCAGAAAGAAATGTAAAGGACACAGATTAGCTAGATAAAAAATTGGCTTTAAAAGATGTATATATATATGTTTTGCACTCAATTGTGAAGATGGTATCTTTATACATCAATGTACACAAGTAACCCAAGTTTCTAACAATAATCGCCTGCTGCTTTCTTTATAAAAAATGAAAATCCTGGACTTCATTCATTGCATAAACCCTTTGATGATGTTAAGGTTCATTCTAGAATCTACTGCATGATGCCTTTTAAGCAATAAATACATCATTGATATGGTTGTATACAAACTGAACTTTACACTTCGGTTATTTTTATTTTCTTGAGGGGAGCCCTCTTGTGGGTGTCAGGCATATTACCAGACAGATTTTCTCTGATAATGGGCTGAGAAGAATGCTTCATGTTTCAATTAAGACAAAGTTCAATATATATGCACTTTTTAATGCCTACATTGTTCTTTCATGTGTCTTCCCAAATTAATTCTAGAAATACTATGTCCCCATAGTTCTAAAGAAATAAAAGGTTAACGAGCTACTCTGGTCATCATTAGCAGTGTGTGTGTGTGTGTGTGTGTGTGTGTGTGTGTGTGTGCGCGCGCGCGCGCGCGCACGCGCGTATGTGTGTATGCATGTGAGTATGTGTGCACTCACGTGTGCTTGCTTGCATGCATGTATGTATGATTGTGTGTGTACATTTACACACGAAAGCCAGAAGTTGATATAAGGTAGTCTCCCGTGTTGCTCTTCAGGGTCTCTTATGGGACATAAAGCTCTGGGCTGACCATGAGATCCAGCCCTAGAATTACTGATGTGCTTGGCCAATACTTAGATTTTACAAGAGACACTCAGTGTCTCTTGCTTGTCCAGAAAGTATTTTCCAGAGTAATTTCCCCAGACCTCAGTGAATGTCACATCCTTACATGAGGTATTTTTGAATGATAAGCCTAAAGCAGAACCAGAAATCTTTACTTTAAAAATATGTTTTAAACTATGAATACCTAGGTTAAAGTTTATCCAACCTGCTTTGAAGCAGACTTGATAAAAAACCAAGGGATGTTAATATTTTGATGTATATTTTCTCTCTAATGAAAATATTAACCTGGTAGAGACAGAGTCAAACTCAATTTTCTACCCCACAGCTCTTAGGAAAGTGATGGCTATAACGAAAGTATTCAATCGGTATTTGTTAAATTGAGATATGCAACCCCAGCATAGTAACTCATATTGTTAATGCCCTGCAAATTATAACTCTAATAAATTTGAATTTTGAAAAAGTTTTGACAATGACATTTTAACATAGATTCAATGGTGCCTTTGCTCCCAGTGTTCACAAGGCAGAGTCCAGCTAATCTCTGTAAGTTTGATCTCAATCTGGTCTACATAGCAAGCTCCCAGCCAGCCAAAGCTACATAGTAAGACCCTGTCTAAAATATATATATTACTTTAAGGGTCACAGGGGCATTTAAACTAACATTGTATATACTATCAATAGTTACATAGAAACGTTGCATAGTCTAAGTAAAGTTTGTATTACACCCCCGACTTGCATTTTAAAAGAATGTTCTGTTATATTTCAGTTAAATTTAATACAGTTTTTCAGTCCTTCTCATCATCCAATGTAATGAACTTGGTATGAGAGCAGTAATGGAAAAAGACAATCTGCGAAAAATTGTGTAACATAGATACTCTCATTTATATGCACAATTTTGAATTCCCAGAAAATAAGGAGCAGGTTACCATGCATTTACCTTCACAAATGCTGACACGAGTCAAGATTGGATATAGGCAATCGGATCTGACGATAATATATTCCATCTGCAATTGCTAGAGATGCATGCAAGATAGCAGACAACACCTTCCTTTTGAATTTCAAATGTTATATAACCTTTGGGATATAACAAGGGATATTCATCTGAAATAATGGTAGGAAATTTATAATGGAGACCACATAATTAGTTGTTATTATTTGCAAGTACCACATACTCTGATAAGAACAGGTTTAGAAAAAATTGTCCTTCAGTAAGTGCTCTCTCTCTCTCTCTCTCTCTCTCTCTCTCTCTCTCTCTCTTTCTTTCTCTCTCTCTCATCCACTCTGTCCTTTTCCATTTTAAAAGGAACAGATTTATACCTAGGGTAACCAATAAACATAAATGAAATGGCAAGTATTAAATAAAATAAAAGGACAACTAGAAAATAGAAATGAAATAAAGACAAAATCTTCAAATGATTATAAGTCCTTCTAAATTGTTATATGTAATCCTAATGTATGTTCTTACTATAACAAATAAAATAGATCTGGCTTTAAATTTTGACTGCATGTCACCTGTTCTCCAGAAGCTACCAACCAGTTGTAGAAAGGAGGAAGCCTGGATAGAAGCTGGGATGGGCAATTTTTGCCTTATACTCCTTCATGATCCAGCACAACAATTTTAGAACTGAGAAAAGAATAAATGTATCTTAAATTTCCTGGCACTAAGCCTTGCTATGTATTCAGTGAGTATTGGTGTCTTAGTTAAGGTTTCTATGATGTGTAGAGACACCATGACTATGGCAACTCATATAAAGGAAAACATCTAATTGGGATTGGCTTATAGTTCAGAGGTTTAGTTCATTAATTTTCAAGGTGGGAAGCATGAAGACATGCAGGCTATAAGGCACTGGAGAGTTATCTGGGAGTTCTACATTTGGACACACAGACAACAGGAAGAGAGGGTGAGACACTGGCCTGGCTTAAGCATCTGAAACCTCAAAGTCCACCCCCCCAGTGATGCGCTTCCTCCAATAAGACCACACCTACTCCAACAAGGCCATGCATCCTAATAGCACCACTCTTTATGGATCTATGGGGGATGGTTTTATTCAAACAACCACAGATAGCAATCATCATAAGAAACTCAACATGGCAAAATATAAAATTCAGTGTTATCCATTCATTTTTTTCCATGAAAACCACATGTACAGATACAATGTGTCTCTTTTCAAATTGTTTTGGTGGCTAGCATTCCTTGGTCTAACACGAACTTTATTTCTAAACTACTATGAGTATGGCCTTTTGATCTGCCAGCTCTTTCTCTGAGTGATGACACACATGTTGACTTCTGATTTGGTCTCTTACACCTCATTTCACACTCTGGGCTAAAGAGCTATTACAAGTGATAGTGGCATTTGTAATAAATAGTGAATATTGGCAGCTTGATTGAATTTAGAAAACCTAGGATAAGGGAGGAGAGGGTCTGTGAGGGCATTGACCAAGAGCATCAGCTAAGTGAAGAGCAAATGCCTGAGCATAGGTAGCATCCATTGCTAAGCTGGGGACTGAGATGGGATACAAAGGAGAAAGACAGTTGTCTCTTTGAGTTCCCTACATCCCTCCTTTCTTCCCTCATTCCCACTCCTACTGTACCCCCTTTCTCCTTCTCTCCCTCTATATTTTGATGGCTATGAGATGAAGGACCTCCTCCACCTCAACTCCCATTGCCATAACAGTGCTGAAGGACCATTGTATTTACTGGAAGAACACAATGTATAACATATGCCTAGAACTAAATGTCTAGAAGAAAAATCTTGAAAGGTCTAAAACCCTCCACATTTGTGAATCTGTTAGCCCCATGTGTGTAAGAAGCTATGGTTAAAGTGGGGTTATAGGTAGGCTCCATTGTTTTTTTGTTGTTGTTGTTTTGTTTGCTTGATTGCTTTTTGTTTTCTTTTCGTTTTGAAGAGACCAGCTCCCCATTTCGGCAGCCATGACAGTAACACGTGCTCGCTATGGCCTTGTCTTAGTCACTAGAGGTTAGGTGCCTGCCTGGTGACAAGGAACCAATCAGAAGTTAGCTGGTGGCTCTATGCTTTACGACCCTGGGTGTACTTTATGGACAAGCGCACAGCAATGACGCACAGAGCATAGCAACCACCCTGGGAGGCCTATGGGCCATAACAACCAGTTGACCAATCAATATAGGGCAACCCCTCCAAGCCTGGAGGCACACCAATCGTGAGCCTGTGCTTACCCCTAGACACTCCCCTTACGTTGCCCTACGGGATCTCTTGGCAGCCGGTTCAAACTGTCTTTTGCAAGCCATCCGCCATGGCGGGTGGGTGAAAGAGCCGAGCTAACATGGGGTTAGCTCGTTAAAAAAAAAAACAATAAAGCCTCATGCAGTTTGCAGCAAGCTCTCAAATCTGCCTGGTGATTGGGGTGATCACGGTCGTGGCCTGGGACCCCATATACCTGAGTTTTCCGGGGGTCTAACAGTTTGGGTTGGTTTTTTGAGACAGGGTTTCTGTGTGGCTTTGGAGGCTATCCTGGAGCTAGCTCTGGTAAACCAGACTGGTCTTGAACTCACAGAGATCCCCTGCCTTTGCCTTCTAAGTGCTGGAACTAAAGGCGTGCACCACCACCACCCAGTGCTCCATTGGTTTTTAAAGAGACCCCAGCTCAGATCCAACAGATTAAAACCAACCTCTTTTCAATAATAATAATAATAATAATAATAATAATAATAATAATAATAATAATAAAATATTTATCCTACATACATAGGAAAAGCATCACTCTATCTGGCAAATATCATCATGGGAAAACCTGGAGAATGGAGAAAATCTAATTTCTAGGGTTACCATAATGAGATATTAAAACTGCCCAGTTTTCAATGAAAACATAAGTATATATTACAATTAGAAAAGGTTAATTAATTCACAGAGCTAGAGAATTCATACTGGTAAATTCCAAAATTTTAGGGCAAAGCATTATAAAATAAACAATAAATATACGTGGCTTTTCTCTTTGGAGCAACACAACTGCTTTTTTCCCCTAAATACCTCAGTTTAAAATAGTTAATTTTATTTTACATGAATGACACATTATGTTTCTAAAAAATCTTACAGGCAACATTGTAAAGTAAAATTTGCATCATTTTTTATCAGTGACTAATATCTTTAATTCAGGAGGCTGGAGAAACTTGTGTCAGTTCAGTTTGTGACCTTGGACAGGACTTGGACAATTAGGGACACTTGTGCTAGACCAGTAGATGAGCAGACCTATTTTCATGAGACGGGAAATAGAGATAATAGCATTGGACTGCTCTTAGAATTGGGCACTGACATATTGTTCACCTAGGATATATTTCGGGAATAACAATTCTCTGCATGGTTGAAATCACCCATGTAAAATAATGCACAAATTACCCATGACCAAAAATGTCCAAAGTCTAGCAGCTGCTGCTAAGTGGTGCACAAGTAAGCATTGTATCTCTCTCAGCCATTTCAGCTCTGGACTAGTGTTACAGACAGAGAAAAGGGGACCCTTCAACTTTATTTTGCCAAGCACTTGACCTATCCTTATTGCTTGACTGATGTCTACTTCAATCCCACGTGTTGAATAGACTCAGCAGCAATGAACTCAGCAGTTCATTGATGTGATTTTTGAAGGAAACCTCTTTGATATTTTTGGTCTTTTCCTCTGTCACCATTTCTCCTCTTGTATCTAAGCAGGTGTGGGGCACGTATTCTTAACCACAGTGTCAGTGAAATACTCATTTGCCATTTCTGCTCATCCAATCCCTTCTCATCCTTGCCTGCTTGTAAATTCACCTTTCTGCTAAATATTAAATAAGAATATCCTCCTCTCACTAAACACAGCCCAATCCCTCCCCTGCTTTGAAGAGATTTTAAGAAGCTAGTACACATTCTTAGAAAACAGCTAAAAGTTAACATAAACAATAATAAGTATAAAATGCACACATGTTCTAGAAGAATTGAACAAAATCTCAGGGGAGAGTAGGAATAGGGGAGTAGGAATGTAGGGGACCAGAGATTTCAATAATGGGGAAAAAAAGGAAGATACAAAGAAACATCACACAGCAGGGGACCATTATGGAGACCTCTTCGTCATATAAACGGATCGTGGTTAGCATGCATGTAGTAAAGACAAATTTCTGTTGGGGATGGCTTGTCACAGGTCTCTCCTTAAAATGCACTTAAAAGTTGACATGAAGATGGTGAAGTTTTCATTGGAAATTATTAAGTACACTACTGGAGCATCATTGTACTCAGTTTAATAAATGCATTGCTTGAAAGTAAGTGTACAAACACTTCGAAATTTCAGGTGAGCTCCAGAAATAATTGAATCATGGATCTTATAAACACTACATTGTTAATGCCCTGTGATGAAGAGCATTATATTTGGATTTAATTTCTGTTTATAATCCTGAGTTTGTAATTCTCCTTTGTGCATGACTACAGTTGGGTGATCACTTCTTTGTAAAACAGTTGTTTCTTTAGTTGTTGCCTTCATTGTTAAAGAACTATACTTAAGTTCTAATCTTTAAAATAGCTTCTGTAAGAGAACCCATTTGTTTTATTTCCACTGTTTTGGCCATGGCTGATAATACTGCTTCTCTGTGGTTGGAAAACTCAAGTGAAAACTGCTAATACCCCCCCACACACACACAAACTGCTTGTGACTTTATATAAAAGACTTTATGTAGAAATAGTGGGTATATCTTGAAAAGACTCATGATTTAGGGTTAAGCAAAGTGATACTTTCTAGACTGAATATCCAGAGCAAGCTTTGTGTTTATTTTTGTAGCAATCAAATATCTGAAATAACTTCAGGAATAAATATTTCTCAGTTACATTAGTAGGGAGGTTCTTCCTAGATACAATGAAATGACTCCTCATGAACTGCAGCTTTGCATTCCAAAATAAACAAATAAATAAATAAAATTAATTACTAATTTAAAATACACAAAATAGTTGAGTGGTGAGTACTTCATTAAGAGCTTTCTCCCGGGCACACTGTCAAAGAGGTTCTTCTTTATAGAATTTTATTTTCTCTCAATTTTGAGTGTGGATATGTGCAGGTGACTAAGGTGACCCCCAGAGTCCAGAAGAGGCTTCTGGAGCCAATGTAGTTGAAGTTACAGAATTGTGAGACCCACTTTCTGGGTGCTGGGAACCAAACTCAGGTTCCATGGAAGAGCAATACATGCTGATAAACACTGAGACATCTCTCCAGCCCCAAGACTTTGAAGCAGCTTGTCACTTCCCAATATTGACCATGTCACTGGGCAGAACTTTCTGTGTTCTGCAATAATTAATCACTGACCCATTAACTCACTATTCTGAGTAATGTGACTGCATGGGTTTGGGACCCCCCCAAAAAAATCCATTATTTTATCCTACTATGTAGAATGCTGTCATTTCATAGAAATTTAAGTTATTTTAAAAATTACATCATTGAGAATTTCTGTCAATATATTTTGATCAAAAACACCCTGTCTCCCAATTCCTTCCTCAGACAACACCATTTTCCTACCCTGCCAACTTTGTGCTCCCATTTTTTTCTTAAACCCATAAAACTCAAATTTGTGCTGTTCATATACTGTTGGTTGTGTGGCCTTCTGCTGGAGTTTGGTCGACCTACCAGAGGCCACATCATGAAAACCAACTCCTCATTTCCACCATCTCAATTGCCTGTAGCTCCTTAGCAAGACAGGGGGACTTCCTGTGCAAGTGCAAATCCACTGCTCTTTTACTCAGACAATAATAGCACAGTTGGGTCAGCTGACTCAAGCAGTAGTGGACATGGCACCATTATAGTGACAAGACCTCTAGGATATGATTTATTGGAAGAGATTATGGCTTTATGAGCTCTGTGAATATAATTCCTGGACATGTTCCTTAGATCTGTTTCTTCTGTGACCTGTCTTGCTCTCTGTCCACAGTGATACTCTGAATGAACTTGGGGAAACTTCCAGGCCCTTCCTGAAAACCACTTCCATTGATTTTAAATGATTCATGTCCCCATTTGTCTTGATCACAAATATAAGGAACCTCAAATATAGATAGAAAAATAAGCAAATATTTAGTAACAAAAACATCATTATTATGGTTATTGAAAAGAAACTACTTACGAACATACACAGTTGTTTGAAATTTAGGTAGGAAATCGAGATGTATTAGTCTCATATTTATTACATGTCACAACAGTGCCTTCAAGGGATGTACCTCTGTCCATTTTTCTGGTGAATAGATAAGGTTACACATTTTTAAAGTGGAAGCTCTAGGCTTTAAACTGCACCTGTCTACCTTTAAATGGTTCCATTTCTGTGCTATATTCTGTCTCCCTAGAACTTGCAATTTGATTCCCCAAATATGTACTATATTAAATGCATGACTGGCTTTTGTTTCTCCCCTGCTTGCTGCTTGGTTAGCTAGTTGTTGAAAACTGACGGACATAATTATTTTAACAAATAACTTGATTATTGTAGACACAAATTTATAGTTGGAAGAGGCGTAAGTAAAGTGGATGTAATTACCAGGGAGGAGGGAGACCATATGAAATGTATATATTTTAAACTTCTAAGCATCACCTCCCTCTTCCACCCAGATGTCTTAATCATTGCCTGTGACATTTGGTCCTCTCAGACCTGGTTATCTACAGCATGCATTGGAAGTTGTTATTTCATTTTTATCACTCTGCATGTCTTATATTCAAGGCTTGTGATGGATCCTTTTTCTGCCTCCCACTGCACACCACTGTGTCTAGCTCAGCAACAGTGCTTCCCACATTTGGAGGATAAAATTAAAATATCACCAAGCATTAGCACCACCCACCCCAAAAGTAGCACACAGAAGCCCAAATCCTAGTTCCCAATCCACTTCTTTGCCACTGGCGTCTATTAATTTGGCTGATTAGATTCTGAACATGTGCACCCATGTTTCTGAGGAAAAAAAAAAACATGGAGAGAATTTGTAGCTCTTTTAAAGAAAACATTCCACTTATTGATTCACTAAAAGACCCCTTTTCCCAGAACATTTTCCCATGTTTGTTCTAAGAGAGAAACTCGGTACAAAGACTTCAGGCAGAAATTAGAGAAAAATATGCTTCCACTGGGATCCATTGACTAAGCATTTGAATAATTTGGAATGGGGAAGAAAGTGCTCATTATTATCCTAAGTCAAGATCTTTATGTTTTCCCTTCAAGGTTATGACAAGAGCTGGATCTTAGGAATCACAGATCAGGAGTATGGGTGTCAGGAAGAGGCTTTCCTGGGTGGAACTGTAAAACTTTGTACTTGAAATAAGGAAATACCTGGGAAATCCAGGACATGTAGGTATTAAATGGCAAAATGTACAGGGCCGATGTTCCAGAAACTGTCTAATTTGCAGGATACATTTTACTTGGTGCTATCTACAGAAATTCGTGTAGCTAGTTATCATTATCTTAATTTGCAAACAAAGAAAATATGATTTGAGAGTTGTGGGCATTGGAGCATGAATATGGTAGCTAATTATGTTATATTCTGTAAACTTCCTTAAAAAATGTTTCAGTTTGTCAGACTCAACTAGACACCATTGTCTTTAAATTTCACTTAGTTTTTCTTTATTTATACATTTATGCTTTGCAAATGCTTTGACTCTTTATTAGCTTATTTTTTATTTTTATTTACATTAGATTTAGTTAGCTTTCTGATACTAGAATAAATTACATAGGAAATCAACCTAATATAGACAAAAGACCAATTGTAGCTCATAGTTTGGATCTTCAGGTCATGGTCAGTTGTTATCTTTGTTTGGGAATATGGAGCAAGCTATTCTGGCAGGAAAGCATAATGGGAGAAAATTAAGCAACTCATGACCAGGAAATAAAAGAAAAGACAAAGAGAACAGGATGGGTGGTGTCATACTTTCCTATAAAAAAAAAAAAAAAATGCCTTCAGGGGCCTGAAGACCTCCCCTTAGTACTTCCCTCCTTCACCACCTGGGGCTTTCTATTCATGTGATAAAATACTAAAAAAAACCAAACTGGGGAGCAGAGGGATCTCTCCCTTTCCTGTTAGAGTGGATCCTTGAGGGAAGTCGGGCGGAAAGTAAGGAGTTACCCAGAAGCAGGAGCTGAAGCTCAGATCAGGGAGGAATGCTGCTTACATGCTCCATGGCTCAATCAGCTTGGGTTTTTGTTGTTTTGTTTTGTTTTTCACACAACCCAGGACCTCTGGCCCAATGGTGGTACCATCCGCAGAGGGCTGGGCCCTCCCACATTAATCATTAAGAAAAGGTCCCACAGGCTTGTCAACTGCCAATCTGATGGAGGCATTTTCTCAATTGAGGTTCCCTCTTTCCACATGGCTCTAGTTTGTGTCAGGCTGACAACAAAACTAATCAACACAGAAACTAAGTCTTTGGCACTTTGGCCTTTGGGAGACATTTAGAAGCTAACTACAGTTAGCTTTTACTAAAAATTTCATTTTCTAGAACACACAAAAGTAATATCTATTTCTATCATTATTTTGTTCTTATGTGATTTTAGACTTGAATCAAAGTACAAGAATAGTGAGACATACAGCTTTCTTTCTCTAGTTTCCCAAATTATTTGCATTCTTACTCATGGGATATCATTTTGTCTCTGATTTTTCTCTTACATTGTTTTTACATATGTATGCATGTGAACACACACACACACACACACACACACACACACACACACACACACACATTTTCTGATATTTGCTAGTAAATTTGAGACATCATTTCTACTTACTCCTAAATACCTATGCATGTTTTTCAGCCCAAGGATATTCACTTTATTAACCACAGTCAGTTAGCAAACCATCAAAGAGGTATGGCTAACACTCAACACACAATACACACTTCTATTTCAGCAGTGTTCCTGTTGGTCTTCCTTGAACTACTTTTTTTCTCTCAGAAGGAGACATTTTTCATATAGAGACTTTTACTTCCTCTGACTCTTTGTTATCTAATCTGAAGTGACTCTATTTCATTTGTTTATTTTTCTTTCCTGACCTTGGTAATGTTGGAAAACACAGAGCCTGTTAGGCTTATCTCATTGCATAACCAGGGGCAGGCAGTGTTCATTTGTCTCAATAATGGCATATTGGTGACATTAGTTTTGATCATTTGCTTAAATTGGTGTCCTTCACCAAAAGATTACTATTTTCCCTTCTTAATTGAAGTAATTTATGAAGCAAAATCAATTAATTTGTGATTGTGATTATGCAAATGCCCTATTTCTCATCAAACTCATTTGCTGACATTAGCATCCATTACTGATTCTTAAACTCTATCATGCCCTCTGTCACTGTGAGGCTAGTGGTATTCCTCTGGGACAATCTTTCCTCCTTCATTCATTTATCCATTTATTTGTTTATCTCTATTACTTTAAGGGCTCATGAATATTAATATATTCATTAGCTATATCCATTACTATTATTTATTTGGTGACCAATCTGTTTCATAGTTGATCAGTGAAGGGTCTTATACAGTGACTTTGTTTTGTTTTACTATACCTTGTGATTCTTCGAGCACACTTTCTGGTTCAAAATTCTAACATTCATTGTCTTTATAATAGTAACTTAAACTTTTGTGAGATTATAATATAATTAAATCATTTTCTTCTATCCCTTTCTTCCCTTCAGCCTTTCCCATATGTCTTAATCAAATTTATTGCCTCTCTTTAATTATATACATGTGAACATATAATGGATATATAGATAGATAGATAGACAGATATAGATATAGATATATAGATATGTAAATAAAATGTGATATATCTGTATAGCATTACTCATATGTATATATTTTTCAGGGCTAACCATTTAGTATTGGATAACAAATTGCTTTGCTCTTCCCTGGGAAAAACTATTTCTACTGCTCTTAGCATTCCTTAGCTGGTGTAGTTTTTTTGCTACGGTTGTGGCCCCAGGGGCTTCTCCCTTTCCATGTTAGCTGCCCTTGATCGGGTCATGATTAGGCAGCCATGTTTGTGAGACTTCATGGGTATATCGTGTCTGACATTTCTAGGAGACACAATCTCACGGCAAATACCCTGCTCTTTTGACACTGGCTATTACAGGCTTTGTCAGATTTCTCCTATTTATTCTGGATATAGGCTCTACTTGTAACATCCATTCTAATTTTGCTACTTATGTACATAGGAAACTCCTCTGCCTGAGAACTCATTTTGTTTCTTTGTTTCAGTACTTAAGGATAAATAGTTTCTGGAATCATGTGAAGTGAAGAATTCCACAATCAAATTTACTGCATTTTATGTATATCCTAAAGTTTTAAAACTCAGCATCTGGATGGCTCTTAATATGTCTTTTGTATGCCCTTGTCTCTTTCTCCTTCCCTGATGGTAGACTCTGTTGTGCTTTCTATTTGTGTGAAAAATAGCTCCCATGAGTTAGTTGCAAGGTCTGTAGAGAAGAGACTGGCTCCTTAGGAAACAATATGTATTACAAAACTACAGACAGTAATGTGAGACAGTTCAGACTACAAGATGATCAACTCAAAATGCCAAAGAAACTCTCCCATAGGCTTATGGAAACTAATGACTGATTTCAAGACAATGAAAAAGATGTGTTTTAATATCTACTATCTGCTCTTGATCATGATGTGGCTTTTGGAAGTCATTCTCTATCTTTGACATACACTATTTTCCTAGGAACATGCACATGTGCACGCACACACACACAGTATTTGTGCTTCCAATTTGTAGAGGTTGATATGAGAATGTAATCCTAATGATAAATAATATCTTGTTAAGATGTGTATTGAAGTTATTGAGATTATTTTTAAACTCTCACTGGTACATTGAATGTACTAAAAACATACTGTGTAGGTTTGTCTAGAAAACACAGAGCAAAATGTCATATCAGTCTAATATACATACATACTTACATACATATATATACATATATATATACATATATATATTTTCACAATATATATTGTGAAAATAAAACAATTTCTTTACACAACAGAGGAGACTGCCACATGATATGAAATATAAAAATCTGTATTTTTGAGCATGCAGACCCCAGGGCTTTATAGGCTACTACTGAAAGACCCCCACAGGTGGGATCCTTGGTGAACACTGGAGCAGTGACCCCCCCAGTCACCAGACTGAGACAGAACTTGATGCAAACAGCAAGAGGCTATATTATTCAGTAACCAGCCCCAGGGACCAACTCATTATTCACACAGGAGCAGAGGAGTTGGACCCCAGCTTGGGGCTATGGGTTTCTTAAAGGCAAAAACTGCAAACAAATGGGGTCTGGGGTGAGTGAGAGTAACAGTTCTGATTGGCTCATTTCAGGTGGTACACCTCTATCCCTGGGAACCATTTGTCAGGGTGGAATTCCTCAACCCTAATGGCCCTTTACTGTTAAGATCATAAGTTTGGATTCTTACATATCTGCAAAGAAAACATATTAGGCTGGGGTCCTTCAGGTGAAGGCCACAAATTACAGAGTTTTCATGGTTACTTAAGGTCATACAAAGTACAGAGTTAGTCAGTAACTATACATTTTAAGGGAGATACATTTGACTGGGATAAGGCAGGGCATGGGCTTGCAGGGTTACAGAGTCACAGAGTCTGTCAGTTATCCCCCAGGCTGGGGAATCTTTACAACCATCAGGGCACCTTTACAACCAGCGATTAGCAAAGGAATGCTAACAGGAGTGATGGATAGTCACCTCCTCTTCTCTGAGAGCAGGAGATCAGGCTCCAATCATGGCATTCCTGATTTAAGGAGTTAAATTTTCCTTTATCATTAGAAGTTCTCTAAGTTTTTAAACTTTTATTAACTTTTGATCCTTCACTACCAGAACAAGGACACAATGTTTCAATCCTCCTAGGTTATTATGCTGTCTCCACCTATTCATCTAAAACTAATGTTGCTATGGAGAAAGATGATCAGAATTGGATTTTCACAAACCAATATAAAGATAAAGTAAGTAGAATACAGTCTGAGAAGGCGCAACAATTGACACTCTCCATTGTGTCCAGGTCATATGCTCCCTTGAGTACAACTTGGTCAGGATGGAAAGAAGAATTCTAAGGAGCCATTATAATATGTTCCATGTAGGTTTGATGAGGAAAAATGAAATAATAATAAAAAAAAACCCTCAGATATGTTTTCCTCACAGGGAGAAGCAGTCCAAGATGGAGGGCGAAAACACCAGGGTATTCCTCCATATTGTTTTGTTAGCACAGAAAAAAAAAAAAAAAAAAAGTTTCCAAGAGAACATACAGAATCTATTTCCATTTTCTTGGCTCTGATTTGTGCCTTGTTTTTTATTATTTCTCCTCTCACAAATCTCCCCTTGAAACATTTCTACATTATCCAATTAGTTGAGTAAGGAATATCAATAACTCTACATGGGAAATACCAATAACGAATGTATTTTGCTATGACAAACAAATGTTTACTCTTCGGTGTAATTAACCACCCCCATTTACAGCACCATATATTCAGTTGATATGCAATTGTTTTCTCTCCTTAAATACTTCTATTCTCGAATATGTGCCTTAAGGGCAATGATGCTTCCTTAACTCCAGATAAATCAACTCAGCATAAATAAACTGCTTGTGATTTAGGATAGTCTTCTTGAACTGATTGTACTGTGTGAACTAAGAATGACAGAATTATGAAGAACATTTTCCATAGCTAACCCCTTGGTGCAAAGTACTGTTGACAATCCTATTAAATGTTACAAAGACACTCTGAAAACACACTGAAGAATTTATGTGATCTGACCTCAATTGTGTGTGGCAGAAGTAAAATTCAACTGTGACTCATTTTCTGCATATGCCAAGCTAATGAGAATAATGACCAGAAGATAGTACATGCAGCAAGCACTACGCCAATGGCAAAGTCCTGAGGCAGCATGCATCCCTGTGACTGGATTAGTACTCATACCCTGAAAAGGCACACTTAAAGTACATTGGCTAATAAGCTATTCATCCTATTTTTTTTTAACCTGGAATATCATTAATTCTCATTTTTATTCACTCCTAAGAACAGAACTGCTAGCTAGAATGCCTTCAGCAACAACACTCATAGTGGTCTCTGCATGTAAGGTGTTAAAACACATTTTGATAAAACATCTTGTTTTGTCGAATTGTTTATAATGTGGCAGAGGGGTTGTAGGGGCAACAAGACATCTAAGCAGCTAAAGGCCCTCAGTGACAAGTTTGACCATGTTTCTTTGATTTCTAGGACCCACAGAGTAAAATGAGACAATCAACTCCTACAGACTGTCCCCCAACTTAAAAAAAAAATCTGCAATGGTATATGAAGGATCATATACATATATATATATATATATATATATATATATATATATATAGTGAGTAAAAATAAAATTACACATATTCATCATGATATATGAATGGCATAAAGTAATGGAAATCATATTTTTGAATTTTGTATTAGACTATTTTTCTACCAAAATGCTGTTACTTAAATATATATTAGGCCCATTTGTGAATATATTAGTCTGAATAAGCATATGTATGAAGTATTAAAGTCATCATATACAGTTACATATGAGTGTGTCACAAAATGTAATGAGCAATTTGTCACCATGAAGCTTAAGTTTCTCTATTAACATGGATGCAGAGAGCTACACATTTTTCATAATCTGTAGATCAAAATCCATAATGGCTGAAGTCAAAATAGTTCCTCAGATAAAACTAAAGGGCCTTACTTCAGCCAGATTCATAAGCAATACATTTAATACTTACAGAAAACAGCATCCTTTAAAACAGAATCAAGCTACACTGGTATTAATAATTCGTTTTTTAAAACTTTTAGTTTAAGATTTTTCAGTCTAAAGCCAATTCATTGCAACTGATTTTTATGTAAACAATTGTCTATTTTTACATCTTACCATCAAGCTGCCTTGAGACTTCATACTAGGAAAATCATTATTAAGACACCACACACACACACACACACACACACACACACACACACACACACACACACACACAGGCACAAATATATATATTTGTATAAACTTAATTTGCTAATCTTGGTACAGTTGCTAATGGAAACTAATGTGTTTTGTCTGTGTTTACCATCCTGCCATTTAAATGAAATCCTGTGTGCTTGCTCTTATTAGAAAAGTTGGCATGGATATAATTTTTACAGCCTTACCCAAAGCTTTCTACTTGTAAAGGGTAAATGTCTTCAGGCAGTCTATGAATTAAAAAAAAAAAATCAGCTCTCACAAATGCCACGAAGCTGGCTGAGTGGCACAGCGGCATGGATGAGCTTTAGAAAAGCTGAGCCTTTATTCCTGGCACTGTAAGGAAGGCCACACTGGACTTAGCCTTTTCATGTAAAAGCACAAACAATGAGGCCAGAACAAGCAGCACGGTTTCTAGTAAGCACTGTCATGATTCAATAATTGAGGGCTACACACTATCAAATTGATCTATTCTTCTTGTTCTCCCCACAAAATATTGTGATTGAGAATTCAGACTTAACATCGAAAACAGAGATACATATAACATGTATATTCCTGAGGACTGATTATAGGGCACCGATAAGGAAAATTCATTGTACTTAGGGACCAAGATGACTCATGAATAATGGACATTTGAGGCTCACAATAACTTTGAATCATAGAGTTGAAGATGTATAGTCTCTTAACAGTGCCTCTGCTCCTGACTTGCTGTTCTGTACAAGTCTATTATTCTACACAGAGGCCAGAGAAATTCTTTTACAGTGAAAACAGTACATGCCACTTATCTGCTTCAGGAATTTTCATGGGTGGTTTCCTCTGTGTACAACCTACTTCCCAAGTCATTCATGTGGTTTTCTATTTCATACAATCCTAACTGCTTAGATATTGCCTCCCCAGAAAGGTTTCTCCCTGGAGTCCTGAGGCAATGCTATTCTGACTATGTTTTCTCTGCTTTAATTCCATAGTAGTCTCCTTATGAATACTTCAATATTTATTTACTTGTATGGAATCTAGAGTTTGGACTAGAGATGTAGTTCAGTTCATAGAATGTTTGTTGTTTGTTTTTTCCAGCATGGACAAAGTCCTGGGTTCAATCTCCAGTATCTCACATCTTAGAAAAGTTGACACACACCTTTAATCTAAACACTGGAAAGATACAGACACAAGAGTTAGAAGTCAAGGTCATCCTTGGCTAGGTAACAACTTCAAAGCTAGTCTGCACTAAATGAACTGCTCTCAAAGGGAAAAAAATCAAGACAAGAATAGGGGTTTCATCCTGGTTGGCATCTGTAGTTCTGATATCTAGGAGGGGTAAACATTTCTGAAAATGATGATAATTTATTGACTCAATGAGTAAACAGTATTGAGAATTGGCCATGCCAAGACTATAAAACTTACTAATGGCTTCTACCAAACTAATGTTGAGATGGGCTCAACAGTGAATGCCTATGAATGAAATAAGAAACGTTGCAAATTTTATTTCCTTCTCCCATTCATTTCAATAAATCTTTATAAACAAATGAAGCACAAGGTAACAAAAAAGGAATGATCTCATAAAATAACTAACTTTGCAGTTTGTATTATCCTTCATTCTGGTTATTTTGCAATTCATGATCCTCTCTCAGTCTTCCTTTCTGGTAAAAGTAACATTGTGAAGATCTTCACTGATCCCACATCTGACAGAGGACTGATTTCCAAAATATACAAGGAGCTCAAGAAGCTAGCCACCAAAACACCAAACAATGAAATTAAAAAGTGGGGTGCAGAACTAAATAGAGAATTCTCAACAGAGGAATCTGAAATGGCTGAAAGACACTTAAGAAAGTGCTCAAAATCATTGGCCATCAGAGAAATGCAACTCAAAACAACTCTGAGATACCACCTCACACCTGTCAGAATGGCTAAAATCAAAAATACCAATGACAATCTATGATGGAGAGGATGTGGAGAAAAAGGAACACTCCTCCATTGATGGTGGGAGTGCGAACTTCTAAGACCACTCTGGAAATCAGTAAGGCGGTTGCTCAGAAAAATGGGAATCAGTCTACCTCAAGATCCAGCCATTCCTCTCTTGGGTATATACCCAAATAGTGCATGTTCATACAACAAGGACATATGTTCAACCATGTTCATAGTAGCATTGTTTGTAATAGCCAGAACCTGGAAGCAACCTAGATGCCCCTCAACTGAAGAATGGATTGAGAAAATGTGGTACATTTATATAATGGAGTACTACTCAGCAGAAAAAAGCAGTGGAATCTCGAAATTCTCAGGCAAATGGATGGAACTAGAAGAAACCATCCTGAGTGAGGTAACCCAGTCACAAAAAGACAAACATGGTATGTTCTCACTCATATATGAATTTTAGAAATAGAGCAAAGGATGTCCAGCCTATAATCCTCTTCACCAAAGAAACTAGGAAACATGAAGGACTCAAAGGGATAAATGGTCCCCAGGAATGGAAGTGGCTTGAACTCCTGAACTAATGAGGAGCATGAGGGTAGGGGGGAGGGAGCTGCTACAATAAGAGCAAGAGAAGAGGAGTAGAGGAGAGGAAATGGAGGAGCAGAAATATTGAGTTGGGGAAACAATAGAGGAGAGCAGGATGAGAGATACCATATCAGAGGGAGCCACTATAGGTCCGAGAAGAGATCTGGAACCAGGGAGATCTCCAGAGACCTACAAGGATGACATGATCTCACAATCCAGGCAATGGTGGAGAGGATAACCTAAAAGCCCTTCCCCTAAAATGAGATTGATGACTTCTCTTTATGCTGTCCTAGAGCCCTCATCCAGTGGCTGATGGAAGCAGAGACAGACATCCACATATACACACTGAGCTGAAATCGGGAATTTAGTTGAAGAGAGGGAGGAATGAAGAGCGAAGGGGTCTGTACCAGGTTGGAGAAACCCACAGGAACAGTTGGCCTGAACAAGGGAGAGCACATTGACCCCAGATGCTGTCGGGGAGGCCAGTACAAGACTGATCCAGACCCCTGAACATGGATGTCAATAAGGAGGCCTCTGCACTCCAGGGAGCCTCTGGTGGTGGATTAGTATTTTTCCCTGGTGCAAGAAGGGACTTTGAGAGCCCATCCCACGTGAAGGGTTACACTCTGGCCCTGGACACATGGGGAAGGGCCCAGGACCAGCACAGGAAGATTTGGTGGACTTTGCAGAGCCCCTGTTGAGGGCCCTACCCTGCCTGGGGAGTGGTGGGTGGATGGGGTGGGGGTAGGCTGGGGGTGGGGGAGGAGGATGGGGGTGAGGAGAGGGAGAGGGAGAGGGAGAGAGAGAAGGGACTTACATGTGAAACAAGCTTGTTCCCTAACTAGAACTAATAAATAGATTTAAAAAAAAAAAGAAGAGGCCAGAAAAAAAAAAAAAAAAGTAACATCGTTATCAATCAGTCTCTTCTAAGGTTTACTTGTATTTTGAACATGATCTCTTTATTTCACGAAGGCAGGCTTTCCTCCTTAACAAGTAATTTCTAGTCATAATTAGAGAGCATCTCGATGTATGCTTCATTTAAATCTTTAAATCCTTGTGTACACTTTGATGCTTCAAATGGAAACCGTGCTCAAGGAATGAGAACTTTAGGTATCATTGGTTGAAATTTGAGAGACTTACAAGGAATGCATGGCAGCTATTCTAGGACTGGGGAGGTGTTGGAAGGCCTTGATGGCTGGTCAGAGGTTACAATCTGAGACTCCTTCCCTTCCCAGCAGAGCTTCCTGTCTCTATCTGACCATATCTGGATAATGTTCCTGGGCCCAGAGAACTGACCTTATCTGAAAGCTGTCTCTAAGCCAGATGCCTGATTTATCTTTAGCTTCACCCTTGGCACAGATTTCTGCTAGAAGCCTTCCCTGATGCATATATGATAACTAAGACTTGTGCTAGGAGCCTTATGATAGGACCATACAAATTAGGGTTTGTCCCCAGACTCCACAATCCTATATATTTCTTACACTCAAGAATAAAGTTGAGCCAGTCGGGCAGTGGTGGCACAAGCCTTTAGTCCCAGAACTCGGGAGGCAGAAGCAGGAGGATCTCTGTGAGTTCTAGACCAGTCTAGTCTACCAGAACTAGTTCCAGGACAGCCTCCAAAGCCACAGAGAAACCCTGTCTCAAACAACAACAAAATAAAAACAAACAAATAAAAAATAACCAAAAGAATAAAAGAATAAAGTTGAGCTGATTCACTGAAATCTGTCTCCCTGAGGCCTATCTCCATCATGTTCATGGGCCATACAAGAATCTATGATCACTTCTGCCCCTTTGTCTTCTTGACAGATGCAAGGACAAAGGGCACCCCCACAGACAGGGATAAGACTGTATTCCCTGGAAAAAGACCTCCCTAAGATGTAGCGTAGAGATGTGCATACTCAAGTCAAAGGGACACTGAAAATGTAACAAGGTGGGAAAATGGGAGGCTTCAAGGAAGTTCATTCAATAAGGGTATTTTCTTAGGATCTGTAATAATTCCTGCAAAACTAGAGGTTGATAAGGATTAGGCTCTCTAGGAAGAAAACCACAACAATCCTATTTGTATAAGAAATACACATTTTGTAGAGTGATGGGATATACAGCTATAGCCAGATCATGTTATGAATGAGTATCAAATCCAAAAACAAGGAAATTGTGTGATTTAAGAACAGGATGGGCTTGAGATCACAAACGGTGGTGGGTGGAAAGATAACGGCCTTCCTATGAAGTTGTTCTGGGATGCTGAAGTCAGAAATGAGTTAGACAGCTCTTTAAGAACAATAAATATAAATAAATAAAACAGTGTTACCTTCCAATCCATCATTTGGGAAGAACACAGGAAAAATGGGAGGCTGTGAGTCTGAAAACTTTAGATATTCAATAGTGGTCATGTGAGCAGTTCATTATATTAATCACTGGAATAGATGCTAGGGAGAGTGTTTCAATTGACAAGGACTAGACAAGAAGATCAGGGGACAGGTTGAAGTTGGGATTCTTCAAATGGTAAAATAAACAAGAATCCCACTAAACTGGAGCAAAAATCCCGTGGTCCTTTCATGTTCGTGCCTGCCCAGTACAATGGCCACTAATCACATCCAGTTTTTGAAATGCTGCTTGTAGAATGAAAAAAAAAATCCCATTTAGTATATGTGTGGCTAGTGACTACCATATTGGGCAGGTATAGAAACTTCTGGCTGAGAGACTGAATGGCAGGACAGCAAACAGCTCCAGGCAACACCTCGGTTGCAATAGGGCACAGTATTGCAGGACTGCCCAGAGGTATGTTTAAATTGTCAATAGCACATATGAGTTCATTCTTAGTATCTTATTTTTATGACAGGGTTGATGTGGGGAGTTGAAAGGACCAAAGCCTTTCAGGACAGTGTTTAAGGGAAGGCAAACATTTGTCGGCTGCAATACCCATGAATGGGTGAAGATAGACAAAAAGTCTACGGAGGCTTTCTAGTGGAACACCAATGTAAATATCCCTTTCCCCTCTGGGCAAATTTCTTCCAGACTATTAATTATTCAGTTGTTATTATTACTGCCATCTGCAGCATGGGAGGATGGCATGCTTGACAGGGGACGGAAGGTACAGGCGGGGCTGCATTACCTTTTTACAGAGGTGTGGTGAGGTTATTATAAATATTTGGTTATCAAATGTTCATAAAATGCTTGTTAAACGCCCCCTCTCTGCCACAGAAGATGTTTATTTGAATGCTTGGCGAATTTAATGCTTGTCACCCACAAGGCAGGTACTTGCTGTGCAAAGGTCAGCTACACATGTTGTTTCCTTTCCATGCTCAATTCCCTTTTTGTGACTGGAGAAACGGGATGCTAATTAGAAACGGAAACATTGTTTTCAAAAGAGATGCTTCAGGAAGATTGTGGAAACCTAAAAATCCAACTAGCTGTGTATAAGTATACACACACACACACACACACACACACACACACACACACACACACACACACACACACACAAACAAATATAAAATCTATAAATTCTTTGTCACATCTCTAGACATAATCCAACTCAGATACCTGAGCTTTTAACACTTCATCCTATTAGCTTCAAATATTTCCTGTTGTTTAAATGCTTATGTATTAAGTAAAACAAAACATTTAACAGTTTTGTATTCTACTTTGTTTACTTTATGAAGACAATGGCAAATACTGTACAGCATGATGCTTTAGCACACACTAGTCCCTCCTAAAATTACCCTTTGTTTTGCAAGTCTGTTGTTACAAATTTGAGTGTCATTCCTTTTACTGCAATAAACAATCTCACACAAAATATTGAGAATTGTTTGATGAATTTTGATGGAGCACACACCACGCCACACTCATATTTGCCCATCCATTTTCTTCTTTAAAAATTTAGATATACTACAGAAGGACGTATAAGGTTCTATCAAAGGTTTCACTAAATTTAAAAAAAAAAATTCTACAATGTGGTCAACAAATTCACACCCCTGGTGGGAAAATGTAAAACTGTTCATAACATTCATTCCCTCTAGTACTGAAATATGTTTTTATGAAATCTATTTCAGTGTGACAAGTGATAAAAGTCAATACCACTTCAATTTGCATCACCGGCTACTTGTGGGGCTGATCTTTGCAGGGCATTTTTCTGGTTTTTCTAAGTTGTTCATACTGAGTGGCCATTTCTGTATTGGAGCACTTGAAAATTGTTTCTTATGATGTCTTTGCAATGTAAAAATACATAATGTCTTATCGTCTCCGTTTGCTTAAAATTGTTTTGATGTATAAAATTGCTTGATGTATATCTAATCCAACTAATTTTAATTTAAAACTTAATTTTAGACATCTAATCAAAAATTGTTTTTACAATTCCATCTTGAAAAACAGAAATACATCTTGCCCATAACTGAATTTTAGCTCATCTGTTTTTTATATTATTTCAAATATATCTCCAACGATTAAATATTTAAATATACAATAAGACTTAAATGTTCCCTTTTTTTATTTAAGCCATTCTGGCTTGTATAAGATGTTATCTCAGATTTCTTTTGAGTTGCATTTCCCTGATAGCTAAGGATGATGAGCACATTCTTAAGTGCCTTTCAGCCATTTTGATTCCTCTATTGAGAATCTACTTAGTTCTGTACCCCACTTTTTAATTGGATTGTTTGGTGTTTTGGTGGCTAGCTTCTTGAGCTCACTGTATATTTTAAAAGTCAGCCCTATGTCAGATGTGGGGTTGGTGAAGATCTTTTCCCAATCTGTGGGCCACCATTTTGTCTTGTTGACTGTGTCCTTTGCCTTACAGAAGCATTTCAGTTTCAGGAGGTTCCATTTAGTAATTGTTGATCTCAATGTCTGTGCTATTGGTGCTATGCTCAGAAAGCTGTCCATCTCTGGTACCGATTTGTTCAAGGGTACCTCCCACTTTCTCTTCTAAGAGGTTCAGTGTGGCTGGATTTATGTGAAGGCCTTTGAACCATTTGGACTTAAGTTTTGTATATGGCGACAGATATGGATCTATCTGCAGTCTTCTACAAGCCATCATCCAGTTATGCCAGCACCATTTGTTGAAGATGCATTCTTTTTCCCATTGTATAACTTTAGATTCTGCATCAAAAATCAGGTGTTCGTAGGTGTGTGGGTTAATATCAGGGTTTTCATTTTGATTCCATTGGTCTACCTGTCTACTTGGTGCCAATACCAAGCTGTTTTCAGGACTATGGTTCTATAATAGAGCTTGAAGTCAGGAATGGTAATGCCTGTAGAAGTTGCTTTATTATATAGAGTTGTTTTGGCTATCCTGGGTTTTTGAAAGAGGAACACTCCTCCATTGCTGGTGGGAGTGCAAACTTGTATGACCACTTTGGAAGTCAGTATGGTGGTTTCTCAGGAAAATGGGAATCAGTCTACCTCAAGATCCAGCAATTCCTCTCTTAGGCATATACCCAAAGAATGCACATTCATTCAATAAGGACATATGTTCAACCATGTTCGCAGCAGCATTGTTTCTAATAGCCAGAACCTGGAAGCAACATAGATTCCCCCCAACTGAAGAATGGATGGAGAAAATGTGTACATTTACACAATGGATATTACTCAGCAGAAAAAAAGAATGAAATCTTGAAATTTTCAGGCAAATGGATGGAACTGGAAGAAATCAACCTGAGTGAGGTAATCCAGTCACACAAAGACAAGCAGGGTATGGACTCACTCATAGATTGACATTAGACATAGAGCAAAGACTACCAGCCTACAATCCACACTACCAGAGAAACTAGGAAACAAGGAGGACCCCAAGAGATAAATGGTCCCCTGAAGATGGTAGGGGGACAAGAACCCCTGAGCAAATTGGGAGCATGGGGGGAGGAGGGAGGTGAGAAGAGGAGAGGGGACAAGAGGAAGGGGGAGGAGAACAGGAAAGAAGAGGACTGAGGCAGGGGAGGAATAATGGAGGGCAAGAAAGGAGATGCCTTGATAGAGGGAGACAGCACAGGTATGGAGAGAGGTCTGGCACTAGACAAATGTTCAGGGATCCACAGGGATGAACCAAACTAAGAATCTAGGCACTGCTAGAGAGGCTGCCTTTGATGCCCTTCCCCTATAATGAGATTGATGACTACTTTGGCTGCCATTCCTAGAGCTTTCATCCAGTAGCTGATGAAAGCAGAGATAAGCACCCACAAGGGAACACTGAGCCATACTCCTGGAATCCAGTTGCAGAGAGGGAAGAGGAATGAGCAAAGGAGCCAAGACTGTGCTGGAGAAACCTGCAGAAACAGTTGACCTGACCTAATGAAAGCAGGGATACCCTAGTTGTAAAGCTGGGGAACCAGCATTGGACCGAACCAAGCCCTCTGAATGTGGGTGCCAGTTAGGAGGCCAGGGCAGTCTATGGGACCTCTAACAGTGGAGCCAGTATTTATCCCTAGAACACAAATGGACTTTGGGAGCCTATTCCCTATGGAGAGGTACTATTGCAGGCCAGATCAAGAAAGGGGACCTAGGCCCGCCTCCCAAATGATGTGATGGACTTTGTGGTCCCACATGGAGGTCCTCACTATCCTTGGGGAGTGGGTGGGGGTGGGTTTGTGGGTTTAGTGGGGAGCATGGGAGGATGGGAGGTCAAGGGCAAGGGGGGATGATATGCAAATAAGAGTGCTTCTAAAATTAAAAAAATAAAATTTTTTAAAAAAATTTAAAAAAAGAATTAATTATTTCCTTATTTTAAAATGTAACATAAGCTTTTCCATACATGTAGTTTTCAAAATATGTTTAATGATCTATATAGATCCTTGATATCTTTTGGCTAATTTATAATTGGAAAAATCTATGTCCTATACATAAACACATACACACATGTACAATGGTTATTTGTTAGGTTTCTTGGATGATATGATTAATTTTACAAAAGATCTTTAAGTATATGGACTAAATATTAATGAATGTCACAGAAAAACTCTAACTTTATTAATCTCTTATATAGTTAAACATTTTCTCAACAGCATATCCTGAATAATTAATTGATTCCCTATTGGTATATGCTGCATTCTTTATTGCAGTTTGGTTACAATAAATTCTAGACTGTGGCTTGTAACTAAATAGCAAATGTTATTGTAAAGAATAGCAATTCTTGAACCGGCTTTATTATGCTTAGTCTTCGTAAGTTTACAGTTCCTTATCCATAATGCCTAGGTAATTTTTATATTACCGATTTGCATTTCTGCTTCAATAGGTTCTGCATTTTTCTGTCAACTAAACCTTCAAGCCACCATTCTTTGTGTCCTACCTCCTTCGAGCAAGACAACCTGAAACCTGATTATCTTAAAATGCTATGCTCATATCAGGGGTAAACCTCCTCACTGTGGCATCTTCATCTAGGGATATAGGATAGCCCATTGTGTACTATATGCTTGGTTGTTTTATTCACACATTTATATTGGCTTAATTTCTCTAAGGCCCACCTATTCTTATATGCTCTTTCATAGATTCTGTACTTTGTTGCATCTTGGCCAAATATTTAAAATAATGTGAAATAATAATAACAGTGCTAGGAAATGTTACCATAGCCCTCAACTAAAAAAAAAAAAAAATGCCTCCAGCATCCTTTTGTAACTGTAATACTACCTTCACTCCCTGAAAGTCATGCTGGAAAAGTACATTTATCTATGCTCATTTTTGTTTTGCATCCCTATTTTTATTTTATTCTCTTGTTACATAGTTTGTTGCCATTTCATCTTTCAAAGTGGTATTGCTGGTACATTTTGATTGACTTTATAACATCTGAATCATGTGTCAGATAATTGTCTTGTGTGTCCACAGAAGCAATGCATAGCTACTGTCATTTGTCTCCTATATCCAGAGCTAAAGATTTATTGGGACTTTATGACTTTTCATCTTGGCCAAATATTTAAAATAATGTGAAATAATAATAACAGTGCTAGGAAATGTTACCATAGCCCTCAACTAAAAAAAAAAAAAAAATGCCTCCAGCATCCTTTTGTAACTGTAATACTACCTTCACTCCCTGAAAGTCATTCTGGAAAAGTACATTTATCTATGCTCATTTTTGTTTTGCATCCCTATTTTTATTTTATTCTCTTCTTACATACTAACCCCAGTTCTCCCTCCCTCCTCTTCTCCTGTCCCCCCCTCCCTACCCACTCCTCAGAGGGGGTAAGTCTTCCTTGGGGAGGCAACAATGTCTGGCATACCAAATTAAGGCAGGACCAACCCCCAACCCCAACCCCTAATCAACATTGAGCAAGGTATCTCACCATCTATACTCATTTTAAAAGAATTTTCTCCAGAAAAGCTGGAGTGATGGCTTGGCAGTTCAGAGCACTTCTTCAAAGGTTCTGTTCTCAGTGCCCAAGTCAGGTAACTTACGGCTACCTGCAGCTTAAGCTCCATTCCCCATGAGTTCATCACACTTTTCTAGCCTCCAAAGGCAGCTGCATGTGTGGCAAACGTGTGTAAATGCAGACAAAAACAAATTCTTAACAAAATAATTTTCTAATGTCAATGATTAAGCAATCCTACATTCATGTTATATTCTTCAACAATACAGTGCTTGTTTATAATTTATTTAGAATATGGACCGCTATTGCACCATTTTAATGAACTGCTTCTCAAGTTGACATTAGTTTCATAAAGTGAATTGGAAAAAACATTCTATGTTTTCTCAATTGTAAAATAATATGATATTGGACCTACTTTGAGAAGTCATAGTTTAAATGACAAACAGACTAAGACGATCAAACCCTGTCATCATAAGCCTTGAGTTATGCTTTCTTCTCTCCAGTAAGTATTAGAAACTTCTATTTCCTATGATTACTTGAGTCAATTTTCATCACCTAAAACATTCCAAGGAAGTTCTTCCTACATCAGCTTTCTTAAATTTATTCACACAGACTTTTACATAAACATGCCATAGGTGTATAGTGACCATGCTACATCTTCAAGTGAAACCTTTGCATTATAATGGCATATATGTAGGGTACGTCTTTTATTCTTAACAGCAAGCTACTTGCTTCTTTAATATATTATGTTCTTCAACAACCTACACAGTCATCTCTTCAATTTGTTTTTCTGAATTCCTATTTTGAATGTGTCAAGCAAATGCAGTTCGATATTTTATTTCCTCTACTGTCTTCAGGCTTGTTGCATTGTTTTACAGAAGTGGAAAGATTAGATTGATGATGTTCATTTTTGTTAATGAATAATGAAAGTATTTAAGGTTGCACATTTGCCTGTAAGCATAGCTCTGGAGATATTTGACAAAGTTTGATTAAAAGAATCCTTATGATTGCAGTAGAGTAACTTCCACTTTTCTTTCTCATTTATTTGAATTACTTAAAATGAAAACTATATATTTCTTAATTAATTTTGTTCTTTAAACTTTTATTAAAACTTTTCATTAATGTGCCTTATTGGGATTGAGGCTAGAGGAACACATGATCATTCTCATATTTTTTATAATGTTTTAATGGCTTAAAAGGTAATTTCCAAAGCAACCATACCATTAGTAGTCGATAAAGGAGGCTCTTTAGGGTACATCTTTCTATGTAGATACCTGCATATCTTCAACTGCTTTCATTTTTTTATGAGAATAGTGGTATGTAGAATGTTATATTCTTTCCTAGTTCTTAGGAGTGTTATATTTTTAATAACTTACTTTTCAAAAAGTTGAGCATCTCCATCTATTCATCTGTGTTTTCATAGTGTATCTTGTTTTAATTATTTGTAGGGGAAAAATCTCATGATAGAGACTTTCATAATTGTTAACAACTTTTACAGGTTGTTATTTTCCAATGGAAAACTACTCTATCCAGTGTAATCTGGAAGTTTCAAAATTGATGAATTCCAGTTTATTTCTGTCATTAGATTTTATGACTTTTTATTAAAAGTATTTTCACTGAGGTTCTGACTTTTCTTGTGTGCTTCGGATACCAAGTCGTTAATTTTCGAAAAAAAAAAAAACTATTGATTTTGAAAGAACAAATGTGTATAGAGTTTTTAAAAGTGGCTCAGCAGTTAAGAGAACTGGGTGCCAATGCACAGGAAACTGGTTTAGTTCCCAGAACACACATGATGACCCAACACCAAGAATTCCCATTCCAGGAGATCTAATACATTCTTCTGGCCTTCATGAGTAACATGCATGTCAAACATATATATATATATATATATATATATATATATATATGCAAAATCACTTATACACATAAATAATTATAAAATGAATTACAAAAAGAATAAATGTAGTACTTACATTTTAAATTGATAACACAGTTTAAATAAATATAAAGATTTAAAAGATTTCCTATTAAAGTATCAAGACCAAGGTTTTCATGTCTTGGCTTTCTGATGTCATAATATTTCGTACCACCTTTTGTCACTGGCTCTATTGTAGTCTTGAAATGAATATAAAAAATATTCTAATGCCTCTTCTTGTATATCTCGAAATAATTATTTTACTGGCACATATTTATTCTGTGGAAAACTTTGTAACTTTCTGCGGTGATATATTATTTACAGTTTATTAAAACTTGCCTCAGAATTCAGAAAGCAAAGCCAGCCACAAGCTATAAAGGTCAGGTAGTGGTGGCACACACCTTTAATCCCAGGACATAGGAGATAGGCACATGGATCTCTCTGAGTTCAAGGCCACCCTAGCCTACACAAGAGTAAAGAATAACAGAGTTCATACCTTTAATCCCAGCAATAGGGAAGTAGAGACAGGAGTGATATGGCTGGGCAGAAAAAAAAGACTATAAGGAGGAGGAAACAGGAACTGAGCTTTTGCCTCTGAGGATTCATTGGGACAGAATTGCCATTTCACCTTGGTAGAGGTAACAACTACTGACTAGGCTGCTTTGCTTTTCCAATCTGACCTTCAGGTTAAAGCTTGAGCCTCAGTATCTGTCTCTTGGTGATTTGTTTGTTTGTTTGTTTTCCATGTTACAACTTTCAATAGGCATTTCTCTGAGGATTTTTGTTTATTCATTTGTGTTATTTTAGTCCTTTTTACCTTTAACGGAGTAAACATGAAAATGGCTTGATTTTTCTTCATTAAAAAATATTGGCCTTCTCTCTCTCCCTTTCTCCACCCTCCTTCCTTCCCTCCCTACTTTCTCCCCTCTGTTTCTTCCCTCCTTTTTCAGACAGGATCTCACAACACAGCCTGATAAGGGATGCCCTTCCTTTTGTGTTGAACTGGACCCCTCAGGAACCCAGAGTCTGCTGACATTCCTTCAACAGTCCTTCTCTTGCCCACCTGGAGAGCAAGTGCTTCAGACCTGCCTGTACCCACCTTGAGATCCATCAGAGTATTGGAGTCAATTGCACCCACCTGAGGAGAACCCTGGACCCATACACACCAGGAAAGGAAGTGACCACTGGAAGAAAAGATGGGAAGACGACAATATAAGAACACATCCAACAACAGGAAAACCAATATGACACCACCAGAGTCTACACCAGCAAGACATGAACATCCCAACACAGAAGAAGCAGAAGAGAGCGACCTTAAAAACAACTTCATGAAGATGATAGAGACCCTAAAAGAGGAAATCAGAAAATCCTTCAGAGAAATGGAAGAAAAGACGAACCAAAAGATGCAAGAAATCAATGAAAGCCAAAAAAGGCCAAGAAAATACAATTAAACAGCTGAAGGAAACAGTTCAGGACCTGAAAACTGAAATAGAGACAATAAAGAAAACACAAACTGAGGGAATGCTGGAAGTGGAAAAGCTGAGTAAACAACCAGGAACCACAGATGCAAGCATAATCAACAGAATACAAGAGGTGGAAGACAGAATCTCAGATGCTGAAGATAAACTAGAGGAAATAAATTCATCAAGCAAAGAAAATCTGAAGTCCAACAAATCCTTAACACAAAATATCCAGGAAATTTGGGACACCGTGAAAAGACCAAACCTAGGGATAATAGGTATAGAAAAAGGAGAAGAAACCCATCTCAAAGGTGCAGAAAACATATTCAACAAAATCATAAAAGAAAACTTTCCCAACCTAAAGAAAGACATGCCAATGAAAGTACAAGAAGCCTATAGAATGCCAAATAGAGTGGACCACAAAAGAAAGTCCCCTTGTCACATAATAATTAAAACACCAAACCTACAGAATAAAGAATATTAAGAGCAGCAAAGGAAAAAGGCCAAGTAACATATAAAGGTAAACCTATCAGAATTATACCAGACTTCTCCATGGAAACTCTGAAAGCCAGAAGGACCTGGATAGACAGTCTACCAATTCTGAGAGAACATGGATGCCAGCTCAGACTACTATTCCCAGGAAAGCTTTCAATCATTATAAATGGAGAAAACAAGATATTCCATGACAAAACCAGATTTAAACAATATGTAACCATGAATCCAGCCCTACAGAAAGTACTGGAAAGAAAACTCCAACCTAAGGAAATTAACTACACTCACATAAACATAGGCATTAGATAATCCCACTTTACAAAAACCCAAAAGAAAAAGCAGGGTAAATCCACACAAAATACCACTATCAACAACAAATCAAAAACAAACAAGAATAAACATTCAATGAACCTTAATTTGCCTTAATATTAATGATCTTAACTCGCCTATAAAAAGACACAGGCTAACAGATTGGATATGAAGACAGAATCCATCCTTCTGCTGCATACAGGAAACATATCTCAAATTCAAAGACAGACATTACCTCAGAGTAAAGGTTTGGAATAAGATATTCCAATCAAATGGACCCAAGAAATGAGCTGGGGTAGCTATCCTAGTATCTAATTAGTTAGACTTTAAACTAAAATCAATCAAAAGAGATGAAGATGGTCATTTCATATTTATCACAAGAAAAATCCATCAGAAGATGTCTCAATTCTAAACATCTATGCCCCGAATACACCAACATTTGTAAAAGAAAGATTAAACGTTATTAAAACTCAAACCACAAATAAGACCTCACACAGTTACAGTGGGAGACTTCAACACCCCATTCTCACCACTGGACAGGACCACTAGACAGAAACTTAACAAAGATACTAACAGAAATTATGACCCAATTGGGATTAACAGACATCTATAGAACTTTCCATCCAAACACAAAAGAATATACCTTCTTTTCAGCATCACATGGAACCTTCTCAAAACTTGACCACATACTTGGCAACATAGCAAACTTCAACAGGTACAAAAAAATTGGAATAATCCCCTGTGTCTTATCAGACCACCATGCTTTAAAGTTAGAAATAAAAAACAACACAAATTACAGAAAACCTACCAACTCAAGAAAATTGAAAAATGCACAATTAAACAATCCTAGATCAAGGAAGAAATAAAAAAAGAAATTAAAGACTTCCTAGAATTCAATGAAAATGAAGACACAACATACCCAAACTTATGGGACACTTTGAAAGCAGTACTAAGAGAAAAGTTCATAGCTCTAAGTGTTCACATGAAGAAACCAGAGAATAGTCACACCAGAGAGTTGACATCACAGCTGAAAGCTCTAGAATAAATGGAAGCAAATTCACACCGGGGGAGTAGACCCCAGGAAATAATCAAACTGAAGGCAGAAATCAATAAAGTCAAAACAAAGAAAAAATTCAAATAATCAATGTAATAAAGAGTTGGTTCTTCGAGAAAATCAACAAGATAGACAAACCTTTATCCAAACAAACCAAAAGGCAGGGAGAAAACATGCAAATAAACAAAGTCAGAAATGAAAATGGGGACATAACAATGGACACTGAGGAAATCCAGAGAATCTTCAGGTCATATTTTGAAAACATGTCATCCAAAAATTTGAAAATTTAAAGGAAATATCACTTACCAAAATTGAATCAAGAACAGATAAGCAACTTAAACAGACCTACAAACACTAAGGAAATAGAAGCAGTCATCAAAAGTCTCCCAACCAAACAAAAGCCCAGGGCCAGATGGCTTCAGTGCAGAAAATTCTACCAGAAATTCAAAGAAGAGCTAATACCAATACTCCTCAAATTGTTCCACACAATAGAAGCAGAAGGGACATTGCCAAACTCTTTTTACGAATCTATAATAACCTTGATACCCAAGCCACACAAAGACACAACTAAGAAAGAGAACTACACACCAATATCCCACATTGGTGCAAAAATTCTCAATAAAATACTGGCAAATTGAATTCAAGAACATATCAGAGAAATCATCCACCATGATCAAGTAGGCTTCATCCCAGGCATGCAAGGATGGTTCAACATACAAAAATCCATCAATGTAGTCCACAGTATAAATAGACTGAGGAAAAAAAAAAAAAACACACGATCATCTTACTAGATGCTGAAAAAGCCTTTGACAAAATCCAACACCCCTTCACGATAAAGGTCTTGGAGAAATCAGGGATAACAGAAGCAAACCTCAACATAATAAAAGCAATATACAGCAAGCCAACAGCCAACATCAAATTAAATGGAGAGAAACTCAATGCAATTCCTCTAAAATTGAGGACAAGACAAGGCTGTCCACTCTTTCCATACCTCTTCAATATTGTCCTTGAAGTTTTAGCTAGAGCAATAAGACAACAAAAGGAGATCAAGGGAATACAAATCGGAAAGGAAGAAGTCAAACTCTTACTATTTGCAGATGATATGATAGTCTACATAAGTGATCCGAAAAACTCTCCAGGGAACTCCTACAGCTGATAAACACCTTCAGCAATGTGGCAGGATACAAGATTAACTCAAAAAAAAAAAAATCTGTAGCCCTACTATATACCGATGAAATACTGGTGGAGAAAGAAATCAGAGAAACATCAGCCTTTACAATTGCCACAAACAACATAAAATACCTTGGGGTAACACTAACCAAAAAAGTGAAAGACCTGTACTGTAAGAATTTTGAATCTCTAAAGAAAGAAATTAGGAAGATAACCAGAAAATGGAAAGATCTCCTATGCTCTTGGATAGGTAGGATCAACATAGTAAAAATGGCAATCTTGCCAAAAGCAATCTACAGATTCAATGCAATCCCTATCAAAATCCCAACACAATTCTTCACAGACCTTGAAAGAACAATTCTCAACTTTATAGGGAGAAACAAAAGACCCAGTATTGCCAAAACAACCTTGTACAATAAAGGAACTTCTGGAGGCATCACCATCCCAGACTTCAGGCTCTATTACAGATCTATAGTTGAAAAAAGCTTGATATTGGCATAAAAATAGACAGGTATACCAATGGGATAGAGTTGGAAACCCTAATATTAATGCACACATCTATGAAACCTGATGTTTGACAAACAATCCAAATTTATACAATGGAACAAAGAGAACATCTTCAACAAATGGTGCTGACAAAACTGGATGCAGACATGTAAAGACTGCAGATAGACCCAAGCCTATTGCCTACAGCAAAACTTAACTCAAAATGGAACAAAGATCTCAACATAAATCCAGCCATACTGAACCTATTAGAAGACAAAGTGGGAAATGCCTTGAATTAATTGCTTCCGGAACATTACACCAGTAGCACAGACACTGAGATCAACAATTAATAAATGGGACCTCCTGAAACTGAGAAGCTTCTGTAAGGCAAATGACACATCAGCAAGACAAAACTGCAGCCCACAGACTGGGAAAAGATATTCACCAACCCCACATCTGACAGAGGGCTGATCTCCAAAATATACAAAGAAATCAAGAAGCTAGTCTCCCAAACACCAAACAATCCAATTAAAACGTAGGCTACAGAACTAAACAGACAATTCTCAATAGAAGAATCTAAAATGGCTGAAAGACACATAAGAAAGTTTCAACATCCTTAGCCTTCAGGGAAATGCAAATCAAAACAACTCTGAGATACCATCTTACTCCTGTCAGAATGGCCAAAATCATAAACACCAATGACAGTTTATGCTGGAGAGGATGTGGAGAAAGGGGAACACTTGTACCAACTTGTACAAATCAGTCACTAAGGAAATGTCTGGAGATCTACAAAGATGACACCAGCTAACAATCTAAGCAACAGAGGAGAGGCTACCTTAAATGCCCTCCCCCATAAAGAGATTGATGACTGACTTTTATGCCACCTGATAGCCCTCATCCAACAGCTGGTAGAAGTAGAACCAGACATTCACAACTAATCACCGAACTGAACTGGAACCCAGAGAAGAACGAATGAAGATCAAATGGGTATAGACCAGGCTGGTGAAACACAGAAATAGCTGACCTGAACATCTGGGAACTCTTGCTCCCAAGATTGATAGCTGGAATACCAAGTTGGAACAAGTGCCAACTTGTACAGCCACTTTGGAAATCAGTATGGTGGCCCCGCAAGAAAATGGGAATCAGTCTACCATGAGATCCAGCAATTCCACTCTTAGGCATATACCCAAACGAAGCACATTCATACAACAAGGACATCTGTTCAATGATGTTCATAGCAGATTATTTGTAATAGGAATAACCGGGAAGCAAACTAGATGCCCCTCAACTGAAGAATGGATAGAGAAAATGTGGTACACTTACACAATGGAGTACTACTCAGCAGAAAAAAAACAATGGAATCTTGAAATTTGCAGGAAAATGGATGGAACTAGAAGAAACCATTCTGAGTGAAGTAACCCAATCACAAAACGTCCCACACGGTATGTACTCACTCATATGAGGATTTTAGACATAGAGTAAAGGATTACCAGCCTACAATACACACTGCCAAAGAAGCTAGTAAACATGGTTCCCTGGAGAAGGGGAAAAGGTCATGATCCCCTGAGCAAATTGGGAGCACGGGAAGGGGGGGGAGCTAAGAGAATGATAAGGGGAGAAGAAGAGGGATGCAGAGGACTTGAGGGAGCAGAAAGGTTGAGTCACGGGAAGAATAGATGATAACAAGAATAGAGATATCATAATAGAGGGAGACATTTTTGGTTTACAGAGAAATCAGGCACTAGGGAAATGTCTGGAGATCTACAAAGATGACACCAGCTAACAATCTAAGCAACAGAGGAGAGGCTACCTTAAATGCCATCCCCTGATAATGAGATTGATGACTAATTTGTATGCCATCCTATAGCCTTCATCCGGCAGCTGGTGGAAGTAGAAGCCGACACCCACAACTAATCACCGAACTGAACTGGAACCCAGATGCAGAGAAGGACGAGTGAAGAGCAAAGGGGTCCAGACAAGGCTGGTGAAACCCACAGAAACAGCTGACCTGAACATCTGGGAACTCTTGCTCCCAAGATTGATAGCTGGGATACCAGCATGGGACTGATCCAGACCCCAGGAACATGGATTTCAGTGAGGAAACCTTGGAAATCTACCAGACCTCCTGTAGTAGTTCAGTACTTATCCCTAGCATAAGTGTGGACTTTGGGAGCCCATTCCACATAGAGGAATACTCCCTGAACCAAGACACACGGGGGTGGGCCTAGACCCTATCCCAAAGGATATGACAGACTCTGATGACACCCTATGGAAGGCCTTACCATGTAGGGGGAGCAGAATGGATATGTGATAGGTAGGGTTTTAGTTGGGGGCGTCGTAGAGGAGGACAGGAGGGAGAAGGCTACTAGGATTGTCATATAAAACAATCCTGTTTCTAATACAAATAAAAAAAATCTGAAAGAAAAAAAAAAGAAGGCAGAGTCAAGGAGAATCCATGTTGACATTGTTGGGCACATATTCTTTCTCCTTAATTGCTAAGCTCATGAGTAATATGCAAATGGAAATCACCAGATCATCAGGTACTTGGAGGATACATTCTTGCTTAGCTGTTAAAGAGAAAGAATATGTGCCCAACAATGTCAACCCAATTGCAGATTATATCATCGGCATATTCACCCACTGCATCCCCTTCATCTCTTTCCTTACCTCCCATCTCCTCCTCTTTCTGTTTCTCCTACCTCTTCTCTCACAATAACAGAAAGCATTGTGAAGAGACCTAATAGGTGATGGATGAGAATAGTAACATCTTGTACATGGCTGACTCTGGAACTATATCATGAATACTATTTCAGTGCTGAATATATGTTTCTACTCAGATTCTCTTGATTCCATTTTCCGGGTCACTAATCAAACACCACTTTATTCAGCACAATGATTTCTTTAGGCACAGGAAATAACCATAGTGTGTATGTGAGAGGGTAGTAATATTACTTTCTACTTAAAAGTCTTCTCTGGCCTCACTCAGGAAGGGCTAGAAGGTGCATTGAGCCAAAAGCTATGTTAACTTAGTACCTAAATGGATGCTTGTTTGAGTTTAGGCTGCAGATTATTCAAAAAGCATGAACTGTTTTTCAAGTCAAATTGCTTCCTTGTGTTTGGGTCTCAGGTTTTTGATTTGGTTTGTAGAGCCATATGCAAACCAGGCAAGTACTCTACTACTAAATTATATCCCTAGAACTTTGCTACTTTATTCTGAGATATGTTCTCACTAATTTTCCCAGGCTAAACATTAACTTGCTATACAGCATGAGGTAGATTTATGTTTTTATTCTTCTTGCTTCTTTCTCCTTATTAGCTATGAAATACAGGTGAATCAACATGTCTAACAAACTGAGTTCTTTTTGTACCTAAGTTCTAAGAATTTTTTAAGGGTTTTCATGTATATAACATGATTTTATGGGAATGTGAATGAGATTATATTAGTAATTGATAGCATGGGTGCTAAATTTTTAATTATGAGTCTAATATTCAATTTATTTGGAAATTAATCTTTTCAAACACAAATAAAATGTTAGTGATCCATGAAGTAAATAAATATATTAAATTTATGTATTGAATAATGAAAGTGTTTTTATGAAATGAAAAGTTACATTTTAATTAAATATTAAGTGGTTTTCCAAATGAAAGGCTAGAACAATCGAGGGGTACTGCACTTAAATCTGACCTAAGATTAATACCATACTTGCCTGTAGTGCAGCACTGATACCAAGCTAAGCTCTGGAGTTATAAATACACATGAGCCAACGAATGAAGATTTTCAACTTCTCATCATCTCCCTGAGTGACACTTTTATTTGAAAATCTCTCTTTTTTATTATTTTTTAACAAGATATTCACCTTGTACAAATAATTCAACTCTGTATTCTTGCAATAGACATATATTGCCAGAGAAGAAAATCTTGCACAGAATAGCCATAAGAAAACTTCCAGAGCTTCAGTGGAATGAAGCATCATTTGGATCCCATTCTGGGAAAGCCAGTTTCTCTTTCTATGGCATGAGGGTAAAGCCAAAGTACATAGCTACTTTGGCTATATAATAGGACACCCATGTCAGAACATCAGTAGGGAAGTATTTTGCTCATGTCCATGAGCCATTTCCAGAGTCAGACATGATGTTTCATGGTGTAATCCCATTACACTAGAGAGTGGGGCACAGGGATTATCATGATTCCCATGCTAGTTTGGTTACACAGTGATTTCAAGATCAGTCTTTTCTACAGAAAAAGCAAACAAACACTGAACATATAATTCCCAGTCAGTCAATAAAACTTCCCAAGTCCATTTGATCTTCTCCAGTAAAAATCTGTCTTTGTTTGAGATAGCACCATGCCCAAGCATAGCCATGTTTTGTAAATTAGTCTGAATTAGCCTGAAGTAGTATTTTCTCAAGAAGTCCCTGACACATATATTTGGGGGAAAAGAAAAAAAGGGGTTTCATGCTTGATTCTGCCAGAAGACAGATCCTAGCTATATGGCTTCCCATTCTGACTCCTTCCTCTCCTTCCCACAAGGCACAGTTGAATCAAACTCTTTTGCCTATGAGGTCAGAAGAAGCAACACATTCCTTAGAGTAAGAGACGCCAATTGCAGATGACAATGCCAATGGGGAAAATTAATGAGTAATTATTCAAACTCTCATTATGTTCCATACCCAACTTCATAATATCCTCTATATCCAGGCATAGTCTGTCAGATTTCTAACACTTCCAGGAAAAGAACTTCCTAATGGATAGAGTTTCAAATGCCATCTCTAGCTTACTTTTGAAATTTTGCTATATTTTGACATACAACAGCGAAGTGCTAAGATATAAGAAAATGTGAGGAGAGCCATAGCCCTCACATATATAATATAAAATACCTATGGATGCTGCAGCTGCTTTAGGAGGAAACTGTCCCCACCTTTGCAATAAATACTAGCTAAGCTTTATGCACTTGATTATCATTTTTTTTATTGTAACTGTGTTCTCTAGATTCCCTATCAACATTGATTGACTTCAAAGCAATGATCCACAGGGTGATCCATGTGCTCTATATAGTAAAATCTTTTGTCCTAATTGGAAGTAATTCTGGTAGATTTTATTTCAATAGTAAATGGGTATCAGAATCTTTGACTATATTGCTAGAAGCTATTATACCAACAGGAATCAGATTTGGGCTTGATAGCCTCAAAGTATACTGGCGACCACTCCCCTGCTCCTACTTGCTGTACTGTTTAGCCATCATTGTTTGATGGCTGATAAAGGCCAGCAGGGAGGCATCCTGTTTGATGCTAAGATCACAATGGGTGGAAGAACTGAACTTTTTCTGTTTTTTTCTTTTTTGGCACATCTGAATGATTGAAATCCTTGAATATTGATTTTGAAGTCACCAATAAATCTTAGCAAGAAGAAAAATTGCAAATACAGAATTCCCAAACCATAAGAATCCTCTGTAATTGTGTTTTATTCTTTTGCTACCCCTTTTTGAATATTACTCCTGGCAACTTTTGCTATGAAAGTAGAACCTGCCTTCCAACTTCTGCATGAATGATTGCTTATATTTCTTTTTATGTCTGTGCTGGATATATGATTACAGGTTCTCATAAAAACACATATACATTTACATACATAAACACGCATATACAAACACAGCACAATATGCTCACATGTACACACACCACACACTCAGCTAGGATGTACTCACTCCATACCATGCTATTCAGTGCATAAATTTATCCCTTGCTGATTTATTACACCAATAAACAAAGTAGCAAGTATATAGAAGAGCCAATATGTTCTCCATGAAAATCTACCAAAATGAGGCATTATAATATCATTCAAGAGATAAGGGTAGTGAAAAATTAGGGAGATGAGTTTCTTTTGAAGTGATGGACGTGTTCTAGAATAAGATTGCATTGATTGTTACACTACTGCATACGCATGTTAAAACTCATTTAATTCTGCACTTTAAATTGTTGCTTTCATGCTGTGTAAACTCTACCTCAATATATCAGTTAATATAAACAGGGCACCCACACTAGCTCCATCAGCCCAGGCAGGCAGAACAAAGGGAGCACATGTCTCCCTGGTCAGGAATTTGCACTCACTGAGGTTGCCACGTTCTGGTGTCATTTTATTATTCACCTGTCACAAGAAAGCTGCAAAACTCTGTGCTCGCATGAGTTAGAAATGTCTATTAACTTGTCAGCAAATGAAAAGGGTGAGGAGTCTTCATCTCTACGGATGAATCGGAACAGGTGCGGCATGTCTCCAAGACTGCTAATTAAAACAATGGAGGACTGGAGTTTATTTTACATGGGGGAAATTTTTTTTTCTATGTGCTTGAGAATTATATGGAAGTAAAGCTTTAAAAACCTGATTCTACCATCAAGCTTTACTTCTGCTTTAGCACACTTTGTGATTGAAACCCTCACTAGGGCATTCCTCTTCAGCACTAATAGACCGGTATAGTTTATGTGCCAAAGACTCACAAAGCAAATAGAAGCTACAGTTTTTACCAGGAGGAACTGAGGCTTGGGGACATAATTATACACTTTCCATTTATACAATTTGTATTTGGCTCCATACAGTGACATGTAGAATATGTATATATGAATTTATGTGTGTATATATGTGTCTGTGTATGTGTTCTGTAATTGTTGGGCCTTCTAAATTCTGTATATGTCTTCATATGTAGCTCAGGGAAATTGGAATTCAGTACGCTGAGAGGAAAAAGAGTAACTATATTGGTCTGTGCCACTCAGAGAGGAGTGGAAACCTGTGTACGGGAAGATCTGTGTTTGCAGAACTTACAGAATTTTAAACAAGTCTCTAGGCCTAACTTTCTTGAAGATGTTCAGTCTCTTAAGGGGTAGTTCAAATGCCATTTCTTTCATAAATGACTCAAGTCTATAGCTGGAATCAATACTCCCTTCTTATGTCCTCCAATACAAGTATGTACTGTCAGCATATTACAAGGCAAACAGGATGTAGACAGAAACAGGGAGCTAAGAGAGTACAGAGCTGTGATAAAAGTTGAATCTGAACTCAAGCTCAGGTTATGGGGATAAATTCCCAATCTATGCTGGCTGTTTGACCTTGAAATTCTTCTCTCTCTCTCTCTCTCTTTCCATTATTATTATTATTATTATTATTATTATTATTATTATTATTATTATTTTGGTTTTTCAAGACAGGGTTTCTCTGTGTAACAGTCCCTGCTGTGCTGAAACTCATTCTATAGAGCAGGCTGCCCTCGAACTCACAGATATCCACCTGCCTCTGCCTCCACTACCCAACAGCTGCTTTATATTTTTTGTTTGCACAATTAGATGGTGGTGGTTCTCACCTCACTTGGTTCTGTGCTGAAGGTTATGTGGAAGAAGGAAAGGAAAACACTATGAATAATGCCTGATAGGAATGACTATTGTTAATAGTGTTTATCTAGTAGACGATGTAGTCATTAAGGAATTCAAAACAGGAACATTCTGTTGAATCTTAATTCTACTATTAACTAGCCCTGTGATCTGGGGAAATCAAGCAGCTATTTGAGCATTAATTCTTTCATCTGCCTCAAACTGTTTCAAACTTGATAGGTTCAAATGCATCTGGGTGTGTGGACAAGTTTTATACTTGATAGGGCCCTGTTTAAATGCTACATGTTATTTTGCTGAATCTGAATGTTAAAATGACAATATATAATTTGTAGCCAATTAGACATGAATTTAAATTATGGCACCATCATTCAGCAACTTTTGAGTCCTCAGTAAATTACAACTCTTTAATCAGTTACTTCATTTTAATACTGTGGTAAGGTCATTATGAACATTAAATAATATTTTAAGTGCCAGATCCAGGTGCTAGATAAACAGAATGTATTGCATTGGATATTTTCAACTTTTACCAATTTCCTCTGTTGTTTTTTAGAGAGGTTTGATTTTCATCTTCTGATCTCAAAAACTACCAAGTGGGAGCTTTGCTTGACACATTGCAGAGATGGTTCATCGAAGGAATTTGTGAAGTCTAAGGCAACATCAGCCCTAGTCTTGGGGTTGAGGACAAGCATATGAGGACTGCATCTTAACTTTCTGGTTCTAGCCATACTCAAATGCATCCTTTTAAAGGTTTCATTTGTCACAAACAAATTTCTGTATGAAAAGGAAATGAACTCAGTTTTGGTTGGAGGGATAGGAGAAAAGGTGTGAATTGAATGTGAATCAGAACAAAAAATCAGCTCTCCTACAAAATTGTCATAACAGCAGGCAGCAGCTGAGCAGTCCTGAGTGGCATGCATTGGTAGAATATTCCTGGACTCAACACATTTGAAGTAACCACTATAAGTAGTTCTAGAAAACCAAGGATAACTTTTGCCTGTTTTCTTGACATTTGTACCCGGAGTATTATTTGAAAACCTTTTTCAAGGACAGGTCTGCCAATCATTCCCTGGTTCCCAACATTTGGCTAAATTGGAAAACACACAGAAACCATCATTAAATGTAGCCAAAAATACTTAATGGTGGCAGCTTTTTGTGCCAATACCTTGATGACAGCCAATTTTACCACTGGCAACACACTAGAGACACAAAATAAAAATAAGTAAAAGAAAAGTAGACGCACGAGAAAAACTACAACATTTAGTAATAAACTTGAGTTATGCAATTGATTCAGAATCAACTTGCAAACCCACTTCTCTCTGGGGGAAGAGGCCTGGGCTATTTTCAAAATGTTGCTTTGTGTGTGCCCACAGGAAGTGGTATTATAAATATTCCCCGATGTACCATTCTGGAGCACTTGGCAAGACCCAGGGAGGATCAAGCATTAAACATTCATTTCCCCACCTTCTGGTTCCTTCCCACTCTCTACGCCATCGCCTTTTACTTGTAATGCAGAAAGTGAAGTCTGAGTTACCCTGTGCAAAGAAGAGTTTCTACAGCTTGCTGCTTATGCATCAGAGAGGCAAGCTGACTTCAGGTGCTTGTGGAAGCCATCTGCAGCTCTTGAGGCGATGAAACTGGGCTGAGCAGGCAATACTTTCTGGCTGCTCTGTTTCCAGCTGGAAAGACCACTGAAGAAGGCGCTCACAAAGTGCTTTCTGCAAAATTGCCTCCATCCAACCCATCTGGTGTTTGCTAGTGATGGAGAGCTGCCTGAATTATCCCGCAAACTGAAGAAAGGGCTGCCAGGGTTCCCTCCAGAGTAGCATGCAAATGGGAAAGAAAAATGGGATGCGTTTTTCCAGGTGAATCTCGAAATGGTAGTCTCGTAATTGCCACGTGCAGGTAGCCCAATCCTGGGGCAAAGTAGGGTTTGGGTGCAGGCCTGAGCACACTGGTAGAGACTGTAGAGGGTTTGTAATCTGTGTACCCAGAAAAGAAGAAAAGAAACTCACTGCAACATACAGTACAGCTTTTGAAGCATGTGAGTCACAGATGAAACTTTACCAAACAAAGTCATCAAAAAGCATAAGCAACGTTTAGCTAAAAACTTTGATATGGTAGAGCCAAGATAAAGTAGAAATCTCAAAGGTACATAGAAAAGAAAGCATGAGAATGCCCTGGAGAATGTGCAAGAGAGAAACCAAGGAACTGTGGAGAACGGGGAGTGAGCATGGGAGGCAAGGTACTCATCCTGCATGGCATGTTCCTCCAGGGATAAGACCCTTGTCTCCCAGCCCACTGTTTACCAAGGCACAGGGGAGAACAAAGGCATAGTGTGTGCTTTGTATAGGTTTTTTATCATCATTTTTTGTGTGTTCTGATTGAACCAAAGCCTCTGTGTGGCACACTGACAATGCCCTTTCCCCTGCTTTTATCTGCCCTGCTCTTAGCTTTACCATTATTTCACAGGCTCATGCGCCGGGCCCCTTTCATCTGTTCTCAGAAATGATTATCTTCAGACCTGCTATATGAAAACTATGACATAACACATAACTTCTAAGCCCTTTCAAATGGAGCTCCTTGAAAAAAATCCATTTTAATACTAGACAGAGTCCTTCTGGATTAATGTTTGTCATGAGTTCTTACAAGATGAGTGGGAACACATCACAGGGACACTTACCTCTGAGACCATGAGGAAAGATGTAGGAAGAATTCTGTGAATTGAATATGAAATTGTCATATAGCCTAGCTTAGGCATTTTGAAAAAAATAATCTGTTTCCCTTTCATAAATTATTTATGTAAAATGTACTCTGAATAACGAATTATTTCAGATATACTACAAAAGACCCTTATTCAGAAAAAAGCAGAGATACAATAGCAGATGGTTATAAATAGACCAAAATTTATGTCATTACAGTAATAAATCATTGCATTTAGCTTCCTGATAGTTAGTTAAAGAATATTATGAGGTGCTTGATTATAAATAGTTAAAGCAAAGCATGATGGTTAATTTGGAAAGACAAATTATTTTTGAGTTATAAGATATAATTAAGAACATTTAAATAACTTTATCTATAGGTCCATGAGAAATAAACAAAGTAATGGGGATTGTTTGTGGGGGTGGCTCTGAGAACCACCCCGTCTCTTTGCATGTGTGCCTCCTAGCTCTGGGAAGAAATACAAACTCTCTTTAAGCACAGTGGCCTTCATTTGAGCCCCATTACATCTCAGAATTAAAATGGACCATGCTCAAACTGTACCTGCCCTTCCCATCTCCCACAAAATTGTGTCTGAAGCATAATGGTGAGGGACCAATTCTCAGGAATGCATCTGAAATAAGCCTTCAACCTCTGTGTCTCTTGCTAGCTGTGTCTCTGCTCCACAATAGGCAGGAGTGAAGGAAAACCTCAAACAATAAAGAGAGTATTTCTCTACCTCCAAGTAGCCATTGGATCTCAAGAACAGACCTGACATGGACTTTCTCTGTTTTTGTTTTGTTTCGTTTTTTGTTTGTTTGTTGTTTTGTTTTTCAAGACAGGTTTCTCTGTATTGTCCTAGAGCTCACTCTGTAGACCAGGCAGGCCTTGAACTCACAGAGCTCTGCCTGCCTTACCTTCTGAGTGCTGGGAGTAAAGGCCTGTGCTACCAATGCCTGGCTTCTCTGGGTATTTTCAAATGTAACCCAGAGTCTAAATTTCTTGAGACTATGAAGCACATTATTCTTTAATATTCGCCTTATGGCCAAATCAGTTTAAAATACATTATTTTTCTGAGCCATGCATTTCGACTTTGACTCAAGATGCTCCTGTCCTGAAGGCTTAGAGGTCTAAGGGGACTATCTTCATTGAGTATCTACTAATATATATCCTCTTACTTCTCATGACTTAATTGGGGGGGGTTGGTTGATAATGTCCCACAGTTCCTAGATGGTTTCAAATAAGGCTTTGAGAATCTATGCCTGGTTTGTGGACTCCATGAGCAAAGGTAGTGACAAAATTTGATAACTATCAGCATTTAATGATGTTTGTCAATAAATTACCTGCTTTCATTAATCTGTTCATGATTATTTGGGCTGATAGTTTCTCTCCTCCCATCTTTGGAACTAATCATTTCTTAACTGTAAGCCAGGAGTGTTAATAGGACTCTTATCAGTTTCATCCTTGCCAGGAACTAAAGATACCATTGGATAACCACCATCATTTACCGATGCTTGTCAAAGAACTAATAATGCATACATTCTGAAACAATCCTATGAAGCCTAGCAACAGATCTCCCCTTGTTTTGCATATGATTAAAAACCTTAATGGGATAAATCAATTTCTGCATGTATCTTGTACCATATTAAAGGGGAAAATTGTACATAGATTATCTCAACATCTTCCAGAACCATGGTGCTACCCGAATTAGTGGTTTGAGTCAGTTAGGTCTCCCAAGAATTTTCACTACCCAACATATACCTATTGAGAGTTGTGATCCATACTGCCCTTCCTAGGATTTCATACAAGGTAAAACTTATTTGGAAAAGCACATTAAATGTCAAAGCTATTGACCAATCTAAGATAAAGACTAAAAACTATTCAATGAAAGTAGGATTCTCTTACTCATGGTGTTCACTTATTAATTTGGCCATGTGCAGAGGGACTATATTTGTCTAAGGGACTATAAGGCATAGAATATAGCTATAGAGGTTGTTTTTTCTTTTAAGAATGGAGCCACAATTCCTATGTTCTAATCTTGTTCTGTTACTAATCAACTCTATTACCTTGTCGAAGTTACTCAATATTTATCTGTCTCAATTTCTTCCCCTTTGAAAAGATGTTACCAGCTATGCACATCTTAGTGATCATGTTGAGGACTGAACACATTCTGGTAAGTAAACTGTTTGCAAAATAGCCAACATGTCAAATGAGCATTTAACACTATAGTCATCAGTCTTCCTTCTTTTAAGTTAAACCATGTATTTCTTCTATCACAAACCCATCATGTGAGCACAGGTCTAAGAGAAGAGCAGTGAGTCTAGCAGCATGGAAGGTGGTGTTAAAATTGGCCTCCTTCCTCAGGGGCTATCCCCTCATAAAGTTACAAAGAAAAATGCTCTCATTGTAATTCTGTAAATATCGGTGTGCCTTCTGGCTCCTCATCCCAGGGATCTGAATGAGAGAAAACCCTGTCTTAGTCTCTTTGTTTCACTGTGTCAGACGAACACAGAGAATTTCTTTTTTATCAGTCTTTTTTTTTTATTATGTCTCCAAATTTCAAATGTAAAAGACTACCTATGCTAGGAATTTCTCCATGATGTTGATTTATGAGACTTATGTCAAAGAGACCAGTTTTACCAATGCCTGTATCTATTTGGCAAGGCAGCAGTAATTTATATATTTTTTAAAAAAATAGGCTGGTGACAATCATATAAAGGCAGCTTTCATGTGGTAAGTACAAGGCAAAAAGAAAATTTGCTACCAGTTGAATGGATGGTCTCACTATTTTAAGGAGAGCATAAATGGCCTCCCTTGCTTTAATCTACATTCCATTCTATGGAGGGTATGGTATCACAGACAGTGACCATGGCTATGCTACTATGCTAGTCCTGGTCTTGATCCCTGAATTCCATGTTAACTTTAGGTTTTTTTTTTTTTCATAATAGACACCACCCAAGAGCTTCTCTATCTTCATGACAGCTCTGCATTTTATAGCTGCATCTACCTTGATGACCTATTTAAGAAACCAATATGATCCTAAGTTTCCTTTCTTTGTTTTAGAAGAATGCATTCTACATAATTCAACATGCACTATCTGAAAATTAGATTTAGCTAAATAAACTCCACTTTTTGGAGTTTGGGGGACTAGCATCTTCTTAGGTAGCTAGTCATCATTCCACTGGTTTTATATCACAGCTCTTTATTCCTTTATTCTGGCAGCCCACCCCACCCCCCGCCACACACATACACACAGTTTTCCTTTAGTGAACCTCATCAGAGTATTCCAGACAGGAGTCCAGCTATGTCTTCTTCTCCAGATGATGTCCAAATATGTGGCAGAATGGCTGTGCAATAAATTAATCAGCGTCAATGAATTAGAATACACTCTCTGTGACTAGAGAGCATCAGATGCTGTGTCGATTTGCATTGCATAACTATTGCCAACTTCTATTTCAGTTAGTTTAGTTTTGCATTCTTTCCTCCTGTATTTGTTGGGAGAGGCTTGATCATTAACCCAGCTTCATCACTGTTTATTTTTAAAATGGGGGAGGGGCTGTTCTTTTCTCTTTTTTTCTTGTTGGTGCTATAAGATTTCAACTTGTCAGCTGGAATTCTGTTCCTTCTCGTCCATGCTCCTGAACCATGTTAATGAACCAAGCTCTATCTGAATTCTTGTTAGTCATATGGCAGAAAGAAAATAAACATGGTAGACTATAAAATGATATCACCCTGTCTACATCCTTTTAACCAAAACAAGATTCTTAGTACATGTAATCCTCCTCCAATAAGAGGTAGTATCAGGACGGAGGGTCACCTTGATATAGAGCTGTACCTTAGATGTAGTGATCTCTCATATTAAACTAGAAAATTGTTGAGATCATAGCAATACCTTAAAATGGGTCAGTGGAATAAGATGTGAGGAATCTATCCAGAAAAAGTATTTTACAAGGAAATGCAACACGAGAAACACTGGTTATTTTGAGAAAGGAGAAACATAGTAAAAACATAGTCATCTGTCTACAAGTCAATAATTTTAATCTAGCAAGAATGGATCAATGACTGGCTCAAACTGGTTCCTCCTGAGGAATCTCAGAGGACAACAGGCATGAGTAAAGTCAGGTAACCACAGAGCACTGCTTAAAGTCAAAGTGAAAAGAGGAAAAGAGTAGGCTCAGGCATCTCTTGACAAGGAGTCTGCTCTCTCTGAGAATGGCTGTGGGAGGGAATGACTGTTGACACAATTTCTAGTAAACAGAAATCCTGACGATAATTTTTTTTTATATAAAAAAAGGTAAAATGATCTTTCTTCTGAAGGGAAAAACAGCAATGGAAAGTAGGTAATCATGAATTAGCGTGAGCACTTAGAAAAGCAGAGAACACTTAGAAATGGAAAAGGAAAGCTCATTAGAGTTGAGTTGAGGGAAGAAAGAGATGACAGGCAAGGTTAGTGGAGTGTGTGGAACAAAGAGGACAGGAGAATGCTGGGAAAGCAAGTTCAAGGCGATATCATCTCTCTGGCAAAGCTTAGCAAGGCTAAAGGGGGCTTAAGTGAAGTGGGGATATTAACAACATCAGTTTTTCAACTCAGCATACGTTTTCACATCACTTTATGGCAGGCTGTGTGCCAAATTCTAGATGTGGAAAGTGGAAAATTACAGAGACCTTGACCTGTAGCAGTCCAAAGAGAGGATAAATGTGTCTAAGAGCAACAGACCTATGAAATAGACTGCTGTATTCAAGAAACTCAGAACAAGACACTGTGTGTGACAGGATCACATGCAATAAATGGAGTCAGATGAGGTATTGGGAAGAAGATGCTTGGGTCAACTGGGTCAGCTGGCAGTTAAACCAACACACACCAATTTCTGTTCCCAGACACAGTGGCTCATGCCTGTGATTCCAGAACTCAGGGAGCTAAGAAAGGAAGATGTAGAATTTAAGGTCTGCCTTTATGATTTAGTAAATTTGAAGCCAATCTAGGCTACTTGAGACCCTACCTGTAAACAATGAAAGAGACATAAATCCTCCTGGTCTCTTGGTCTTTTTTTATATAAATGTACATATTGGAGAAATTGAAGAGTCATTAACATTTGACAATAGAAGAGGCATAGGTATTTAATAGTATAGGTATAGATAGTTAATAGTAGAGAGCTGGAGATTTGGTAGCACATTTTAATTGAATTCTAGATCAAAGATAAAAGAAGTAAAATTTTGCGCCCTGAATAAGGAAGAGATTCAAATGATATTGAGGTCACACCTCTCCCATTTCTGCACATTTAGCCTTCCTCCAATTCTGATTCTGAAAGAGTTATGATAGGAAGCCCCTTTCCTCACAAGGAAATCTTTTTCAGTGGCAGGCTACTTAAAGGTTTGGGAGGATGTTCTCTTAGAGTATGATGACAGTTTGCAGATGAATAGCAAATGGCATTTCAACATCCTGAAACAACACTACCGGTGAGTGAGGGACTTGGCTGTATGAGAGACTCATTACAAAGACGAGATGCTATGAACATTTACACACTGGAAGATGAGAGATGCAACTGGGGGTAAGCGAGTGTGGGTTACAGAGAGAAGAGATAAGTAAATGTTAAGAACGAGAAAGGCTGAAAATGGAAGGTTGCAGATAGAAGGGAGTACAGCAGAATCAAACTGGCAGAAGAAAGCTTAAACAACTGGCAGGTGGTAGGGGACGGAGGTGAAGGAGAATATATTTTTCACCCATAAAGTTCAGTGGTGCTCTTAGAATTGCAAATATGCATTTAAATTTAATAATACAATTATGGTATATTAAATGTCAAATGACTGTTACAGAAAAGCACTTAAAATGAATACATATGCATGAGATAAATCCTGTCTGGTTGTCAAGGTCTGAATTCAAAGCTACATAAGCCATGCTTTTTCATCGAATTTTCTTATATCTTAAAGTTGTAAAGACCTATGAATTTCACTGGGTTTTGGCAAAGAAATATGAGGAAATATTAATTAGAACACAGGGTTGAGGGGATATGGTTTCCAAAAAGAGGACAGTAATACCCAACTGCTCTTCAACTACAAAGGAAGATTGAAATCAACAGTGGTGCTTATACTGTTATCACTATGTCATGATCATAATTATTGGTGAAAATGATTACTATCCTATAGGTGTACCCATGAATGTGGCTATGTATTTGAGAGCCCTTCTTTCTTCCCAGCCTTCTTAAACTCCTTCCTCTCTATATCTTTCTATACTTCATTGAAAATTGTACACGATCTTGAATATATGCTTTAATTTTCTTAACTATATGCTTTCAGTCTTATTTATCAAAATATGTAATATACTACTACATGACAATGGGAAAAGTTGTTGTGACCTCCACTATCTTCCTACCAGGTGTACACTCAAAAGTACTGACTCTATGTTACAATGAAGTTTTCCTTCAAGAAAACATTTTCGAAGAACTGTGGACTGCTTCAAATTATTTTGATGAGAAGCAAGAAATGGGTAGATGCAACAATTATGATTCATACATGTTTCCAGTTCAGCAGTAAACTCTAAAAGAAGTCACAGTCCTTTCATGCTTTGAGACAAATATCCTGAAAGTCGCTGCCCTTTAAATGTTGAGGTCAAACTTGAAGTGAAACATGGTAGGCTGAACAAATACATTTACCTTACCTTCGTCCTGAAATGCCAACATAGTGGCAGTAAATCAATATTTTTTTTAAAAAAGTATAAACCCACAAAGACTGACAAAACACAGCAGCAACACCATTTTCAAAACAGCAAAGCAGAGTGCCAGGGATACATGACTCATAGATGGGTGATAGCTTGAATCTAAGGCAGTAGTAAGGGTGCCTAGAAGCAGCAAATTGTACCAGAGAACCCCAGGTAAGCTAATAGTATAGAGATCAAAGAGTTATATTATAGGAACCAGTATACCAGGATGTTATTTGTGTTTCTAAAGACTAACAGAAAAACTAATTTAGAAAGAGTGATGGAGGGCTTATTGTTGTCATAGTAGATTAGATTAAAGTAAAAATAATTAAATGTTCCCCAAAGTTTAGCTTTCTACACCATTGGTATAATATCCACCAGTGATTGATTAACTACCCTTATAGAATAAGGCCCAACCAATATATTAGTGATTTATGCATATATGAATAAACAAACCCTACAGGATGTTTAAAACACACTTCTCCTGACACCTACTGATTGGCCCTCAAAATGCTTTTTCTTCTCGACATCTATATGATAAAATTCTGAATAATTTGAATGGCTTCAGAATGGAATCAACACAATTAAATCATTTTGATATGCGGCTCTGCATAAACATGTTTAACTAAAACAGTGACTTTGTCCTTCAATGGGAAATAGGAAGAAAAACTAAACTTTACACTCTTTGGAGATACTATGTTAGTATATAAAGAGAATTCAAAATAAAACACATGCAGGAAGAAGATGTAATGAAAGAGGTATACCACCTGAGAAGGAAGAGTGAAGTCACTAAATTCAGAAGGGAAATGAGTGGGAATGAAGGGAAGATGGCAGGGGGACAGGGCATGTATGTAAACTAGGAAATCAACAAGAATGCAGTGTTTGGAAATGGATCAGAACAAAAAGATCAAGGCCTCAAAGATCCATCAATTAATCTTGGATGACTGAAGGTCAGAGTTTAAAAACACGAAGCCTTACAAGAACCTTGTAATGATGGTTTCTACCCTTGACCTAACTTGATTTCCATCCTTGAAGGAACAGTGGTCAATAGTTCAATTCTAGAATTTAGAATTTCTTTTATAAATAGAGATTTCTAAAAGCAAGTAGGCTTTTCAGAAGAAAGTAGCAACTAATTATTGTAATAATCCTCCACTTTGGTGTACAAAGAACCATACAGACTTCTTGGCATGACAATCACAGACTTCCAGGGCAATATCCTGCAGGTGCCTTGTACTCAGCATGCCCCACTATGAGCACAATATTTTACTTTTCCACTCAGATAAACACTATCCTGCATTTCTATAGTACATCAAGTTAAGCTAGTTCTGCAAAAGAGAAACATGAAACCCACCTTTCATTCTACATTCTACTAATCAGAACAGAAACTCAAGCTTTAAAAACTGGGCTGAATCTGCAAAACCAGAAAGATAAATGTAGTATGTACTCACTCATAAGTGGATAGCAGAAAAAAAGCAAAAGATACCCAGCCTATACTCCATAACCCCAGAGAAGCTTGAACCTTCTTCCAGAAACACATGGAAGCTGATGCAGAAATCTACAACTAACCAATGGGCCAAGCTCCTGGGGTACTATCAAAGTGATGAAGGAGCAAATATATGAACAAAGGAGTCAAGACAATGGTAGAGAAACACACAGAATCAGCTGATCTGAGCTAGTGAGAGATCACTGACTCTGGTCTGACAAATGGGGAATCCACATAAGACTAAACTAGACTCCCTTAATATAGGTGACAATGGTGTGACTAGGACAATATATGTGTGCCACTGGCAGTGGGTCCAAGATCTAACACTAATGCACAAACTGACTTAGTGGAACCCATTCTATATGGAGAGATACCATGCTCACCCTAGACACAGGGGTGTGGGACTAGGGAGGTGTCTTGGTCCTGCCACACCTAGATGAAGGGACTGACTTAGTTGACTTCCTGTGGGAGGCCTTTTGCTCACTGCGGAGCAGATGGGAAGAGGATGGACTAGAGGGAGTGGGAGGAAAACAGGGAGCAGGAGCTGGGATTGGAATGTAAAAAATATATTAATAAAAATATTAAAAGATTGGTTGAATCTGAGTCAACCTTTTTTAAATTAATGTTTATTTAAATTAAAACAATCTAATTTTACATACCAATCCAAGTTCCCACTCCCTCCTATCTTCTCATTCTCCTTACCATCCCCTCATCTTAGGCCCCATCCACTCCTCAGGGAGGGTGAGGCCTCCCATGCAGGATCACCAAAGTCTGTCACATCATTTGGGGCAGGACCTATGCCCTCCCCCTGTATCTAGGCTGAGAGAGTATCCCTCTATAGGGAATGGATTCCCAAAGCCCAATCATGCACTAGGAATAAATACTGGTTCCTCTGCCAGAGGCCCCATAGTCTACCCATGTCCCCAACTGACACCCACATTTAGGGAGACTGCTTCAATCTTATGCTGGTCCCCCAGTTGTCAGTCTAGGGTTCATGAGCTCCTACTTGCTCAGCTCAGCTGTTTTTGTGGGTTTCCCCAGCCTGGTATTGACCCCTTTGCTCATCACTCCTCCCTCTCTACAACTGAATTCAGGAGTTCAGCTCAATGCTTAGTTGTGAATCTCTGAGCCAGCCCTTTACATATCTATTCTCTTTTAATCAAAATCCTTAGCAGCTTTGAGAGTCATGACAACTATTTTCCCAGTCAACTTCTTTGTCCAATTCTTTCTTCAAGTTTCTGATAAAAGAGATATTTCTATAAGCCATCCAGCATAAAGCTCACTATCAGTAGTATCAATCCAATATTAATTACTTATGTACAAAAATGTCCATTACAACTTACCTCTAATGACAAACATTAGTTGTTATGATTCTGGATTTGGGAAATTCTATGAAAATATTGGATTTATGATATAGTGTATTAAAAGTTTTAATTAGAAAAGTAGTAAAAGGTTTTGGAACTGCATGAAATTATGATCAGTTTGTCATGATAAACTATGCACTTTGTAATACTTAGAGAAGAGTCTGTCAGTGGACAATGTTAAGAGTTACAAAAAAAATAGATTCAATTGAAATTCTCTGCAGCTCTGTATCAGAGATGAACTATATGCACATCAATCCATTGCTATTACCTGTGTCCAAAATTAAGCATGTCTCAGCTCTGTAAGCACTTAGATGGAGAAAATGTAATTATGTTCTGGATAATGGGAATTGGGACATGGTGGTGTGGAGCCAAGAGTAGGAATTTAGGAACTTGCCTTACAATTTGACAAAGTAGTTTTAAATGCACTAATTCTTAAAAATTTAGAGAAAGGTTTCTATCATGTCTACATTAATTTCCTTGCATTGTTCATCAGAAAAAAAAACAAAAAACTGAGGACCAGTGAGTTGCTTCAGCTAGCTAAAGGTACATGCTACCAAGTCTGGTATTTGATCTTAAATTTGATCTTAAAATCCAACCAGTAGAAGGAGAGAATTGGCTTCTGTAATTTATCCCTTTGCCTCTACTAGCTCACTGGGATGTACATATATATCCATACACATATGTACACAGACTAAATACTTATATATTTTTGAAACATCAAGTTATGATTTTTATTCACCTAGTTCCTAAAATATTTTCCAAGTCCCCCTCCCACAAATTCCCATTCCTCTATTGTAAATGTTTAGCTGAAGGCTAAGAGTGAAGACTCAGAAAATGGAAGAAACTTAAATTGCTATTTCTAACAATAGAGATGATTCCTAGAGCGTGTCTCTACTAGGAGGCATCTCATGAATGAAGACTAAACTTTTCCTATTAAGACAAGAAATGGTGGGAGGACTTGTTGGGCAGCCAGCACTATGTAATCTGATAAATGGCCAGCAAGATTCTTCACACTCACTCTGTACCCTTAATGCTGTTTTCCAGTCTTATCCACATCATATAGGAAGACCAGGCATTTTCACACCTATTGGTTCAATAATGCTTTAGTTTGAATTGACACCTGGAAAATATTCAACCAATTATCCATGGAGTATTACCTTTCATAAATCCCCTCATTATTTCCTTCTGGATATAACATTCCAAACTAACATGCAATACTACTAAACCCCTATTTTAATAGTATGACTCAAAAAGAAAACTAAGTTTTTCAGATACTAAAATATAAATCTATGCTAATTAAAGTATCGTTTAAAAGATGCCATTTTTTAAAGAAAGGTACTTAATAACTTAACATATATCATTATCATATATCATATCATGTATCATTAATAAAAGCATTAAGATCACCAAATAAAAATTCACCTTAGACAGTATGTTGGAATAATTAGTTAGCCACTTGGATAATGATGCAAATAATAGTCCTTCTTAAATTATACTTATTCATTTGTGTGCAGATTCAAGCACACAGTGACAGCGGTAAATAGACCTGCTCCATGTTTTAAATTTTGGCATAAGAAGAGCTTCCAAGTCATAATCACAAAAAACGGAGAAATTATAATTCATGAAGACCTCCTTAGACTTCGACTTCAACAGAGGAAGATGAGTATCCAGTGGCAACTGAAGTATGAAATAGAAGGAAGAATTTAAAGATGAATAAAATAGGAATATGGAGGACAATTCTTCATTCCATCAGAACTTAAATTTCATGAAGGCTTACATTGCATTCAACCTTTAAGTTCAGGACCCTATAAGCTACATATTAAGTAAGGCTATATGATTGCCAAAATGATTAATCAATGAATCAGCATTTAAACAAATGTATTATCAGTCTACTATCATCTATTTTTCATTATTAGGGTAACACAATTGAAAATGATACTGCTTAAAGATTGTGGACAAAAGTTTCCAATATTTACTTAAGATTAAGATACTCCTAATTTAGGCTTAAAGTGTTCAATTAAAGTAAATAGTATAAAGAATAAAATGCTGACATTCAACAGATATGTATTTTTCCTATACTAGTTCAGATAAACATATAGATTTTTTTTCAATGATACCAGTGTACATGTTGCAATATTCAGGTGCAGAGGAATTCCAGGTGGAAAGAAGTATCTTGAAATAATCTGGAGACAGTTTGGGGCTTAATATGGTGTCAAGATGATGCTCTCTGCTAGGAGAAAGAGTAACTTGAAAAGTTTTGAGTGATGGTACAGAGAAAGAAAACTGCACTGAAAACTCAGGAGACATCAGATGCAAACCTTGATTCTACCAAACAATGTTTACAGAAGTATGCTGCTGCCAGGAGGTGAGGGAGAGAGGATTGACACTTTTAGAAGAAATATTGTAGTTATGCTATCCACATGTTATTTTACTTAGAATAAGTAACAGGGTGGCAGCAGGCAGAAGGGGGATGAGGTGGAGTTCTTCTAAAGAAGGGACTTGCTTCAAACACTTGCTCTTTAGGATGTTTTTGGATTCCTCATTTCTTTTACAATGGGAGATGACCTTTATAGACAGCAATACCTAAAGTCAAGGAATGAGTCTCCCTCTGCCCTCTTCCAGGCCAAAAAAGCAAATTAACAATAAATAATTAGCGGAGAAAAATTCCACACAGACATAAATAATTACAATTAGAAACCAAGACCCTTCAAACTCCAACTGAACCAAATAGGGCACAAATTTAATCAAAGGGACAGTGAGACCCTCATTGGTTAACAAAAATAAAGAAAACTCTCTCAAGTGAAGCTGGAAATTGCACAAGTTATTTGCAGTCTATTATATGCAATGTCTGGCATAGATCAGAAAAAGTATAGGACATCTTTGGAATGTGGGTGGTTTGACTGATCAAGCTTACAGAAATCACCTAAGGAGGAAGAGAGGTTCAGAACTGAAATTAACAACCCTCAGGCTAAGTATTCCTTTGTTTTATAAATAAAACTTTCTTGAAATAAAATTACATTTATTTATTAATGCATTGCCAGTGGCTCTCTCTCTCTCTCTCTCTCTCTCTCTCTCTCTCTCTCTCTCTCTCTCTCTCTCTCTCTGTGTGTGTGTGTGTGTGTGTGTGTGTGTGTGGTACAGTGGCAAGTTCAGTAATGAGGATAAAGGTCATACAGCCAAGAAGAATTAAATATCTGTTCTCTAGCTCTTTATGGAACAAATTTTCTAACCTTTGGATTTTATATTAGAGCTAATATATGAGTATTGAAAAGTAAGTATTAATAACGCTGTGAAGAACCTATGGGCTAAGGAAGAATTTCCCACACCCATCTTGTTCATGGTTTGCTTACTATCCTTCAGTTCCTTTTCTATTTTTTCTCCCTTCTGCTTTGATGTGGCATTTGTTATTTTAGTAGCATGTGTTAATCTTTCTTTCTTTTTTTTTAAATGGTTATCAGTGTTTTCTCTGTGGTCACCACAAAAATTACATAGATAATTTCATAGACATGATGGCCTATTTTAAGATACTAAAACTTTCATTCAAACACATATAAAGTTGCTATATTATAATTTCTCTACCCACATATTACAAATATCAACATATTTACCAACAAGTTTTTGTTGCTACAGTTATTTTTATACATTTGAATTTTGACTTTGTTCCATAGTTAAACATGATCCATTTCCCATTGTTATAGTGTTATAAAATTCTGAGTTTGATGTGTTCCTCCTTTCTACAAGGATTTTATTAACAACATAGAAAAAAAAGAAATTATATCTATCTCCTACTGAAGAATCTCCCCTTTAGCATATTTTAATCCAAGACTATAGTGAAATATTTCTAAACATGAGATTGTTTCTCTGTGAAATTCCTTCTCTATTTATGAAGGGCACCCTAGCCAGATATAAAATTCTTGACTGATAGTTTGTATCTTTTTTTGACAGTGTAGACAGAGCATAACGTCCCACTCTCCTGACCTGCCAGGTTGTTGTCAAGAAATATGTTGATAGCCTTATGGGGATCCCACATTTCTGAGGAGCTGCATTTCTTTAACTGCTTTTACAATTCTATCTTCGTCTTTGACTTTTTAGTTTAATTATAAGGCCTTAGTAAAATCTATTTGTACTTAATCCATCTGGGGCTCTTCAGCATTCATGGATGTGGATATTCATTTCTCTTTGTAGATTTGGGGAGTTTTCTGTCATAATGACTTTAAGTAATTACTTTAAGCAATTTTCTGTTTTTTTTTTTTTTTTTTTCAGGAACGATCTACCACATGCATCCATTGGATTCATGATATCCAGAAGACCCCCTGGGGTCTCCTTCCACCCATTTAGGCAGCTTTACTTTGCTATTTTTGTCCCTCTCACAACTTTTAAATGACTTGCTTATGCTAGCTCTTTGTTTTAACTGGGCCTGTTTCAAAAGAAGACTTTTGAAGTTCTCTTGATTCTTTTTTTAACTTAAGACACTTTTTCACCTCCAAAATTTCCATTTCTGCTTTTTTTGTTGCTATTATGATTTCTGCACTGATTCTAATTTGGCTTATGTATTGTTTTCCTAATTTCATCAGATGTCTATTTTTGTCTTTTTGTCGCTCACTACATTGTAGATCATATTGAATTCTTTCTAGAGCAGTTCATAGCTCTATTTCCTTGGGGTCAGGGACTACGGTTTTGCTTTGCTTCTTTGATGACATCATATTACTATGGTTAATTGTGATTCTTATAGCTTTGCAGTTGGCATTTTTAATCATCAAATAATACTTCTTGGGCTCATTACAACAAATAAAGCTTCTGCAAAGTCATCTCCTCCAGAGATTGTGAGTAGGTAATTTACAATGACCTGCAGGTAAATTCCCTATGTGAGGCTTTAAGTGGATGGCCAGCTGGGAACTTGGGTAAGGTGAGTGTGAATGTCTGAATGCCTACATGCATACGAAGGATTTCCATGAGAGCTATTCTGATGTAGTACAGGCCAATGGAATCTAAACTAAAGGAGGCCGGCATTTCTACAAAGGTGCCACTAACCTAGATTAAATCAGAAAATGATAGAAAACTTGAACAGCACAATAGGAAGCAAGCAAAGTATATCAAATCTACTAAATAGAAAAGCTGAGGACCAGATGACTTCCCTGGATGAATTCTACCAAGTAGTCAAAGAATTGGTGCCAAGATTTCTCGAATTCTTTCAATAAATGAGAAAAATGGGACATTTGAAGGTTCATTTAGCAAAGCAAGACTTAATATTATATCAAAGACAAAGAACACTTAAATGCAAAGAAAATTACAACACAACATCCCTGATAAATACGAAGGCAATAATATCCAACAAAATACACACACAAACCAAATTCACAGCATATTAAAAATATCATTCACCATGATCAAGCATGATTTATCCCTAAAATACGATGATGGTTATATATATATATACATATATATATATATATATATATATATATATGTATATATATATATATTCCAGTAAATGTGAAATACAACATTACACAATAGAAGACAAAACCACGTGATAATCTCTGTAGGGATATAAAATGTATCTAGCAAAATTTAACCTTGTTTCAAGAAAAAAATCTGCTAAGAATTCATCTAAGAATAAATCCTCACTAGTGCCACAGACCATATAAGCTCACAACTTGACATCCTTCTCACTGTTTAAAAGCCACCAGTTTTATATGAAGATCAGAACTAGACAAAGATTCTTTATATTGCCAATTTTATGCAATATAGCAATCGTAACCAGGACAATTAAAAGATGCCCAATTAAAAGCATCCAAATTGGAAAAGAAGCAGTCATACTGTTTTGTAGATGACATTACCTAACATATTGTAAACACAACAGACTTTCTAAACTATTAAATTCAATAAATTTTTTACAATCTAAAACTTTGCAGTTTCTTTGTACAAACACTAAACCAAAAGAAACCAAGGAAACCGTCCCATCAAAATGACTTCAAAAATATAAAATAAAACTGAGACATAAATTTAACTAAGGAGGTCAAAGACCTACAATGTGAAACTGTAAAATACTGATGAAGTAAATTATAGCAGACATAAAAAGGTATTCCATTTCATAGAATTGAAAAACACCTTTTTAAAATGCATATACACTCAAAATGAATACGGATTAAACGCAAGCCTATTAAATGTCTACAGAATGGTTAAACACAATCCTAAAATTTATGTGGAATTGTAATATGCACCAAAAACACAAAAGAGAAAGTACAAAAGTGAACAAATCTGGGGATATAGCACTGTCTTAGGTCAAACATGCCACAGCACAGTGCAATGCTACCTCAACTGATATGTTCTCTGATAGAATTGAATAAAGAAGCAGGGACAGAATACACAGCTTTGTCCCCAGTAGGTTCTTACAAAATGTCAGGAAATCACAACAGATAAAGTCTCTTCAGTGAGTAGTGTTGGAAAAGTGAAATTCAACATGTAGAAGAATGACATCAGAGTTTTATTTAACGTCATACAAAAATGAATATGCAACAGAACAAAAATGAAACTATATGATTTGAAACCTCACAATTGTCAGGAGAACAGTTCTTGACATTGACTTTAGTAAGTTTTCTTTGTATTGAGACATAAAAAGCCCAGGTTACAAAGATTATATTACATTATATTTACAAAGATTACATTACATTACAGTTACAAAGGAGAGAAAACCTTTGAAATGAGACATGTTTGCAAGCAATAAACTTCATGAGGAATTAGTATCCTTAATTCAAGGACATCAATAGAAAACCAAACAAATACAAAATAAGGAAACAAACAAGAAGAATGCCTAAATTCTGTGATTTATGCCTGGGCAAAGACCAACTAATATTAAAAAGACAAAAGACATCATTGGAGAGGATGTGGAGAAAGAACACCCATGTATATTCTTGGTGAGAGCATAAATTCTAACAGCCATATGGACAACAAAATTGAGATTCTCAAGAAATTAAAAATACAACCTGCATGTTATCCAGAAATGCCACAATCAGAATTATATACAAAAGAAGTGGTATTATTGCTCTGCGATGATGAGTAATGTCCACACAAAGACAAAACATGAGAAAGACTGAGGTTCCAAGATGGAATTTTGTAGATAATATTCCCATTAAAGATTTTTTAAGTTCACAAGAGGTGAGGAATAAGACTTAAACAGAACCATGAAAAACAATAAAGACTTGCAATTAAAACTGTAGAGTAAAAGAATAAGAAGATAATCTCTTCAAATTTTGTATCTTGAGATATCAACTTTCATTAGTTTATGGGAATGCAAACCAAGAAAGATACAAAATAGGAACTTATTTTTGTCAGTTGTAGACAGAAGAAAATTTTAATAATATCATTAATAGGGGAAATACCTTTTGTCAAAAATATGGGTATGAGAGAGTGTTATTTTTGAAATATTTGATACAAAGAAGGGTAAAAGACAAAAGTGGGCCTAGAATAGCATAAAGACAGAGAGATTGGGAGTTAACAAAGAAACTGAGAAACTTATGCAGATAACAGGGCTCATAGAGGAATTTCAATTTATATGAATAGACCTTGATTATTGTATTTGTGGGGCATATTTTTCAATGTATTTGAAAATTGTGACACATGTTTGTAAGTGATCTGTGTATGGAATGAAATAAAAGAGTTAAGAAGTGCTTTCCTGCCCTTAAATATGACTCCAAATGTTCAAATATTGACTTGCTAATACTTTGATCTGGAAAATATATTGAAAATTGCCTACTATCAATGTATACATGATGAAAGATCTCTTACAGAATATTTTTGGAAAAAATTAGTCTCTTTTTTAATACTACAAGCAACAAGAATCTAGTTTCTCTGTGCAATTGTCCTATTTAATTTCAAACACTTCCAACTGTTAGAAAGTTCTTTGTGATGTTGAGTCCACATCTGTTTCCATATAATTCCCATATATTTGTTCCCGTTCTGCCTGCTGGATTCAAACAGAGCAAGCCTGCTTCCTGTTCCACATGACAGCACATCAAATATTTATTGACAGTCCACATGTCATCAGTGTTTTCTCCAGGCCAAACTCCCTCAGGTCCTAGCTGTCTCAGAATCGATGGAGTATGGCAACACAGATGATGTACCCTTCATTTTCAAAGCCACTAACACCTGTTTCAGATACTAAATGGTGGTGAAATAAATAAAACCCTGGTCAGTCTTTACACCTGGGGTTCCCTGGCATATAATAAGACAGGCCCACATATGGAGATTCAGATGACCCATCTTCAAAGTCAGACCATTGCTCTGATAGTCACATCTCCACTTTCACAGCAAGTGTACTTCATGCTCCTTGTTTATGTTTACTTTAAGCTCCCCAATTAAGGATTCATGATGAGTAACTGCTAGTTACAAAGCACCAATTTTGAGCATTGCGGACCACATGAAATGAGTCACAAAGTAGAATGTGTATCTGAAGACAATATTGCGTTCCCAGCTTAAGTTACTTTGAATCTTCCAAATTCAGTTGTTGCACCTACAACAGCCATGGATGCCTGAACATGACAGAGCCCTTCAACATTCTTCAGGTATAGAGGAGGTTCCAAGTCCCATGCCTTTCCAAGGAACTATTGGCTGTTAACATAATGCTGCCAAAAGAGGTGTCAATTTTTCTTAACTTATCCTCACCCAGAAAACTCATTTGGAAGAGGAGATTTAGGAAGAAATGAAAGGATTAACAAGAGTGTTTTGAGGGTTGTGAATATAATCAAAATGTATGTATGAAATCTTCAGAAGACGTTTTGAAGGAAAACAATAAAAACCTTGGTAATAAAGAACTTCTTTTTTTGGGGGGGGGAGTTCGAGACAGGGTTTCTCTGTGGCTTTTGAGGCTGTCCTGGAACTAGCTCTTGTAGACCAGGCTGGTCTCGAACTCATAGAGATCCACCTGCCTCTGCCTCCCGAGTGCTGGGATTAAAGGCGTGTGCCACCAACACCCGGCTTAATAAAGAACTTCTTAAGAGCACTCAAACAACACTGACTTCACAGTTAACTCAGTTTATCTTAGAAATGGCCACTGTACCCATACACTGCAGAAAAGTATGGGAAACATTTCTTATGAGTAAGATGAATAATCACAGTAGTTGGATACTGTGTTAATTGCTGGCTAATGCTCTTTCAGGTTGTGTGACCAACATTCTTTGTAACCATGCCCAACCCTTGACCAACCAACTAACAAACTCTAAGTCCTCTGAATACCTTGTTTAATGACAACATAGACTCAGCAAATTTGTATGTTATTGCCACTTTTCTTTTAATGTTTCCAATATCTCTAAGGAAAGAAAGATCTCACTTGTATTGTAATGTATATTGATCAATCATACTGTGCATGAAAAAGATGTTTGTTGAACTAATAGACACATGAGGTTTTTATATTATTGTGTATTATACATACACATTAAGTATTACAACCTCAGATGAGTTTAGTCAACAACATGTGACAGCAGCAATTGTTCTTGACCAGTCACTAAAATTCTATAAGCAAAAGACAGTACTGAAGAAAGAATTTTAGTACTATACAGATATTTCTTTAACCTTTCACTTAACTTTAAAATGTCATAGGTTATCACTTATTTCTGTTCCCCAAACTCATCTCTCTCTAGGTTTCCAAATGGTGTATTTTGCTCCATCACTTGTAGCTTTCTAAGTGGTGGCACTCCAGAAAGTGATCCTAGGAAATATCTCTTCCTGCCATGTTTATTACACAATGCAATCTTAACTATTAGAGATTTACATGTAGTCAATATGTCAATGATCACCTAGATTATATTTTCAGATCTCATCCCTATACATTTTACTAAGCATTAATTATCTCAAACCAGCTATATTTAATTCCTAGGGATTGTTTACTATTCACTTTTGTACTTAAAGAAAGAAAATGCAGTCCCAAACTCATTGCCCAGAAAGCCAAAGCTTCAGGCACAGTCTCCCACTGCTGCCTTCCTCCTGCCTCCATCCATTGCATCAGAAAGTATTATTTTGAGACTTCTAACATCATCACATTACTTTTCCTCAAGTGTGCACCTATCATCCTGTTCCAGGCCTGATCCAACTCCAGACATACTATCATCTGTAAAAGTTATTTATATATTTATCAGGCTATTTATTATCTAAAAATAATTTCATGATTTTCATTGTAGGCAAAAAAAAAATTGCCGAGCCATAATCCACAGGTGTCCAATAAGGTCCTGTTATTAAATGGCTACTGGCCACCCCAGACATGATCCCTGCTCTTCCACCCATGCTTACTATGGTTCAGCCACACTGGCCTTGAAGATGTTAAGGCTCAGTTACCATGGGCACCTAGATTTACAGTTTTTCTGCTTGCAACCCTACCCTATCACTCCCTAGCTGGTTCCTGCCTATCCTTCAGGCTGCCACTCCTGAGACATCTAGTTCATAATACATAAGCAACATCTATGGAGATGCTCTTTTCACACTTCCAACATCATTAACACACCACTGGCTACTGCACTTCTGTAATCTCTCCCTTTGTTTTCACCAAAGAAATACCTCCGGTCCAAAAGTCAAGATTGTTAGTGACATGAAGACACATGCATCTTAGGACCACAATAACATCAATCTTTGTATAAAGACACTTGAACAGTGTTGCCAATCCTTAAGACACATGACAGTCTGTATGCCATGTGTTCATCAACCTTCCTCCCCTTCTCCTTCCTTAGAGTCATACTCACAACATCCATGTCTGTTCTTCCGGCACACACAACTCCATATTTTCTCCATATAGACAATTCATTTACAAAATGGTCTTCTTCATGAGTGCTTCTTGGAAGGAAGACCTAGACTAAAATGACATAGTGAGCAGTCTTATGATATTAATGATTTTATTCCATATTCAGGACTGATGATAACCTAAGTCATTCATGGAATTGCTTCATTTAGTCCTGCAGCATCACTGTTCTCATTTCGTGCTTGAGAAGCTAAGTCTCAGAAAGAATATATGGCCAAATTTTAAGCACAGCAATAAGCAAGAATAGAAAAAGGATCAGCCTTCCAGTTCTAAACTCTTTTCATGGCATTTTCCTCTTGTCTACTATTTCTCTGCTTTATAACAAGGAAGGCTTCAAAGACACCCAAAGCAGAAAACTACAGATTTGCAGCCCATTAATAGGATATGTACTTTCATTGTGTCTGACCCTGGGGTTACACGTCTAGTTAGGGAGGACAGAATGTTTAGCATTTTTATTATACATGGCATTCCTCTCTGGCAGTAACATATACATTCCTTACATTATGCAAATTAGTTTCCTCCTGACCTCTGATTATTTTAGTGAATCAAGTCCACCAAAGGTCAATATCTTTGTCAGCAATGTGGTGCAGGCTGACAGTATGATGTGATGAACGCCTTCGCTTGTTAGCCATCATTGTCAGCAGTAGGTTGTGATCCTGCTCCTCTGGTCAGAGCAGTAACCAGAAAGAAATAGTTGCCTATTTCTCTAGTGGCTGGGAGCAGGATCTATCTGCTTTGCCAAATTCCTACCAGAACCATTGCTGGCTCTTTGCAAGGATCATTTTAGCGCTGTATTTGAGAAAAACCTATTTCTTTATTCACCATCACTGTGTACCAATGCACCTGCTTTTCCATTCTCAAGGGGAACACAGCCTCCAGAATGGCTAACTAGTCCATCCTCTAGTTTTCAGACCATGAAATATACAAAGGAACAGAACTTCTCAATAGCACCCCACGCCATGTCCAAGTCATTCTCCTTGGGTTCCTGACAGGCATGCCACCATTTCAATGGAAAAATCCAAATCTGTCAATCTATACAAACCTTGCACACTTTTTTTGCTTTAAATTTTATTTTTAGGTGTTCATTCATTTGATGTACAGGCATAGCAGGAAACTATTTGTTGAAACAAAATTAAGGAGGGAAGGAAAAAGATGACTGCTGTCAAAATAATAAGAAAACTGCCATGTATTTAAAGGATAAATACAAGGCCTGGTTTTAAAATATTGAGCCTGGTTCTCAAGTGTAGTTTAACATACTCACCTATAAGATCTTGTTCTTTTCTTCAGGATGAACAGAAACTGATAACTTTATTATGCTTATTGAGTGTAGAAGATGCATTGTTATTTTACAAAGAGTTTGGTAAGAATGTGAAATGCCATATAAGATTAAGCTACTCAATATTCCAGCATGGTTGGAGGAGGAACAAAGGACTCCACCCCTACCTAAGAAACTATTGACATGTGATAGCTATTGAGTTAGGGAATCTTTTGTTTTCAGTGACCTGTTCCCTGGTAGGTTTTCCATGCTCCATTGGATGGCCTCACATTCATGCACACATTGGTAGCATTACTAGAACACAGTGTGTTTTAAGAAAGGCCATAGTGTGGAGAGAAGGTGTGTTTACATGCTTCAGAAGGGTGCTTCTCCAGGAGTTAGAGGACGTCTCCTCTCGGATGAATATGATCACAAGATGTTGTATATACCTATGGGATTCTCTTCTAAAGCTATAATAAAATTGGCTTTCTGGTGACAATTTCCTAATAAAGATAACTTTGAGGTATGCCATTCTTTTTTTGCAGAAAAATGAAATTGAAATTCATTAAGTGATGTGGTGGTTCGAAAGAAATTGGTCCCCAAAGGGAATGGCACTCTTAGAAATGGCACTCCATTTTGTTGGAGTGTGTATGGCCTTGTTTGAGGAAGTGGGTTACTGTAGGGGCGGGCTTAGAGGTCTCTCTTGCTCAAGCTTCTCTCAGTATGACAGTTAGTTGACTCCTGTAGCCTGCAAGTTGTATGACTCTCAGCTCCAGCACCACATCTGCCTGCACATCACCATGCTCCCCACCATGATGATACTAGGCTGAACATCTAAAACTTTAAGTGAGCCACCCTAGTTAAAGTTTTCTTTATGAGAGTTACAGTGGTCATGGTGTCTCTCCACAGCAACAGAAATCCTAACTAAAACAGGCAAGTTAGGCTTCCCAAAGTCAAGTATATCCTTACTTTCTAAGAAGGGATTAGAATCTAGATTTAACTAATTCTTAATTCATTTCTTGCTTTGTATTCATCATGTACATCTCTGACCACCATGATGCACTTGAATTGGTCCTGGACTATGTAATTCATATTCAGTTTACCACAGGCTATACCATGGCTATAGATTGGAGGTTCTGTGTTTTCATATTATTATAGATGTCCAAAATATATTGGGTACTTATTACTTGGTAATTTGGAGACATGTTTTATCCCTGGTTTGGAAGAATACAGCTGGAAATAAACTTATAAGAACATTTAATACTTATGCAAAATGAGGAAAACATTTTAAGAATGGTCTCAGATGAGAACATCTTGGGAGCATTAGAGGAATAGTGATCATATGAGTATATAGAGAAGAAAGGCAGCAACAAAATTGGGAGGTGTCAGGGATCTTAGAATTTGTCTGGAGATAAAATACTGACTAAATGAAAGGGACTCCACTGAAAAGAGCAACACACAAGAAACACTGGCAAGGGAAGACTGAATTTTTTTAAAAAAATATCTGAATTTCTATTCACCTCTCCATCTGATGACTGCAAGTCACCAGGGCTTTATGTATTCTTGCTTACTTTGGTGATGAATGCATATTCTTTGTGCCTTCTAAGCAAAGATCATAGTCATCTTGAGAAATGTTGATTTTGTAACAGAAAAAAATACACAAGTAACTCACAGTAGATTCAGAAATGACGTGCTTGTGGTTTCATTATTTATCACTATGATAAATACCCTAGAAAGGCAACTTAAAATTTTATATTGGTTCATGGTTTCAGATGTTATAGTCTATAGCCAGTCACATACAATGATATTGGCCTGATGATAAGTAGAATATCATGAAGATGGAAGTATGTGTAACCTCATGGCAGACATGAAGGAGGAATTTCAAAAAGTAAAGGAGGGGGAAGAATAGTATATGCCTCAAAGGCATAGCTCCAACCTGAACTCATCCTCCAATAACTCCACAATATTCTGACCCATCAAGGGATTAACTCAATGATAAGATTAGAACTTTTAGGATTCAACTATTTGTCAATGACTACATCTGATATCTAGGATTCTTTGCCACATATGAGTCTTTACATCAAGTTTCATGACAAGTTTAGCATTTGGAGATGTTCCAGAATATTATCTAAGATTAAGGCAGAAGTAGCATTGTGTGAACTAATGAAGAGGTAGGCCGTTAGCAAGAGACTTATGATAGGAAAGACGGGAAAGTATAATGTGTTTAGAGAAGAGAAATTTTATGTTTAAACAAGAGATAGGAAAATGAAGTCAAAATAAAAGAGCTCTTCTCATCTCCTCCCAACTCCCCATTCCATTTACTCCTTCTTACTTCTGTAGTACAGACTCCAGTGAGTACTCTCAAACCATCATGAATTTAAATCAGGGTGGACCCAACTGAGGCACAAGGTCTAGAAGCAGATGCAGTGGCATTGAGCTTCGGGATTCCACAAATGATATTACTGACTGTTTCCAAAAGGAAAGACAGACATGGACAGTTTTCAAAACTCAGGCAAGAAATCTACATCTTCATATCAGAGAATGTAGGCCAGTTACTTAGGGATTTAAATTGGTGTATAAGCCCCACAGGGCAGTAGGAAATCCAATGCACTCCAGAACCAAATTACAAGGTAGGAAGGTTCAATTTACATAAATACATGGATTAACTGATCTGAGAATGGGGTTCAATTGTCACCTTTGGGAAAATCAAATCTGTCATATTAATAACAGGAGTGTTAAGATGATCCCACTATTCACATGCTAATCACAATAAGGGCTTTTCTATGTGTTATCAAGCAAAATAAAACATTTTTCCAATAGAAAATTTCTGCAAAATTCATAATACCTCTAGAGCTTTATTAAAAGTGTTCACACGTTTAAATAAAACTAAATGCCAGCCTCATCACCTCAGGCAGATCTCTCCATGTGAATTGGCTCCCCCTCCCACCCCAAAGTCTCATCCCAAAGGTCCTACATGGGAGATTTCACATTTGGTTGTCTCTTGTGACATCTCAAACATTGAATTCATAAATGTAGTTGTGGCCATGTCCTTGTAGTCATTGCTTGTTAATCACTTAGGCCAGGCAACTTTTTAGAGCATGTCAATAGTCAAAAGCAAGCAAACAAACAAAAGTCTCTTAGAAACAATACTCATTTCTGAAGACGACTGTCAACCCCTTTACTAAAATATTATATCCCCAGTGTTTCAGGCATTTGGGAACAAATGACAGTTTCATTAGGCTTAAAGTCCCATTCTTCAGTCAACACAGCAAAAGAACCACACTCAATACCAAATTCTGAGTTCCTTGAAACTTTATTTTCACCTCCTGGCAAAGGGCTGGGCATTTGGGGGCTTTCCTACATGGCCCTTTGTGTTTGTTCTCATCCTTCTGTATGTAAAGTGAGTCTGATAGGACTGTCACACCTACAGTGAAATCACCAAACTTTCAATCTGTGTGGTTCCATATGACAGAGGCAGAGTTCTTCCTATTTATGTTATAGCCTAGCTGGCTTCTTGTTGGGAGACACTGATTACTTCCATTTCCAATTGCTTAAGGGCTTTCCCTCTGCTCTCCATTGGACTAGATTCACCCTCCTACCTACTAGGAGAGTAAATGTGTAAAAGAGCAAAGATTAATTGAATTAATCTCCACATCCTGAAGTGACAGGTTTGTGTATATCTTTACAAAACAAAATTTTACAAGGCATGTAAGAATAATGGTAGAATGTGTTTTATAAAATCAAAAGTAAGTATTGTTTCATTAAGAAAAATCCTAAAGACAGGTATTCCATTCATCTATTACTATAATTATGTGTCCTAGGACCTCTAGCTGGAGGACTGAATTCCATTTCCCCATGACTGGGAATACTTAGTTTCCAGAAGGGCAATTGTACTGAAAGTGAAATAATACTCACAAGAACTGAGTGTAGTATAAGAAGCATTGGAGGTATATTAAGAAATTTGTATCTATTTTGTTTTCTTATTGCATCTATTTTAGTTTAAAAACACCTTATGGTACCTCACTAGTCTTTGACTTCTTTCTCTGTAGGGTTTTCCTCAAAATATCATATTTTTGAGATATCTTTGTAAGTGGGTTATAAGATAATTTTTTTAATAAATTGAAATAAAAATTAAGCTTTCCAAGTATCTTGTTTATAGCAAAATCTGTAAAACCATTTACTCCTTCTAATGTAATCACCCTTCTTAGGAACATTCATGCTAAAGAAATCATTCAACAGAAGTAATAGGCTTAGAAACCAGCATGTTCCATGTTCGAGCAATTTACCTACAATAATAAAAACTGGAAAATAATTATCTAAGATGCTCAATTACTGATATTTACTTGATGGGGATTATAATCTCTTCAAAGCAATATTAAGTTGCTACATAAAAATATTTAAGTCACTATTTTAATGCAAATACAAAGTGAAATGTTTATTTGCATCTAGTACACATATAAAACATTAAAAAAAGGCCATCCCTTTATTGAAATGTTGAAGTGACAGATGATTTCTTTATTCAAATTCCTTTGTGAAAAAATTGCTACATCAGATTCTCAGCAATTAAAACTGCTATACCATCTGTATGTGAGAAAGAAAATGTAATTTATTTTTCATTCTAAAACAAAGTCAGTTCACAATTTGTTTGCATTTATTACCTAGAATTTTATTTCATCTCTATTATTTTCTCACTCTATAGCTTTCCCTTTAACTGAATCCTCATCAGAATTTTATTATTCTCTTCTTCCATACCAGTGTCTTCTCTTCAGAATTATATGAAGCTCAATTTCTTCCAACCCCAAAGAGCCTATTGCTGAGAAGTAAGTAGTTATGATTTGCAATGTCTTTCCTAAAATTCAGAAAGTATGCAAGCTCTAGAACCCTAGGAAATACACCCTGCTCTAAGACACTTTTGAGGCAGGAAAAAATGGTCTCACGAGTAGGCAACAGACATCCTCTAGTGATGACTAGACAAGAAAATTCAGTACTACTTCAGCAAGTCTCAGGGCCTTGCTGCTATGGCATGAGGTCAAATCTGAGCCTTGTCCATTAACCATGGCAATAGAGTATTTCTTTAAATATTCTGTACCTGCATCACCTCATCATGAAACAGATAGGAGAGACAGAACAGTTGGAACAGAGTAGATTCCTTGGAAGAATTGAATGATGTAATGATACTTGATACATGGCATGTACCTAAATTTTGTATAGCTCTTCCTTAATACTGATAAAAATATAGGAAGAGATTATGCTGTCATTTACATGTTGATGGAAAGCAAACTTCAATATTCTACAAATGCTACCTTCATCTCAGATGAAATATTATATTAACTAATTTCTTACCCACTTCACTTGTGTCCTGTCAATCCTTGACCATTATGCCATATTTTTCTCTATTTTTTATCTGCATGTCCTTCCAATGGAGGTTTAAATATATTCACATCTTTAAAATTCTTGTAAAATGTAAGCCTTCCCCAATTATTTTTAAAACTTGGTTTGCTAATGGTTTTTGTTTATCTTTCACATCCAACCACATTGTAACTGACTGCTGTATTCATCTACTCTGGTGTACAGCTATTAATATACCCTAAATATTTAGACCACATTATTCTACTGGATATTGTGCAATAGAATACCAGTGAGTGCCGGGCGTTGGTGGTGCACACCTTTAATCCTAGCACTCAGGAGGCAGAGGCAGCCAGATCTCTGTGGCTCTGTGAGTTCAAGGCCAGCCTGGACTACTGAGCAGGTTCCAGGATAGGCTCTAAAACAATACAGGGACACGCTGTCTCAAAAAAAAAATACAAGTGAGTTTAAAATCAACAAAAGATACTTTCCATGACCTAATTATTGAAGTTTTGTTCTCTTGTTTATAATTATTCATGCCTTTTATGTTTTTCTCATTTATTTGTGATTTCATATATATTTGTATACACACACAGCACATGTACAAACCTCATTAAATTTCATAAGTCTTTTCTATTTTTTTTTTTACCTACACATATTCCTCCCTACCATTTTCTTTTCTGATTCCTACTCCAGCAACCATGCAAACTTCAGCCACCCCAGGATTCTGTCATTTAAGTTGTCATTATTTTCCTCACAATAGAAATGCTAATTAGTCAAGCTCTTGATAGTCTTGATTTTTACCTATAATGCTTATACAGTTAGCTTCCTAGTGATGCTCTTGATCAGAACCTGCATATTATATTTACATAGCAGAGATATGTCATATTCTCATAGACATTGTCACAGAAAACATTCTAGAAACTAAACAATGTCTGCTGATCACAGTATTTCCACATCCCATACTTGCATCCAAAGCTAGAACTAAGCCAAGACTAAGTTGCAGAGGCAGGAACCTCACATGAGTTTTGTGCCTTCCTGGTGAATGCTCATCATGCATAGCTGTTGACCCTGTCCAAGAATCCAGAAGTTGGCTCACCTCTTCCTGTATCATTCTACTTCATTCTAATATTACAAACTTCACTCCGAGTTATTCCCATCCTCATTTCCCTATCATTTTACCTCTACTGCTTCATCATTTCTTTCCTGAATATAGATATAGATATAGATATATAATTAGTATACAGTATAAATAAATATTGTATTATTATATTATAATAAGCAACTACCTAATGGACTTTGTTTAGTGCCGTTGCTTTATCTTAAATTTATTGTAGACATTGCAGCCCAGACAGTCTACCTAGGACCCTAGTAGTGAATCTGCCATTTATTTCTCTTTAAAAATTATAAAAACTATTGACTGCTTAAGGATATGTCATATTTTTAGCATGTGATGGTGTCTTTCACTCTTCACTTTGAATACTTAGCATGAACTTTATTTTCAATACTTCTATTTTATAGAGAACTACATTCTAAATAATGAAAGCTCTACTTTGATGATACTCTAGGTGCTCACAAAAGCCAGCACAAGCTATTTATCTATATGTTCCTCAACAATGGCCTCAGACAATTAAATTTAAGTTTCTAGTTTATTGCAACATAGTCAAAATTAGAATGTGTACTCAAGAAAATAAAACATGAGGACAGACAGTGACCTCAGAGCCCAGAATCACAGGTAGAGTTGCTCTAACTGTGGGAATTATGAAACTCTGATCATAAAATCTGCACATTTGATATATTCCACAGCGAAATATTAAATCTAAAAAGATATAAAATGAAAAAAGGTATAAAATGCTATGTGTGTTCAATGAAGAACAAAATATGGTTTCCCAAATAAATAATGTGGTATTAGAAATATTGAAAAATATGTAACAGAAGAACTAAGGGTATATAAAACATGATTGAGGGAGTAATTTATGAAATTATATAAAATGCTGCACAAAGAGATGGAAGATAAAGAGTGTAGGGGCTGCATGCTAAATGATAACATCTACACACTCAACTTGATTGCAGAATGAGTGTATATAAAGAATGTAAAGAAACTTTTGAGGAGGAAATGGCTGAGAATATTCTAGACCTCAGAGAGAATCAACAGCTTAAGGAAAACTGTATCTATGTATTTTAAAGAATTGGTCAACAACAACAACATAGAAACAACTGTAGGAATAGCCATAGTAGAAGCAAGATTACTTAGAAATGAACAACTAATGACATATAACTTCTTATCTGCAATACTGAAAATCAGAATGCAGCATGACAAAATATACAAAGTATGATAAGCTAATACATGTATGTGTGTGTATGTGTATAAATGTGTAGACATATAACTACAATATTTACTCTAAAAGTGAAAGAGAGTGATTTCTTTACAACTGATAATTTTCTTTCTCATTTTGTGTGTATTTTCCCGGTTCTAGGCTCACATAGCTTGTATGGTTAACATCTGTGTTTATTCATACCCTCAATGTTTTCATCAGAAAAATGCAAGGTGGGGTTAGGAGATAGCTTAGTTGGTACAGTGCTTACCTAATATCCAGGAACACCCTGACTTTGATCTCTGGCACTACTAGGTTTGATGGAGCATGTCTGTAATCCCCATAAGGAGGCAGAGGCAGGAGGATTAGATTTTCAAAGGCATTGTCAGCTGCATTGAAAGTGTCTGGCCAGGTTGAGCTACGTGACATGTTGTCTCAAATAAACAGACAGACAAACTCAATGACTGTGTTAACTGGCTCTCTGGCATTCGTCCCTAGACATACAAAAGTGACATCCTTTCTCTTAGAATACAAGCAAATTCTAAAGGGCTTACTGCCAATGGCCTGGAGTTCCATGAATGTGGATTTCTCTCTTATTTGGTATCACCAATACATGGTGTACAGAAGACATTCAACAAAAATGGCAGTTATCCTTACCCAGACCTAGAGTTTTACATATGTATCACAATATCTCAAGATGGGAGGTGGAAACTGAGGATATCTAACTAAGAAGATGAGCAAAGCTGGGAGGTGGTGGCACATGGCTTTAATCCCAGCACACAGGAGGCAGAGACAAGTAGATCTCTTCGAGTTTGTGAGTTTGAGACCAGCCTGGTCTACAATGTGAGTTCTAGGACAGCTCCAATGATACACAGAGAAACCCTGTGTGGAAAAAAACAAAACAAAACAAACAAAAAAAGAAGAAGAAGAAGAAGATGAGTGGGATGGGGATCCTAAAAGAGGAAGTAATCAACTCTAAGTTTACAAACAATTCTGGAGCTTGCCTCTGCAGACAAGGCTAGCTAGAGGTTCTTGTTATACTAATGATGTTCCTAATCATCTCTGCCTCCTTGTCCTGACTTCAATCTCCTTTCTCTGGCTATGTCTAATGTCCTCACACTGTACCTCTTCTGCTCACAGCCAGTGCATGTATTAAAGCACAATTAATCCCAACAAGACAACTTTCCTCACTCACTGCCAGCGCTTATGAATCATTCAATTAAATTAATCAATCATTGATTGAGCTGATAACAGCTAATCACTTCACTCTCACATTGCATCCTAAAAGATAAATAGCCCTTCAAGATGGGAAGCCATTTAGGGCCTGGCTTCCAAAGGAAAAGGTTTATTCCATAATACACACACTCGAGCCCATGCACATGCACGTGCGCACACACACACAATTAACAATGACTTTGTCTGTGTGTGAGTGATAAAGATACAAAACCCCTACAGTCCAGTTCTCATGATAACACACATACTTTTTCCAAAATGTCTCAGAACAAGCAGCACACATTTCTATAGCTCTTCTATTGGGGGGACATATTTTCTCAGGGCTGAAGAAAACAAACTTCATTTGGTTTCTAATGGGCATTTATGTCTAAAACAAGAGGAATATAGGATAAACACAATTCTTTGTCTTTGCCCTTTGCAATAAAATAACTACAATTCTTTGCCCTTTCACCATTTGAGGATAAAATGCTAATACATTCACTATCTAAATGACATAAAGAGGTTTCTGAATTGATTTCAAAACCCACTGACTTTCTATGTCTGAAACTTTTTGCTAAGTACTGGACACAATTAAGACTAAGTTGTAGTGCACCTATAAGTCCTGTATGCATTTTGAGTAGTTGTCAAGGCTTTCATTGTCCCTCACAGAACTCAAAACACTGTTTTGAGTGATTCATCAGTCAATCAGTTGTTTGTTTCATAGGGCAATGGTGATTGTATATATGGAAGAGAACCTACAGATACTTTAGAGAGAACTTTCTGACAATGGAGTGTTCAAGGGTATTAGAACCCTATAGGGCAAACAAAACACACATGTGAATATGTTTGTTAGTCATATTGTGCTGCTTGTAAGTACAGCTTACACAATTTAAGCCACCATTGCCCTTTAAATTTTGACTTCTTCCATCTGCCTGAACTCAAAAGTTGCTAGACATGCTGTTAGAATGAATCAGCCTGCAACAGGCTAACAGAATAGTACTAGGAATACCCATCCAATGCCCACCTCACCTTATCTGAATCACTAAGAAATTCCTTCAGGGTGGAGTGGACAAAATATGGAAAAGGGAAGGAAAGTATAGGACTGCATTCCCCTGGCTTCCTCAGAAAACAGGGTCTTAGTGCACAATGATGAGAGAGACCAAGTGCCCAACCATCTATTCTACAGAAAATCCAGGCCCCTTCGTTCCTTCCTTTCCTATGGTCTTGAGTGGTTTATGCATCCCCCTTGTTGTGAGCCATTTAAGTTCCTTTGTGCATGTACCGAAGGGTGAGGCAAGGGCAACTGACAGACACTAACTAATATCATCCTCACACCATCGAGTCTGCCGTTTTGATTGCCCATTTGTGGATAAGAAATCTGAATTACAGTGAGATTAAGTGAATTGTTCAGGCAATTCTAAATGAAACCAGCCATTAAAACTTTCAATCCAATTGAATCCAGCCTCATGTTGTTTACACTATACCTGCCAGAAATCTTTGTTTCTCAGTTAAATAGGCAAATTCAGTTTTCAAAGGATGCTTACAGAACTGGCTAAGGAATCAATAAGCATTCTTAATAGGGGAAAAGGGGGATGTGGTCTGTGCTGTGTATGTGACAGCACATGTGTATATGTGTATGTGTATGCCTATGTGTCTTCAAGTTTGTCTGTGCCTGTGTGCCTGTGTGCCTGTGTGCCTGTGTGTGTGCACACGCGCGTGTGTGAGAGCATGTGTCTGTGGTTGTCTCTGTGTGTCTGTCTGTTTGTATGTGTGAGTCTATGTATCTGTCTGCCTGTGTGTTACTGCCTCTGCACGTGTGTGTATGTGTCTCTGTGTGTGTCTGTGTGTAATTGTACATTTGTACTAAGTGGATTCAGGATGTTATTCCTCTGTACAGATTTGTACAATTCTCTGAAAAATGCATGCACCACATACAATTGTCCTGTCACACAATAAGGGTGTTAATGTTCACAGATTTTCAGACTTCATATTGCCTTTCTGTCCCTGAAAACAAAGAAAACAAGAATGTTATCTATGCTGGAGGTTTCTTTGGTCGCCTCTCAAACAATAGACCTCCTTAGTCAATCTGAATATAAAACCTCCTTTCTTAAGAGGGATGTAGGTGGAGGGAGACCTGCTAACTTTGAAAAAGTAGTGAACCATTTCCCCTCAATTCCTTCTGGAGCCTTCTCTTCGATAAGATTAATGGATTCAACTAATGAGTCACTCTGTCAGGATCTACATAATTATTTAATAGTGAATTTTTTTAAAAAGTCTTTCAACTGTTCTTTTTAGTAGTACTGTTAGACATACCAAACACTGAAAAGGAAAATTAGTTTTTTAAAAAAGTGAAAGAATGTCTCTTTCCAAGTAAAGAATGGGGTACTCTAGAAGGATGGTTTCAATAATGACTATGTGTCTGATGTCACATTTGGTATTTTCTCCAACAGATAGATGAGTTACTACGGTGTTCCTCTTTACATACTCAGCTGTTCACTCCATTCTATGTGTGATTCATGCAGGGAGGGTATGTGCAGGCATATGTTTGGAAAACCTTGTTCTACTTTCTTCCTTTTTTGTATTTTATTCTTTTAGCACCAGGACTTATAAACTTATAAACTAAAACTAAATTAGATTCCCAAATACAAGACTCCAACATTATGCTAATTCTTTTTAATTTTCTTTCTCCTTTTTTATATTATTTTAATGTTTTGCTTTATTTTGTCACACAATATATTGTGATTATGGTTCTCACTCCCCCAATTCCATACCCACCCCAATCCACATCCTGTGAAGCCCTAGATAATTAGGATTAAAATGGAAGAAGAAGACCATGCCATCTTTTATGTGCCTGTGGGCCACAGGGATAGCACCATTTTGCTGGCTGTAATAATGTCATTTTGGGGTGATGTTCCAAAAGATAGAGAGAAAACATGCAAATTAATAAAATCAGAAATGAAAAGGGGAACATAACACAGACACTGAGGTAATCCAAAGAATTTTCAGGTAATAATTTGAAAACATGTACTCCACAAAATTCAAAAATTTAAAAGGAAATGGACAATTTTCTGGATAGATATCACTTACCATAATTAAATCAAGAACAGATAAGCAAATTAAACAGACCTATAACCTCTAAAGAAATAATAGCAGTCATCAAAATCTCCTAACCCACCCCCCAAAAACAGCCAAAGCCAAGGGCCTGATGGCTTCAGTTCAGAATTCCACCAGACATTCAAAGAAGAGCTAATAACATTACTCCTCAATTGTTCCACACAATAGATGCAGAGGTTCATTGCCAAACTCTTTTTACAAGGTTACAATTACCTTGTTACCCAAGTCCCACAAAGACACAACTAAGAAAGAGAACTACAGACCCATTTATCACTCATAAACAGTGATACATAAAATACTCAATAAAATACTGGCAAATTGAATCCAAAAACCCATCAGAGTAATTATCCAACATGATCAAGTAGGCTTCATCCCAGAGATGTAGAGATGGTTCAACATATGCAAAACTGTTAATCTAATCCACTGTATAAACAAACTCCAAAAGAAAAACTATATGATCATCTCACTAGATGCTGAAAAAGCCTTTGACAAAATCAAACACCCCTTCATGATATAGGTCTTGGAGAGATCAGGGATAACAGGGACATACCTATACATAATAAAAGCAGCATACACTAAACCAATAGTCAATATCTTACTAAATGGAGAGAAACTTAAAGTGATTCCTCTAAAATCAGGAGCAAGACAAGGCTGTCCACTCTCTCCATATCTCTTTAATATTGTGCTTGAAGTTCTAGCTAGAGCAATAAGACACCAAAAGGAGATCAAGGGAATACAAATTGGAAAGGAAGAAGTCAAACTTTCACTATTTGCAGATGATATAATAGTTTACATAAATGACCCAAAAAACTCTACCAGGGAACTGCTACAGCTGATAAACGCCTTCAGCAAAGTGTCAGGATACAAGCTTAATTTAAAACAAATCAGTAGCCCTACTAAATACAGATGATAAATGGGCTCAGAAGAAATCAGAGAAACATTATCCTTTACAATAGCCATAAACAACATAAAATATCTTGGGGGTATTGCTAACCAAACAAGTGAAAGACCTGTATAGCAAGAACTTTGAGACGTTAAAGAAAGAAATTAAAGAATATACCAGAAAATGGAAAGATCCCCCATGCTCTTGGATAGGTAGGATCAACATAGTAAAAATGGCAATCTTACCAAAAGCATTGAATACAGATTCAATAAAATCCCCATCAAAATACCAGCAGAATTTGTCACAGACCTTGAAAGACTAATACTCAACTTTATGTTGAAAAACAAAAGACCCAGGATAACCAAAGCAACCCTGTATAATAAAGGAACTTCTAGAGGCATCACCATCCCTGACTTCAAGTTCTATTACAGAGCTATCGTCCTGAAACAGCCTGGTATTGGCACAAAAATAGACAGGTAGAGCAATGGAATGGAATTGAAAACCCTGAGATTAACCCACACAACTACAAACACCTGATTTTGACAAAGAAGCTAAAATTATTCAATGGGAAAAACAAAGCATCTTCAACAAATGGTGCTGGAATAATTGGATGCTGGCATGTAGAAGACTGCATATAGATCCAAATATATCACCATGTACAAAACGTAAGTCCAAATGGATCAAAGACCTCCACATAAATCCAACCCACTGAAACGCTTAGAAGAGTTACTTAGTTAGTACAGGAAACCCCTTCCTGAACGTAACACCAGTAGCACAGACACTGAAAATGACAATTAATAAAAGGGACCTCATGAAAATCAGAAACTTTTGTAAGTTAGAGGACAGTCAACAAGATAAAATGGCAGCCCGAAGAATAGGAAAAGTTATTCACCAAGCCCACATCTGACAGAGGACTGATTTCCAAAATATACAATGAACTCAAGAAGGTAGTCACCAAAACACCAAATAATCCAACTAAAAAAATGGGTTGCAGAACTAAATATAGAATTCCCAATAGAGGAATCTAAAATGGCTGAAAGACACTTAAGAAAGTGCTCAACATCCTTAGCCATCAGGGAAATGCAAATCAAAACAACTCTGAGATACCATCTTGCTCTTGTCAGAATTGCTAAAATAAAAAACTGTTTATGCTGGAGAGGATGTGGAGAAAGGGGAACACTCCTCCACTGCTGGTGGGAGTGCCAACTCGTACAACCAATTTGTAAATCAGTATGGCAGTTCTTCAGGAGAATTAGAATCTGTCTACCCCAAGACCCAGCATTTCCACTCATAGGCATATACCCAAAGGATGCACAATAATTCAACAAGAACATCTGTTCAACTATGTTCATAGCAGCATTATTTGTAATAACCAGAAGCTGGAAGCAAACCTAGATGCTCCTCAACTGAAGAATGGATAGAGAAAATGTTATACAGTTAAACAATGGAGTACTACTCAGTTGTAAAAAAACAATGAAAACTTGAAAATCACAGGCAAATGGATGGAACTTAAAGAAACCATCCTGAGTGAGGTGACCCAGTGACAAAAGGACAAACATGATATTTAATCACTCATATATGGATATTAGACATAGAGCAAAGTATTACCAGCCCACAATCCACCCCACCAGAGAAGCTAGTAAGGAAGACCCTAAGAGAGATATCCATGGTCCCCTGGAGAAGAGTAAAGGCACAAGATCTCCTGAGCCAACTGGGAGCATGGGGAGAGGGGAGAGGGTATTAAGAGAAAGAGAAGGGGAGAAGAGGAGGGGATAATAGGACATGATATGGAGTCAGGGAAAAAATAGAGGAGGGCAAGATAAGAGATACCATAATAGAGTGCACCATTATAGGGCTAAAGAGAAATCTGGCATTAGGGAAATGTCCAGAGATCTACAATGATGACGCCAACAATCTAAGCAATAGTGGGGAGGCTACCTTAAACACCCTTCCCTTATAATGAGATTGATGGCTACCTTATATGCCACCCTAGAGCTTTCATCTAGTAGCTGATGGAAGCAGAAGCAGAGATCTACAGCTAAATACTGAGCTGAACTCCTGTAATGCAGTTGCAGAGTAGGAGGAGTGATGAGCAAATGGGTCACAACCAGGCTGAAAATACCCACAGAAACATCTGACCTGAACAAGCAAGAGCTCATGGACACATGACTAGTAGCTGGGAAACCAGCAAAGGCCCAACCCAGACCCCCTGAACATGGGTTCCTGCTAGGAGCACTAGACAGTCTATGGGGCTTCTGGTAGTTGATCAGTATGCATCCCGAGTGTACAAATAGACTTTGGGTGCCCATGCCACATAGCAGTATATTCTCTCAGACTAAACACACTGGGGAGGGCCTAGGTCCTGCTCCAAATGATGTGACACACTTTGAAAATCCTCCTTGGAAGACTTCACCCTCCCTGGGAAACGATAGGGGCTGAGATGGATTGGTGGGGGGCAGAGGAAGAGGGGAGGGAGAGGGAACTGGGATTGACATGTAAAACAAGATTGTTTCTTATTTAAATTAATATATATACTATATAAATTAATATAATATATATGTATATATATATATATAATTTAAATATATATGTTCCAGCAAGTGGTGTCTCTTACATGCCTTTAATACCAGCATTTGGGAGGCAGAGTTAGACAGATCTCTGAGTTCAATGTCATCATGGTCTACAGAGTGAGTGACAGTATACCAGGGCAACATAGAGAAACCCTGACTCGAAAAACAAAACAAACAAAGATAAACAAGCAAAGCCTTCATAGACAAGATGCTGATGCAAACAGTAGGGATATGAGAATGTGTGTGGCATTTACTCAAGACAAAGTTCTGGAGCCTAGGTGAAAGCCATGGCGTCTGTGGTACCTGTCTCAGGTTATTCCCACTCCAACCCTACTCTCATTTGTCACAGAGAAATCCTCCCAGGAGAGGGCAGTCCATGAAATGCAGCATTTACTCTGTTGGAGGGTGTCCCTGCTATCAGAAGAGATTGGGGATAAACAATAATCCTAACAGCATCAATTTTAAGACAGTAACTTGTTGATGAATAAAGAGGAATGGCTATACTTCTAAGGAGTCCAAACTTGCAGCTGCAGTAGAGGAAAACAATGGAGTAATGTACTAAATTAATAATAACTAAACATTGACTTTGTCATGGAAGTAGCACTTAAGGTTCCTCTATGTGTTCTAAAGACTTCAAATCTCATTTGCCCATATATATATATATATAAGTACAAATTAGTTTAACAATTGTTTCTGTCACTAATAGCACTTGAGATTCTTTCATATATTTTATTACCTTGATATATCATTAGCTAAGGAATATATACATATACATATACATATACATATATATATACATATACATATACATATACATATATGTGTAAATATAACATATACATTGTAACATATATATTTATATACCCTTCTGTATTGATCACAGCTTAGCCATTCATTCCTGCTAAAGAATATTTCGGTTTCTGTCAAGTTTTAACAACTATGAATAAAGTGCAATTAACTCAGATGTGCAGGTGTTTGTGGAGGTACAAGTTTTCAAGTCTGGTAAATTGGTAAAAGTTATCACTGAGTTCATTTACTGGATCATGTAGCATGAACTTAGTTTGTAAGAAGCTACCACCTTCCCATGTGTCTATACTGTTTATTATTCTCACCAGCAATGAGAGAGTTGCTGTTGCTCTGTGATTTCATCAGCATCTGATGCTGTCATTGTTCTACATCTGGGTGTTCTAACAGGTACATAAAGTTCACCTCTGGGGTTTTCATTTGCAGTTCTACAGTGATGGAGGACACAGAGCATCTCCTTATATGCTATTTACCATTGTTTTCCTTTTGTGTTGATGTGTTTGATAAGATCCCTAACTCCTCCAAGACCCCCCCTTACCCAAAGCTCCCTCCCAACATCACTTCTACAATCCACAAAGTCTAATTATACCCTGTGTGCATAGGGTATAATGCCCCATCTTCTGGAGAATGGGCAAGCTATCTGCAGCCACACCACTGAGGAAAATGGACTCGCCTCTCCCCAGGAGCCACCAACAGCTAATAGCTCCCTGGTTGTCAGTGGGACCGTTGTGAGTTCCTTCCCTCTCTATGATGCAGTGTTACCAGCTGATCTTGCTCAGGCTGCTTTGGATGATTATAACACCCTTGTCATGCCAAGAAGACAGTACTTCACATCAATCTTCACCAACCTCTGGTTCTAAAGTTCTTTCCACTCCTTTCTTGGTGTTCTCTGAGTCTCATGATATTGAGGTATATGACATACATGGCACATTTAATGATGAGCAGTCCAAGATCACTCATTCTCTGCCCAGTGACCACTGTGCATCTTTTCACTGATCAACCCCTGTTGCAGGAGGAATCATTTCTCAGGAGGGCTGAGAGTTACATTACTCTATAGGTATAAAGATATGTATTTATAGGGAAGTTTGGTACTATTATCTCTTTTACAAAATAATAGCAGTAAAGTCTATGAGTGCAGCAGCCATTGGTTCTCGACCAGGTTTACAGTTTCAGGCATGAGTCTCCTCAAATGGAGCAGGCCTTATATCTAATGAGGGAGTTATTGGTTATTTGATTTATTTGCATGCACCAAATGTACATGTATTTGTTTTCTGTGATAAACGTTATTGCTATGTAGGTCTGCCTTGACTGGAAGTAACTAGGTAGAAGTAGCTGGTAGAGTCATTTTCCTCTGACTCCAAAATTGGGATTAAAAGCATGTACCATGATTCCCAGACCTAACAAGTATATCTTGCCCAAGCCAGTTAGTCATTATTGTGGCTTTCAGCATTCACAGTTGGGTGGGAATATTAATGACTTTTCTCTTCTCAACAGCCTGAATAGCATTTTCCAGTTTCTTATAATTTTATGAGTCTTTTGTGTTTGAGAATAGCAAATAGTTCTTTATCAAATATGACTTTTGTAATATCTTTTTGTCTGTATATCCTGTGGAATATTGCCTTTAGGTTATTTTTTGTAAATTTTTTAATTTTATAAACTGATTAATGTTGGCTTTAAAACACGAATTGAGAATAATTATCTCTTTTTTTCTTTTTTGTCTGTGGTGGAGAGAATATAATAATATTTTCAGTGTTTCTTCCCTAAATATTCAGTAGAGTCCATCAGTGAAGACAGCTGATGATGGAAGTTACTGTGTTGAAAAACTAAACTATTAGTAGCATCACTCACCTTTAGCATTACAAATTCATCCTCCTTTTCCCAGGGACATATTTCTTCTCTGTAATAACTTCATGGGATAATAACTATTCCAGCTTTATTTTGATTATTGTTAATGTGTCATGCATCATTCTAGTTCTTTCCATTGCCTCCTTAATATCTAAAGTTCATTTCTTAACAGGCAGTACTTAGTGGGGTCATGATTTTCATTCCAGCTAAATGTCTCTCATATTTAAAGACAATTGAGAAGTAACATGTTTTTTTGATAGAATTGAGTTGAATCACAGACTTCGAGATGTACATTTACTTAATGTTATTGTTTTATGCATTTTAGTTGAATTAAGATCATGTTTTATTTCGTGTATTAATTTACTGATTCTAAGTCTCTTTGCTGCTGTGTTGTTTAATAGAACTCCCAGAACTTACATATTACACCTTTAACTTAACATAGACAAACTTCAAATAATTGTGCTTTGACGTCCAGAAAATATGATGGGAAACATTCAAGACTATTTTCCTCCTCAATTTTCTTGCCATTTTCATGATATATTTTATCTTCAGTTATATTAAATCCCACTCATTGTTAAATTATTAAACAGTCAAGTTTTATAGAGATTCCAATAGGAACAAAACTCTTCCTTATCAGTCCCGGTCTTTCATATGTTCATTGTTTTAGTCCTATGTTCATTTCTTTCACTGTTTTTGAGTCTTCTTATGCTGGTTTCTTTTCTCCTCCCCTCTCCAAACCTCTGCATTCTGCCTTCAGGTTGACTTTCTTCAGTTTCCACATGATGGAGAACATGGAACTTTGGTCTTTCTGTGCCTGTGTAGCTTAGTGTAACATGGTACCATTTGGTTCCATATGGCTGCAGATGACAAAATTTCATTTGTCATCATGGCAGAGTAACATGCTTCTCTATATGAGCACTTTTATACCTAGTATATTTTCCCCTTTGGCTACTTTTAGCATTTTTCTCATTTTTCACTGTTTTGAACAAATTGACCTTTTGTTTTCTTTTTGTTTCTTATATTGGATTTTTCTTGACTTTGATCTTTGTGTTTATAGTTTTAGCTAAATTTGGAAATTTTTGCCACTATTTTTTCAAAGGCACTGTTGTGTTTTTCCTCTCTTCTTCTTCAATGACTCCAATTGCTTGTAGATTAGTGATACAGACATTCTTCCATTTACCAAAGATTTTTTTTTCCATTTTAGTCATACTATCCCTCTATTGTCATGCTTTTAAGCTCAGTAATGTATTCTATGTATAGCTAATCTTCCATCTCTTCCAATGCATATTCATGTCTGTAATCATAGTATTCATCTCAACAATTATGAATATAATCATTTTTATTTCTCTCAGGTATCACTGGACTGAATCTGACACAGAATGCTATAAAAATAGTTTCACAGATTTTCTCTGTCTTCTTGAAATGTTGAAGGATAAATCCAGTTACTGCTAGTAAATCTTGTCCAGATATGGAAGCCATTTTATTGGAATTTAATTACATATGCATAGACACTACTAATCTACATGATCTCTGTCCTTTGTGCATTCAATATAAAACCTTTGTAACCTTTCTTGCACTTTGGTCATTCTCAATACTTCACATCTAGAAGCTAAAATGATTCACTATATTGCTCATGATGTAATGGCTGCATTACCCCTTTCACTTCATATTCATGAGTATTTACTGCAAATGAGTGCCTCACTCAAGCCTTGCTCCTCATCCCAGTATCACAGAAACGTGAAATTGTGCTCCTTTACTATGCTTTAACATCATTCCAGGGGAGAGTCATTTTAATTGGTTGGACATCACATTGGAATAGACACCTTGTCTACATGCCATGTGTGCTCCAGTGTAGTTGTTACCTCTTCAGGGCTATGTTTCATGGGAAATGGGAAGTAAATCTAGCACCCTGTTTGCCTGGATACCTTTCCTTATATTGTAGAATTGATGCTTAATTTAAGCTATACATAGATCAGCATGAATATTTGATCACTATTGCAATATTGGTCATACTGCTTTTCACATTCCAACTGTGAAAAAGATCATGTGATGTTTGACCTACTTCTACTTGGTTGCATTTTGAAAATAGAAGTATTAATTTTGAAATCACTTTCAAACAACTGAGAAGCATGGGTCTGAGTTAAATGAAAAGTATTGCTACTTTCTGAATTCAGCCAGAAAAATTAATGACCCCGAGTCAATTTTAATTCTGTAAATATCACTTTAATATTTTAATTAATATTATTTCTGCACAATGTATTATTGCAAACATATACCATGTGTGGGTTTGTTTATTAAGCAGCAACTCAAACCTTGATATAATTGAATGAATCAGAACCAGAAATTTTGAGGAAAAAAAATCAAAGAAAGTAAAACAGGCACATTGCACATTTGAAAAGTAGAAAACGTGTCCATAGGAAATACTGTCTTAAAAACCTGTGAGTCTGCACCCATCCCCAACAAAAGACAATTTTAGTTAAGTTTGAAGAATGTGTCTTTGCCTTTACACTAACCCACAGGCAACACAAAGAATTTTGCCATCTTGAGAGCTGTTTGGTGAGAAATGAGAGCCCAGAAGTAGATAATCCAATTCAGTTCATTCAGACACAACAACTTATAGCAAAAATAAGATATATCAATATGTAAATATTTGTGTTTGAATTACTCTGAGCAGGCAAACACTTAGCTGGTATATTTGAAATGGTATGGAGGGAAAGTAAATTATAATTGGACATCTTTTCTTGCAAATCCCTTAACAGTGAGACTGGATTCCATGGAGCCTAAATGCTCTACGTACTTAGATATTCTGGGACATCTGCCTGGGGTGCTACCATCACTGCTGCTCTAGCATGTAATTTATTAATGGCAGTATTAAGCAATATTCTCTTAATTTCCATCACAGTGGCTTCTCAGGACAGTACAATACTGTGAATAAGGTAGGATGATAGTTGTTGTCATTTGTATTCATCCATTTGGAAGCAGTACCCAAAATAGACCTACTGGTAGCAGTTACCACGTGTGTGTTCACATTTGAGAGGTTTATGCTTTGTGAAAGCTTTGCTCTATTGTAAATGACAGTCTGTTGGGCTCCTGTCATCAGCACTAAAGTTTACACAAACCAGGTATAAAGGGAGTCTTCCAAAAATATTTCAATCACCTGAGGCATACTTAATAATTGCCCTGAAGGGAAGCCATACTGCAATGCACATTTGCCTAAATAGCCACATGGGCTGGCAGGATCATTTATATGCCCAAGGATTTCAGAACATGTTTCTTCCCCGGAGGGAATTTTATTTTCTTCAGTTTTGCTTTAAGCATGTCATACTTTTCCCTACCATTTGAAGGCTGAGGCCTCCTACCTTGAGATAATAGCATGTCCCTGAGTACAGAAGTGACATTCTGAGTGGCACTCCTGAGTGGGGCTGACCTGTGGTACTGTTACATGAAGGGTGTTTTACAAATGTGGAAGATGATTATTCCCCAGGATATCAAATAAAGGCAAACATGGAGCATAAATCTCATCTTTCTACAGGGAGGGCCTATTGTGTTCCCTACTATTTACTACAGACCCCATTTGCAGAGGGATCCCATTGGGAGTGTGTCTCACACTAATTTTTGAGCTTGTCAAACTATCAAGGAATGAAATCATTATGTTGCTCAAATGCAAATCTAGCATGAATATGGAATAGACGTTTCTGTACATTGGGAGAGTGTGTTTCTGTTTGACTTTAAAATAAATCCACAAGAAGGCATATTTCTTTCCAAACATTAAGAAACAACTAAGCCGAGTTGCAAAATACCTTCTCTTCCCAGGTTTCCAGGACAAGGAAAAACAATACATCTCTTCTAGGCTCTGTGCCAACATTATTCAGGACTCATGGTGGGGAGAAAGTAGACTCAGTAAATTCCCAATGTAAATTGTGATGGGAGAAAGTTCCCATGAAGCCTAAAGACAAGATTCATCTGCCTCTCCATCTTTGCTTACTGCTATTCCAATCTGGAAAATGTAACACCAAGTTTAAAACCTACTTCTAGCCCCACTTACTGAGATATACTGGTTATCTTTGCAGACTGGACCGCATGGGCACTCTACACATATACAATTTAAAGAAGTTGCTTAAATTTCACATCAGATGCACTGAATGACTGAACTGGCAAGTTCAATAGTAGCATTGCCAGTTTACCCATGGATGTATTTCTTTATGTGAAATGATCCCCTATAATAGCAGTTCTCAACCTGTGCCTCAAAACCTCTTTGGAGGGTTAAATGATCTTTTCCCAGGGGTTGCCAAAGGCCATATGCATATCACATATTTACATTATCATTCATAACAGTAGCAAATTACAGTTGTTAAGTAGCAATGAAAATAATTTTATGGTTGGGTGGTCACCACAACATGAACAACTACATTAAGGGGTCACAACACTAGGAAGGTTGAGAACCACTGCCTTAGAAAATTATTGTATTAAAACGTGTACACCAGGAACTCTACCAGAAATCAATGAATTTAGTACCACTTTCTTGCCCTTAAAGCTCTTCACCCATACTGAAAAATCCATGCTAAACCAATCTCTTAGCATCCCTAAAAATTGTCTACTTCCAAATATATAACTAAGGGCAAGGTCATATAATGACCTTATAATCCATGTGTACCTTGGTATTCACCTGATGTTAAGGCATCCCTTGAAATGCTTAAAATTAAGTACTGAGTTTAATCTTTCAAAATTCAAATGAAATCAATGTTGATTTTCTCAGTGTTTGTCTAGTAGTGACTAAATTAAGTAAACCACACATATTCATGACAGTCTGGCTCTTGGGTAGTTCCCAAGTATGTCTGTACACAACTCTTGATTCTGAACTGATAAAGCAGCCCATGCTACTTACTCAAGAGCCTCTAAATCACAATACCATGATCCCCTCTTAGACTATATCTATCCTGTGTTTGGACTCAGAATGTATGGTGAGGTGCTTTGACATTCTATGGCTCATCTCCTGTACAATCTGATGTCATGTACATATGCAATGCAAACAAACCCTTGCTTGAATTGAACAGCATCCTTCTTGGTTAATCTAACTCATGGATACATTCTGGTTTGTTCTCCAAGATTAGCTAAACTCATGTGAGTTTAGCCAGAGATACTCTTCTCCAAACTGTCAAGCCCAAAAGTACATGGGTTTGCCAAATAAGAAAGGATGCCAGAGGCTGAGGCACAAGTGAATGTGCATGGAAGCCCTGATACTTAGAGACCATAACTGTCTAAAAAGAAATTTATCAAAGAGAAATTTTTGTGGTGAAAATAGTCTATTTTATTTTTTAAATTAGAATCAAACTTCTGTCACATGTGAATCTCAGTTCCCTCTCCCTCCCCTCCTCCCCTGCCCCCCACTGACCCTCTATCCCAACCCCTTTCTGCTCTCCAGGGAGAGGGGGCCTTCTATGGGGGATCTTCAAAGTCTGTCATATCATTTGGAGCAGGGACTAGACCCTCCCCTGTGTGTCTAGGCTGAGAGAGTATCCCTCTATGTGGAGAGGGCTCCCAAAGTCCATTTGTGTACTAAGGGTAAATACTGATCCACTACTAGTGGCATCATAGATTGTCCAGACCTCCAAACTGATCTCTTCATTTAGGGGGTCTGAAACAGTCCAATACTGGTTTCCCAGCTATCAGTCTGAGGACCATGAGAAACCCCTTGTTCAAGTCAGCTGTTTCTGTGGGTTTCTCTAGCCTGGTCTTGACCCCATTGCTCATCTCTCCTCCCTCTCTGCAACTGGATTCCAGGAGTTCATCTCAGAGTTTAACTGTGGGTGTCTACTTCTGTTCCATCAGCTACCAAATGAAGGCTCTAGAATGGCACAAGGCAGTTATCAATCTTATTAATGGAGAAGGGCATTTAAGGTAGCTTCTTGACTATTGCTTAGATTGTTAGAGTTGGGGTCAACCGCGTAGATCTCTGGACCTTTCCCTAGTGCCAGAATTCAAAGAGAAAAAAATTTAAATCACTTGGATACAGTCTTTCTGAGCATCAGCACATTGAACAATGTATATAAAATCATGATTCTGCATAAATGTAAGTGATCAACATTTTCAAATAAAATTACTAAGTACCTTAAAAATAGAATAAGAAAAGTTGCTGAAATTGATAAAAAAAAAAATCTACCTAAGAAGGCAGCCAGATTTACTAGGTATAGCACACAAAAGAAGCAGATGTTCTGAATTTTGACATGTATACACACACACACACACACACACACACACACACACACACACACACACACACAGAGAGAGAGAGAGAGAGAGAGAGAGAGAGAGAGAATTACGAGGTATACCATATGTTTAAAATTACAATATGAGTACTTAACAAAATCTATACAAATTAGTGAATTTGAAAAGCAGACCCAAGAACTTCTTGACAGAGAGCAAGAATGAAAAATACAGAAAAATTAATAAACATGGAATAGAGAGCACTAGAGCCTTTGAGAACAAAAAAGTATGTATAAATAGATACCCATTTGTGTGTGAAAGCATTTACCTAGGAAAATCAAGGCCCTCGGTTCACCCATAGTACTGCAGCAATAATAATAATGATGATGATTAACAGCATTAACAATTAAAATTATTAAACTCTATTTTAAAAATCCATATATGTGTGCTACAGGAAATGTAATGAAAATATTGTAATGTTTATGGGAGTAATCATGTGTCTCAGTAATTTTTCATAGCAAATGATGAAATCTTAGAGAATTCCTGGTGGTAGTAATGAGGACAGTTGGGAATTTTTCAACCTCTTTGGACATCTGTCTCTCTATCTCCTCAACTTCTCTTGAGAGGAGATGACAGGAGATGGCATTCTATAAATATGTCTCTCCTATTGGTTGATGAATAAAACACTATTTGCCGATAGGGAAGCAAGATAGGCGGAACTAGGAGACAAGGAGGATTCTGGGAAATGTAATAGGAAGTCCCCATGTGGTCCCGGGAGGAGAAGACACATGAGTCTGGCTTTCTCTGTAAGATAAGACCTTGTAGAAATACATATATTAGTAGTTATGGGTTAATACTTAAGACAGAGCTAGCCAATGAGAAGCCCTAAACACTGGCCAACAATATTATAACAAATAGAGTCTCTGTCTGTTATTTGGGGCTGATACAGCACATGTAACAGGTGGGAAGGAAGAGGTATCATAACAAGGAGATACAATCAGCTGCCTTTCTCCTCCCCTTTCTAATGCTGTTTTCCTCTAACTGTTTAAAAAGAAGTTTATACATGAAAGCCAGAGTGGCATCCAAGACATGGGTCCTCGCTGGTTTTCTATTTTTATACAGTCACTTACTACAGACATCAAGACTTGAGGAAATGAGTTTCCAATTCTATATGGCATGAAATGCAGGTAGAGATTACTTGGGCCCTCTGTCTGGTGTCTAATCAGATATAATCCAGCACTGGTGGAAGATACAGAGATCTGGCTAGCAAAGATCCACTTCCAAATTGTCCCTTTTCAGAAGCATTTACCTCCTGAAACTTCTTTCTTGTCATCTAGAGATGACGTTCATTTCTAAGGGTAGTGAGAACTCTCACAGTTCCTCATTCTGTGACTCTCTCTATGGACAGTTTACAACCTGCCTATGTGCTTCTTCAAGGCCAGCAGGGAAAACTCTCCCTAAGACTACCAGAATGAAATCCCATAAAACAAAATATAATCATGGCAGAACAGATGGAATTCCATTGCGTTTTTGAGGTTTCTTTGTTAGAGCCAAGCATAGGTGCTGTTTGTATTTTAAAAAGAGTATTATACAATAGCATGACTCACTGTGACTTACCTATTCTCCTCATTCATGAGGGGTCTAGACCTGGTTTGAGATTAGGACCTCACACATCAGACTTCCAGGTGAATTCAAATTTGGTCATGGGCATTACCTTGAAAAGGTAACTATCATCCAGGAAATCATAAACTGGCAAGCTAAATTTCATGCACCTGCAGAGTGCTATAACTATTGAAGAAAAGCTACAAACCAAACAACATATGCCCCATGTAGCAGAATTACTGAAACAGATGGTAAAGGGGTATAAAATAAGCACAATAAATATTATTGAATATAGGAGGAAGTATATTAATAATATGAAGCTAGAGTAAGGAGTCATTTTAAAAAGTTGGAATATTAAATACGCTGAGTATAGTAGTTGAAAATGTTTAAGTCACCTAAATAGAAGGAGACCAATTGAATAGTTCAGTAAGTAAGAAAGTGATCACACTGAAAAAATTCAAAGAATACATAGAAAATGGATAGAGGTTCAAAATATATAAAGCACCTAGGGGATACAGAAGATAGAAGTACCAACTTCTATAAGTTTAAGATGAAGAATAATACATGCCAATATATTTCCACAAAACAAACAAACAAACAAAATAACAGTGTATGGTGAGATTGACTTCAGTTTCTAGAGTTTGTTATTAAACTAAGAATCCTAAGGGAGTGGCCATGGTTTCAATTGACAAAATGCAACCATAAAAGAAAAAATATTGTCAAGGAGAAATAAAAGTACTTTCAGGCATATTTGTGGAAGGACAGACATGTCAAAATCCACTTGGGAAAACACTCTTGGGAGAGCAATGTACATAAGAAGAAAATACAGCCATATGAGAAGAATGTGTTACATAGTGGATTTTAGTTGCCTCTTGACATTACCAAAGAAGGGAACATGGAGTATACTACATGTGCAGTATGCTCACAACCAAAAGTCATTAGAAATTAAAAGAGAGAAGGCTGGGAGGGTGATTCAGTCCAGTGCTCACCATATATGATGGCTAATTTTGGTTACCAAATATACTACATTAGCAATCAACTAAAACCCAAGCATCTAGGCACAAGACCCACTCTAAATGTGGACCACACCTTCCTGAGGCTGCCCACATGAAAAAACATGACAGAAGGAGGAAAAAGGGAAGTTTTTCTGTTCACCTGCTTGTCATTTCTCTCATTGACAAGTTCATCTGTCCTGTTGCTGAGACATTATTTCACTAGTATTAGAACCTGATTCATGAAGATTCCAATGTAGACTGAAGGCCAACAGAAACATTGGGCCTCCTAGACTAAACAACTATTTGATTTTTGGATTTTCCACTGAGAGATAAATATTTTTGGATTAGCCAGACCAGAGCCTATAAGCCACTCATAAGTCTCATATGTGTACACACACACACACACACACACACACAATTTTTAGTGTGTGTTTGTGTGTGAATATGCACATATGTATCTACTACAGCAGCACACATGTGAAGGTCTGAAAACAATTAGCAGGAGTCAGCTATCTACTTCTACTATGTAAATTTTGAGGATCAAAGTCAGGGCATCAGGCTCTAAGGCAAGTTCCTTTGCCTGACAAACTACCTCACCAACCTTTCTTTTGGTTATGTGTATAAAATATTAATATGTAATATACATAAGGATATTGATCTCTTGAGTTCAGATTCCCCAGCACCTATATAAAAAGTCAGGCACTGAAGTTGGCACTTAAAATCCCAACACCGGGAAAACAGATTTAGGCAGACCTCTGGAGCTTATAGACTGGACAGTCTAGCTAAATTGGCCTAACAAACACACATATCTGTGGACACACACGTGCACTCAAAATAAATGAATGCAAAAACATCTAACAGAATAAAACTAAACATATGAAAGGAAGGAAAAAAGATCAGGCAATGGTGGCACATGCCTTTAATCCCAGCACTTAGAAGGCCGATTCAAGTGGACTTATGTGAGTTCAAGGCCAGCCTGGTTTACAGAATGAGTGCCAGGACAGATTCTAAACTACACAGAGAAACCCTCAAGAAACCAAAAAAGAAAAAGAAACAAAATACTATGAAAGGAAAATAAGAAATAAAAACTGAAAGAAATGCTAATATACCAATGATCATATAGTAGCATTGAAAGGAATCATTCAGCCATAAAATATATCTATGTGTCATATCTGAAAATAAAATCAGAACTGAAAAAGGAAATGGAAACTCTTATTATATGAACAGTAACTGAAGAACATGTTAAGAAGTATTTCTTAATAGCTGGAAAATATAATTTTAAATTTAAAAATCTGTAAAACTTGGGGAAAAGCTGAGACGTTGAGACCATCTGCTGCTCTTGCCGAGGAACTGTGTTCAGTTTCTAGTACCAGCAATAGGTGGCACACAATTGCCTTTAACTCCAGTTCCAAGGGGTCTTGAACCCTCTTCTGGCCTGTCAGGCACCTGTACATGCATGGTGCAAATACAAACAAGTAGGCACATGCACATACATATGAATTTTGAAAATTCACAAGTGATCAAAAACAATTGTTATACTGATAAAAAGTGTAATATAACAAGAAAGTAAACCATCATAAGTGGCCATAAAGATTAAATAATATACTCACAAGATATATATACATATGTATAAATATATATAAAATGTCAAATGAAGCGATACACACACAAATTGTCAGTTGTTGCTAGAGCAGTGGCATGTTCCTTTTAAGAATTCATAGACCCCAAAACAATAGTTAATAGAAATTGGAAATCACAGGCCACAGTGTAGATGAATCTAATTAATCTTTGTGGTAAATGGAGAAATTTGCAGCAAAGAAACCACAGAACATATATTCTTATTGATCACAAATAAAACAATTGCAAAATTGAGTAAAGGAGACTACAATAAATTATTTAAAAATAATGAAGTGAAGGGATGGAAGGAAAGAAAACATGTCCACCTAGGGAAAGATGAAAGATTTTATATATATTTCTGAAACACTGTGATCTAAATGCAAAACAGAATAGAAAATAGAAAGTAATTACAAAGAGCTTTAAAGTTCTTGTGGATTTGGATATGAAATACCATGTTAGTAAGCTGACCTCTATTTACAAAAATCAACATACAAAAAGAGAATGCTTAATCAAAATTTGCAGGAAGCAAATTTAATTGTGGTTCTCAGGAAGGATTTTTTTAAAAGATAGGGGGAGATTAAAATGTAGGTAACAGAAACAGGAGCATCATAAGAAGAGCAAAAGGAAGATTGGGATGAAAGAAAAGACAGATTTACATAGCACAGTGACCTCAGCAACACAGCAAAGCTAAAAATGACAGCGTATTATACCCCTGTCTGATTTTGGAAGGCATTATTAATGGGCAATTATGATATGATAATTCAAGAAAAAAAGTGGAGGATTTAAAATTTAAAAATGTGTTCAAAAGGACAAAGCCACTGAAGTCAAAATATCTTGAAAATAATTGCAATAAATTAATAAGGCAGTTGAAAATTTAAAAAGCTAGTTGGAATAAATGTCTAGAATAAATGGCAAAATGAAGGGAAAACAGAAACTCAAAGGTATTAGAAAAATAAAATTATAAACTGATGCATGCTGTTGGAATAAACCTTGAACAAACTCTACCAGGCCTTGACTGAGGCCCTATGTTGAGATTCCAGCCCCTTCCCCTCACTGTCCTTGCCTAACTCAGTCTCCCACTGTCTCCCACAGGCTGAAAGCCAGGGGAATGCAGTTTCTAAAGACCTTGTCTGAGCAAACAACCCCAGGAGAGAGAACTTCCCACTTCCCAGAGCCCCATCACACTCCAAGGATCTGCCTCTCTCTTTAGCAGACTTCCTTTTGGGCTGTGTCTTCCCCTGTCAGAAATAAACAGTCCCATCTGTTGAGGTCAGAATGGTCCCTTTTGGTCTCTCTCTCCTTAAACTGCCTCAGAATTCTACCTAACACTGCCTGTAACCCAGAATCTCAAAAGGTGGAGGAGGAGGAGTTCAAGGTCCACCTAGAACACAAAGTGAGAGACCCTGTCAAAAATAAAAATAAAAAATAAAAATTAGAAAACAAAATTAATCTTCTGTCATTACTTACAGCTTCGGATTTTTACAGGTGAACTCTACCAAATGTCTATGAGAAAGTTAACCCATATTTTGTACAATTTGTTTAAAAAAATTAAGAAAATCACTACCACTAATCTATAAACAGACTAAGTTGAAAGTTTCTGAGTTGAATTTCTGAGAATCTCATCAAACTCGTGTAATATTTATATAAAAATAAATGTTATAAACAATCATTATGATTTTTTCAAATAAAAACATAAGGGTAGGGGCTAGGGAGACAGCTCAGTAAGTAAAGTGCTTGCCAAACAAGGATGAATACTTGAGTCCAGGTGTTCAGTGGTCATGATGTAGTAGCAGTTCCTATAACTTTAACTAGGGGTTAAGACAGCTGGATGCCTGGCTAGTCCATCTAGCCAAGTGATGAGCATCCATTTCTATGAGTTTATATATATCCAATATATATATATATATGAGTTTATATATATATCCAATGATGTACAACGCACACACACAAACACACACACACACACACACACACACACACACACACACACACACACATGCAAAAGTGTTTAAACTAGAAGAGCAGTTGTGATAAAACACAATCAGGAGAAAAATCACCTGAAGTAACGTATACCATATAAGAATAGAAAGGTCAAAATGAGGGACAAAATAAATCTAATACAGTAGAATGCATATTGAAAAATTATTGTACTCAGCTGTGGGAGAACAGATTAACAATATACTAAAATCATCTACAATGTAGAGGTGTGAATGAATGTAGCTGTAAAAATTTGAGAAGGTTCTTACACTGAAGAGCATCTTTGCCATTTTAAAGACAGGAAGTTTCTAGCCTTATGGCAATACCTAGAAGAAAAATGTTTAGAACAATGACAGAAATTGATACAAAAAACATTAACCAACATTAGAAAGAATAGTATTAAATGAATTTTAAGTTTAAAAAGAAACTCTCAATCTTACTACCAAGCCAAAAAATACAAAATAAAATAACAAATAACTGTCATATGCTGGAAAGATTTATAAACTATAGTCCTTATGCATGGAAACACAATACCCCAAAATGATCCAATCTCTTTTGTCATCAGCACCAGTATCAAGAGAGGGTTCATTCCATTCCAGATAAGATGTATAGCAGCAGTGAGAACAGCTGCAGTGAGTACTATAAAAATCCCACTATTTGAGTTGACATGCAGGGTGTGTTCAGTTTAGATGCAGAAAAAGAAAGATGTAATACCCAAAACAAAAGAGGAGAGGGAAGGGCAGCCGTATCTATTTCATGTTAGTGTCTAAGAAGCCTGGCTGTGACAAGTCTTAAGGGTATCCTGAAGTCCTTGTTATCAAGTAATGCCCTAGGATTATGGGTTTTATTCACTTGTGTTTTATTTTCTAAGGGAAGGGTTAACCTGAATTAGATATTCTCCCTTCCTAAACTCCAAATAGCTGGCTCAAGATAATCCACATTTATCATGCAATGGGATATATCCAATCAACATAAGTAAACTCTTACCACAAATTAATTTCTGATTAAACACTTTAGCAATTAGAATATGTTACCAATTATCAATTATTTAAGTGCTAACATAGCACAGCACTTAGCCAAGCCTGGTTTTTATAAGAATTTCAGCTAATCCTTCCACTTAGGATTTTGCCACCCAGTAACAATAAGCCAGCTGCCTCCCAATATGTTCAGACTTGCCTGCCCTCATGGAATTGCCCATTCTCTTTGTTACATATTCATTCATGGACTTTTTGATTAGTACTATAAAAAAAAACAGGGAGTCTAATTATTTTCTGAATTTCAGATATAGGACAGTACATGCAAATATGCCTAATGTTTTATATGTAGTATACAAATCTAAAACTCTACTTGTAATTCCAGGTTATCCTTCCCTTGAATATCACAGATGAAAATATTTAAGAATCTTTTTAATTTTTACCCAATTTTATGTAACTAGGTCTATTCTTTGTGGTAATTTTCATTGCCCATAAAAATTCAAATCTGCTGCCAGAACAAAGAGAGAATCTAACAAAAATAAGAACCAGTTGCTATCTCCAAGCTACAAAAGAGAGTAATTCAAATATTGGTTGAACTTGTCCCAGATGTTTAACTGAAACTGGTTCTCACACTGTGGCCCAGGCTAGTCTAGAACTCTGACTCCTAGAAATCCTCCTGCCTCAGCTTCCTTAGTTCTAGAATTGATGGGGTTGCAGTTTGCTTTCTGTTGCTGTTATAAAACATGTCTGAATAAAGTAATTTGGGGAAGATAATATTTATTAAGCTCAACTCTCTAGGTCACAAGTTGTCATCAAGGGAAGCCAACACAATAACTCCAGAAAGAAGCTTGAATGAGAAACCATAGAGGAACAACTAGCTTGTTTCCAGGCTCACATTCAACTACTTTTCTTATATAATCTATGTCTTTCTGCCTATAGATGGTACCTCAAAGTGGCCTGAACCCTCCTACATCAATTACCATAACAACAAAAAATGTTCATAGATATACCTATGGGCTAATATGATGGAGGAAATTATTCAACTGGGGTTTCCTCTTCCTAGGAGTGTCAAGTTGACAAAGACTAAACATTATGTGAGGTTTCAGCCACTAAAGAATAATGTAATACAAAATCACACCTGGTAACACATGGCTTATCAATAGAGCTATCTCTAGAACACAGAAAACTCTGGTACCAAAGTCCATTTGGCCTCACTGAAATGGATGAGTAGACAATTTTGTAGCACTGTGAAGCCATCACAAATGTGGATCATGGTCTCCATCAGCACTAGGTAATGACCATGGGGTCCCTAGCCTAGAGAAGTGATGATACTACTCTGACTTCAGCAAGCTGTGTGGGAGCACCATCAGCTGATCCAGGAACCCACAACTGAAAAGCCACCATAGACAATGGAACACATGGACACACAACAATGGCTTGGAGCCCTGTTAGTTAACTTATTAAGATCTGTAGAGATCTAGAATATGTATGTCATCTGAAAACTCCCTGCTTTACTTACCAATAAGCAAAGACTAACTTTGAAATCAAAGAGCCCTTAACAAAACCCAGAACCCTTACTACCTGTCCTCCAATGAGAAGACACATGGATCCGGCCCTTAGGAAAAAAAAAATCACTCTGATTATATAAGTTAATTATTTATGCTGTATCTCTTTTGTCTTTCTTTCTCCTTCTTAAATTATGGTCATCTTTAAGAGTATCTAATACCCTTTTTAAGCAGAAGATTAAACTACCAGGAAGTAAAGAAAGTAATAATTAGAGTTAAAATCAACTAACAGGGCACAGCTTAAATTTATTCTATTTTTTAAATGGCCCATGCCCTTATTTTCCAGTCTTCAAACTCCACATGATCAAAATGGTAGAGTGACCTAAAGTCACCTTGAGTCTGTCTACCCATCCAAGTTGACAATATTTTTTTCTTCATTTTGTTTTTAGTTTCTTTTGGGCAGAAGGAACTGCTCTTATCTGTGAGACTATGCATTCCTACTTGGAAGGCTTTTGTGAGTCCCTGTAGTATAATGATTTTTCTTCAGAGAGCATGTAATTTTAGATTCTTGCATAACAGCACAGATTTTTAGAGTATCATTGAAGTTTGTAATTTTATTTCCTTCTGACAATTAAGTACTCACTGTTGTTATGGATTTTTTTCTTCCTTACATCATATTTGGATGGGATCGGAAGGGCAAACTGCACAGCACTGGGAGTCCTCAGGACTAGGAGTGTAAATGTTTCGTTACTCCCTTGTTGAAGAAGCATTTCGCATATAGGTAAATCCATCACATCAGCATTGTTTGTTTTCAGATACAAACAAGCTGTAACCTAAAGCATATGATGTACCAACCAAAAACAATCAATGTGCCATGTATGCACTCCCTTTGTTTAGGAAATAGTTTAAGAGTTTACAGTACATTAACTCAGATGTGGAAACTAACCTTTCTGCAGAGCAGGCACATCTTCCAAATGCATTCATTTCCCCTCTAGAATTCATCATTTCCCATCAAGAGTCACATCTCTTTCTTGTCTGCTGCCCTCAGATCTGAGCAGTAAAACCAGCTTTCTAGAGAGACCCCCACTACTTCTCTTTTGGTGTAAATGAGATATGTCACCTTTCTATTCTTGGCAGCTGAAAGCAAAGAAATATTTTCAACTGTGAAAGAAGCAGCCCCATGTAGACCTGCATGATTCACCCTGTCCCTTGGAGGCTGAGGAAAAGCATTTCTAAAGCAAATGATGAGTGTTCAGTAACAATTAAGTATATGACAATTTGTCTCTGCCTCCTTTGGAATTGGATTTTATAATTTATATGAGAATGACAATGCTTTCTTTTGTCTTTCATCGTGTGTGTGTGTGTGTGTGTGTGTGTGTGTGTGTGTGTGTGTGTGTGTGTGTGTGTGTGAACATGGGTATGGAAATACCCACACATGTGGAAGTCAGAAAACATCCTCAAATATTGGTCTGGACCATCTAGCTTGTTTCTGTTGTCTTTCTGTCAGACTAGCTCATGACCTACCAGGGATATTCCTGTTTGTGCCTCCCATCTTCCACTGGAATTAAAGACACTCATCCTGCTAAGTTTGGCTTTTAAGTGGGTTCTGGGGATTCAAACTGAGTTCCTCACTCTTTCATGCATTTACTTTACTCACTGATGCCTGCTGAGCTGACCGGTTTCCCAGGTCTCATGATATTCTTTAAATCTTTATCCATTGTCCTTAATCCATTTGATGATGTTTAGTTTTTGCTTGATGTGGCTTATTTGTTCAATAATCTGAGCTCAAGACATGGTGGATACAGGAACTGAAACCTAGTCTGACTCAATCTTTCCCTGTGGTTTGGTATAGCCACTCTTCACTGAAAATTGCTTCCTATAATAGCTAGGTTTCATGTTCTTTTCCTCTATAGCTCAAATTTGTGAAACTGGGGCACTAGGTGTGTGTGTGTGATCTTCTCTTAATGGGACAACACCACCATAAAATCTACTACCAGGCTTATAGTGTTAGACGGGGCTCTTGATTCTTCCTGGCACATAAACATATTCTGTTACAAATAACTCATATGCTAAAGATTTAACATTTGATGTAATTATATTAAAGACCAGGTCACTGAAGAGGTAGTTAAGAAGAAAAGAGGCATCTGATAATACCAATATGTTCAAACAAATATACAGTAGGGAGCCCAAACCCATTCTGTGGATAGGCAGCAAGGAAAGATGTCACAAGGACCTACAAAGTAGCGTTCAGCCATCCAGAAATCCTTTACCAGAAACTAATTATGCCTTAATCTCAGAGTCCCTGATTCTACAAAAAGGCAAATAAGTTCTGTTGTTCAGTGTATCTACTGGCATTTGGTCATGAAGGCCAGGACAGACTAATAGGAATTCACTGAAAGAAGTTTCTAAGAAATATTTCCCTGACACTGTTGCTATAAACTGTCTTGGGTATATCCAAAAGAGTCAAGAAAAAAAGCAAGACAAAAGAAAAATGTCTCACTGAATGCTCTGCCCACTTTGGAATGTCATATCTCTTTGGAGATTTCCCAGGATAATATGTGATGGCTGTTATTTTGCCTTGTTCCTTATATATTTTTATGATTTGTCCAAAACAGCAATTTCTTCTTGCTTGTTTATTAAGATGTTTTAGGGGTATTTGTTGTTGCTGCTGCTGTTCTTGTTTGTTTGTTTGTTTGTTTGTTTGTTAGATTTTCTAATTTTGAAGAGTTCAGCCACGGTATGAGTGCTCTGCAGTGTGACAGCCCTGTGTTCCCAAGGGGAGTCAACATAGACAAGATGAGGAGCCTAAATACTGCTGTGTGATGAAGAAGGTTCTATTAGTATTCTGTTCCAGATCTCAAGGAATTCCCCAGCTAAAAGGACCCAACTTGACTGAATCCATAGTTCCATCACCATGCACAGGAAACGATCTACAAATCTTCACCAGGTATACTAATATACTAATATTATGACATGTGTATTTGCATATATGTGTACCTGTCTTTCAGTTTTATGAGACCTAGATGGCGTTGAATTTCCTCCATGTAGGCATCCAATAATAGTTTCAAATGTGGCTATTCAAAAATCCAAAAGGAGCTTACATCAGCTGCAGGCATTTCCAAAACTCAGCACCAGATTTCTTCTCTGTCATGAGCTGGCTCATTTCAACCAGCTTTACCTAGGCTCACTCCTCTTTCTGAAGCACTGAGTCATTTCTACGAGTAGCATACTTAATAGCTTAAACCAAAGAATAATAAGGAGATCCTAGGATAAATAAATTTGGGAGAAAAATGGGGCTAACTAACATCTATTCTGCCAAAGACATTTGGTCTTGTTGTCCAATAAGACCTCAGAAACCTCTTAGCTTGAGGTAAGAGCTTATTTATGCTGTCTGGAGCTACTACTGAGTAGAATTTGACTAACTAATAGGATTCTTGCTACCTGTCTGGACCAAATCACTGTGGCCCTTGCATTCCTCCCTGAGTCTAGCTAATGTAACGTAAACACTATGTCCCTTTTCTCTCTCCCTACCTCCATTCCTGGGGTAACTTTGCAGCTTCCAATTGGATTGGACTAGGGAGAGCAGCCCATGTGTAAGCTGGCCAAATTTAAAGCAGGATTTATGAATCCTGAGCAGGATTTTCATACTGTCTATATCACCGTGAAATTATCTGCTGGGTCCAGTTAGTAAACAGGACAGCAGGTTGAAGCTGGCTGTTCTCAAGAGCAGCAGAGAGACTTGTGATTATGTAGTGGTGCTGGGACTCAGAGGGTTTAGTTAGAGAGGTGGGCTTGTCCAACTCAGCATTGCTTTTCTGGTCCTCATGTAGGAAGCAACTGGAGAAAGGCATTTTTGCACAGTTTCTGCACTCATTATTCATGCACAGCATATATTATTCAAAATAAGCAATTATCCAAAAGAAAATACAGCAATTTGCATTTCCCAGGAGAGAATTTGCCCCTCTGAGGAAACCGGTGTCAGACAGGGGGCAGGCGAGTGTGGACTGGGGCAAAAACGCCTCATTTCTCTCTGCAGGAAAAGGTGCAGGAGACACAGGTGCATGCCAACCTCTCCACATGTTGGCCCTGCCCAGTCTGATTTTACTTTGTCCTCAGACACACACAGCATGGTCTTGGTATTTGAGCTGAACTTACTTCATGGCTAAAAGAGAGACCAACCTTATAAACACAAATGTTTTTGAAACTATTAAGAACAACATTAAAATGAAAAAAAGCTTTTCTGTGCATTATAAAAGGAGTCTGTTTTTGTTTTGTAAAATCTCTTTGCATTGCTTTATAGAGAGAAAATAATTCCTTTGTATAAATCCTCACCTACCCACAAGGAGTTTCCCGGAATGTCCAGAGCAGTGGTTTTCAAATTTCCTAAAGCAATCAACATGTCCTGTGTATGTAAGAACTGCTGGTTCTCAATTCTAGTATATCATATTAATGGACCAGTGAATAGTAGTCAATAATTTCTATATTTAAAAAATACCTATATGACTCCAAAGCACAGACTTCGTGGACCACCTATAACAAATACAACTCTAAAGTTGTAGTTTTCAATAAGGCAGATTTTAGCTCCATAGAACAACTGAATGCCAGAATGGAGGATGGTACAAATTACTATGTGGTATATAAGTGCATATAACATATGCACTTCGGATTATAAAACATTGTTGCAAGAAATAAATACAAAATTCTAGATTGATTGTTTTATATGATTACATCTTGATATAATGTCTTGAGAATATTTTGAGTTAAGGACCAGAATCACCAGAAAATATCTTACCCATTTTTTCCTGTTTAACATATCTATTTGAAAGTTTAAAATTGCAAACATGTTCCACATTGTATTTCGATCAGACTGATTCTGATATGAGGATTATGCACAAGCTTGGGCCAAGAAGCTATATTAACCAAAATAAAATAACTGAGAGATAAAATACATTGAAAGTGTGAAACCAAATTTTACTACCCAAAACACCTTTTAAAGATTTGTATTTGTTTTGAATTATGGGCACACATGCATGCCTGATTCTGAGTCTGTGCATGCATATGCAGATACCCATGGAGGCTAGAGGATGGTTACTAAACCTCCTGGAGTTAGAACCATGGGCGGTTGTAAGATGCTAGACACTGGTGCTGTGAACCTGTGATTCTCTGCGAAAGCAGTAAGTCCTCTCAGCAGAGTCATCTTTACAGCTCAGATTATCTAAACTTAGACTGACTTCTGGGGAAGCATATCAGATGAGAGCTGGGAAGTAGCTCAACTTCAATCAGGCCAAGTTTAATTAATAGGATCCCAATCTCGTATGTATGTATGTATGTATGTATGTATGTATGTATGTATGTATGTATGTATGTATGTATGTATGTATGTATAATTTAAATTAGAAACAATCTTATTTACACATCAATCCCAGTTCCCTCTCCCTCCTATCCTCCCATACTCCGGCATCTCATCCCATATCCATTCCCCAGGGAGGATGAGGACTTCCATGAGGGATCATTAAAATTTGTCAAGTCATTTGGGGCAGGGCCTAGGCCCTCCCCTGTGTATCTAGGCTAAGAGAGAACCCTTCCATGGGAAATGGGCTCCTGAAGTCAGTTCTTCCATTCATGCACTGAAGATACATTCTGGTTCCACTGCCAGGAGCCCCATACACTGCCCAGTGCTCCTAACTGACACCCACATTCAGGGGGCCTGGTTTGGTCCCATGTTGGTTCCCCAGCTGTCAGACTGAGAATCCCATCTCTTTAAGAAGGACCTAACATGGTTTCCTGTTCAACCGGTTTCTTAAGTGCTGCCAGTCTATGGGACAGTTCTAATTATTTGCTTTCTACTTTTCTACAGGCTGTTTGTTTCATGGTGCTGTCTGCTCTGCGGGGGCTAGGACTAAGTCTGAATTTTATATCATTCAGGAAACTCGATATTGATTTTATCAATATGTATTATCTCAATAAGTACAACAAATGAGTGACTGAAAACATCTTGAATATTACATATTCCCTTGAACTAAGGACAAAACCACTGCCAGATATTGTAAGATCAAGCCACTGTGACATTGCTCAGACTGTGACCAGCAAAGTTCAAGCAATCTCTACCTAGAGCAGGTTAGGAAGGGATGCACATAATTTAATCTTTCTTGTATATGTGCACCAAAAAATAATATATTAAAGATGCAGGGCAATCTTGCAATTAGAAATTATTCAGGGTTATTGAATTGAGCACTTTGTATAAGTGTTTATACATGGAACTGTTTTATGGTCTACATTAAGTTCTTGCATATTACATTTCCATAGAAACCACTTGTGGAGGAACTTATCTGGAAGCAAGAGGTTCTTTGCCCATCTCTAACCCCACCGGCTAAGAAAACTATGTCTTTAACGAGGCATGTAGACAATGCCTCTCTGGTCCTCAATATTCTTTCTCCTATCCTAGTCTCTAGAGACAAAAAAGATTTTTTTACCATCTCAGTTCTGTCTATGCCTCCATGGAAGGAGCAAAACCCTCCATGGAAGGAGCAAGAGCCCCAGGGTGAGCTCTTGGCATGGTTAATCACCCCCTCTAGGATTCTCATTTCCTGGTCTTTTTCATTGGATTCCTGAATGTTGTCCTCCTAAAGACACATTATTTTTGGTGAAACTGTCACTAACTTCAAGTCCAAGTCTTGAGCAATGTCCAAGTCCATTCCCCCTGCTTTAAAACCATCACAGACTGGGTAATTCAGACATGACACAGGTATGGCAGTCATATTTCTGGAGGCTTTCAAGATTAAGCCAACAGAATTTAGTGCCTGGGAAGGAGCTGCCCTTATATTGAAGAATGAGTGAATGTTGTTTCTTCACATGGTAGAGACAATGGGCATAGACGAAAGAAGCACCTAGATAGTTGCTCCTGGGCTTTTAAGAAGGTATGAGTCCTCATTCTGTGAGGACAGCTTCTTCCTGGCTTGGTCAACTCCACAAATCTCCTCCTCTCCAGATTGCTTCTGAGGGATTAACTTTCAACATAAGTTTTGTAGGTAACTCTGTCAAACCATAGCCACCAGTATGCAATAGAGTCAACCTGCAGTTTAGGCAGAGGACCAAACAGATAAACAGCAAAGAACATCACAAAGGGCATCTCTGTATTAAGGTAATTGACATCACACTCCCTCCATTGTAGGCGTTTTTTAAGGTACTTGAATAAAAAACTCCCATACCATGTATTATTGGTGCCATCTTGGTACAAGGAATTCTGTTTCTTTCTCCACCACACCACATAAAGTGATTTCGTAGGCAAATATTTACAGGAAAAAATGTTGTTTGCCTCAGTCTCAAATCACAAACAAAAATCACCATCTTCTAAACTGATTTAAGTTTCTCCATGACAAGGATTTTACTCTAGCTGAACTTCACTCCACCCCTTTCCCCGACCCACCCAATCCAGTTTCCTTGTAGATGACCAAACAGGTCTGAAGTAATAATATTATTTTTCCCCAATAACCAGTTAGACCTGCATTTCTGATTATGTACAGGCATTTTGCATGGACAGTTACACTCTACTGGGAAGCATGCACCAAAAGGCAATGCCAGCATTTCCTAATTTTAATCTTAATTTTATAATCCTGCATTGGTATCCCCCAAATCTAGGCATAGTGTTCTCTCCCAGTATAGAATAAGATTGCAGTATTTCTATAAAGTCATTTACCAAACATGCACTTTGCACTGGGGGGCGGGGCTGTTAACAAAAGATCCCTGTCCCAACCTTGTATTGGAGAACTCAGTTCATACTAAACCACTTTGCACTTACTTATTTATTTTTATTCATTTTGTATATTCATTTCAACACAAGAAATCTGTCCAAGTCAAATTCTGCCACTTCTGTAAGTGACACACAGGACAGGAGATAAGTAGGGTTGGCTCCCTCAAATCCCAATGTCCCCGGCTCATTCAAAAATCTTTGTTATATTCCATTGATCTAGCTTCTCCTTTCTTAGATGTATGGTAGGTAGCTGTGAGGAGCCAATTCACTTAACATAAAATATTAACATTCATTAGATTTCAGGTTTGGGGTTCTTTTTTTCCCAGTGTGTAATTAAAGCACCATGGAAACAAATGTAGTTCCTTAAATGAGGTGTGACTGTGCCAGCCCCAAGTAAAACCCTAGGCATGGAAGTGAAGGGGGAAAAGAAAGCCATGCAGACATGGAAATAATCTCTCATTACTTTACTATAAGAATCTTAATTAGTCCCAAAGGTTTTTTTTCCTTGCTCATTTTAAACCAAAATCGGGTAGATGAGACAATGCAATGTGTGTCAATCAACCTCGGCTAGAATCAGACAGCTGTAGCCACTCTTCTCTTCTCATACGACTTGACCCCCCATCCTTGCAACTGTGCATTGGCTCAGAATTTGCTCCCTTCCAAATTACAGGTGTGTACGTAGAATTGTGCCAGTAAGTGAGCTTTTCTAATTGAGTTCATCCTTGTAAATTAATAAAAATTCCTGCCAATCAAACATGTGCATGTTTGCAGGAATATTATCAGTAGGTAATAGAGATAATTAATACTTCATGACATCAAGGTCTGAAATTAAAATCAAATCTGAGACTTAACTGCGATTATTAAATCTGAGGAAAATTATCTTTCAGATGACAAGAGTCACAACCTTCAGCACCTGAATTAATAGGAAGGAGCAAGCCTCCAAAAACATAGGCCATGCTTTTTTTCTTCTTATGTTGCAATAATTACCCCTTTATGACATCAAGGACCTATACCTGGCTCAAGATAATATTGCAGCTCTGTAAAACATTGTTGTAGCAAAAACTACAATTTCAGGCCATTTACCCAGTAAAAAAATCACTGAACAAGTGGAAAATTGGAAGATGGTACCCAGGCTTCCTGTCCCATAGGAGACCTGGATTTTAGCTGACAATTTTGCCATTGTATCCCGATTTCACTCAAGTCAAGCAAGCCCTCATGTTTGTCCAGGTCTCAGCTCTTCCATAGCATGGAAGTAATATTTTCTCTGTTTGCAAGATTAATGTCGTGATTTTTGATAATTATTTTTTCCTTTATTTTTCTCATTCTTCCTTTTGATGTGATGTGATGCCAGGCATTGTGTGGAGTGTTTAGAAAACAGGCATTAGCAAAAGAAGTAGAACCTGTTCTCAGAAGTCCTCACAATCTGGCAAGAGCATTAAATATATGAATTGGACCCAGACAGGGACAAGCTTAGAGCCAGTGGGACCAGTGTGTGATATGGTAGGAGAAGTGGCGATGGTTGATAGGTAGGGGGACTTCCCACAGGAGTTTTTTTCTTTTTATTCTACAGATAAATGAATATTCAAAGTTATAAGGTAACTGCTCATATAGCTTTTATTTTTCCATCACCACTGTATTGAAGTAGTTAACTTCCAGAAAGATAATTACCTACATGTGATTCTTGTAGGTACATGACGAAGCATAACATTACTTCCCAAACCACAGTTGTGTTAGAAATTGGAATGAAATATATATATTTCATTCACCAGAGTAACTACAAAGTGCTGAGGCACAATCTGAACCACATGGCTCACTCAGCATCTGAACACCATCAATTTTATTTGTTTATTGGTTTGATTTTGTGTTTTGAGAACTGCTGGTTATTAGGCCCTTTCTTAAAGGAGCAGGATCCCAACAAAGCAGGTTGAGTCGAGGACAGATTACAAAGAGGAAACTCAGCCCTCAGTAAGCAGTAGTATCAAGGAGACTAAACTGGTTTACAGGCATGAGGCAAGAGCTACTTAGGTCAGCTAGTTCTAAAATTCAGGGCTAAAAGATAGTTTTGAGAAATAGCCTGATGTTTGGAGCCTACTCAATGGAGGCTTCTGTTATTGGTACTGACATGGGAATGAATACCAAGGTGTAGCTCTCTCCATTCTGTTCTTCCAGCTTAGAGGAGGAACTGAGATATGGGCCCTATCAATGCACAGGAAATACATAAGTGGGTGAGGAAAATTTAATAATAATTAACAACAACAGTTATATTTTAGACAAGGCTCTTGAAGTTACAAAATGACTTTTCTGTTCTTCCTGGCTAAATCCCATGCAGTAACAGTTGGTTCTTGTATACATGGGATGCATTCATGTTGGTGACTAATTTTACACACCTGTGTAGAATTGGCCTTTCCTGTGTATATATTACCATTGGCCAAGCACTGTACCCTCTGTGACTCCTTATTCCAAGATCTTATAGCTCTCCAAGAAGGAACTTGAGACATTCCCAAGTAACAGGCAGAATATCTATCCTAGGAAAGTGCTATGTGTACCTACACATTTTAAATATACAAGCATATAAATAATGACATCCCCATTGTTTTAGTGGATTCCTGCTGCTAAAATAAATCACATTGGGCGGGATAATTTAAGGATGCTGGAAACGCATTTCTCACACTTCTGGAAGCTGGGAAGACCACAGGTGCTCATTGGGTGCCTGGTAAAGGCTTGCTTTCTTCTTTTAGGAGGCCTTCCTGATATGACTTCACGTGGAGAGAGAGACATGTGCTGTGCCTCAGAAAGGGTACTGGAGCAGAAGGGAAGGGCAGCATGGCTCTACCTAGTTTAATCTCTTTTATAAGAAATAAATTCCATTCACGATGATAATGACCTCATGACCAGCCACTCCCTAAATGCTTCCCCTCTTAAACCAGTGTATTGAGGATTACATTTCTACATGAACTTTGGAAAGCCATAAATATTCAAGCTGCCATTCATACCTAAAGGGACACTGTGTTCTGGTACCTGGGGGACATTTCCCCTTACTCTAGGGCCCACTTTGCTTGTGTATATGAATGCAGCTTCTCTTCTCATCTCTGGTCTAACGCTCAGGGAAATCATATGGAAAAGACAACCCATGCTCACTGCCAGCCCAGCCTGTGCCCTTTCCTGGCACACGCCACTCTTGTCCTCTCTCACCTGATTACAATCCTCTCCATGATGCTTTGTAGCTGTGACACAAAATGTCCAAATCATGTAAAGGCAAAATTCTGTGACATGTAATTTCCTTTTTCCTTTATTCATCGGAGCTTGCTATTCATTATCTCATTTCTTCTGATCCTGTCACATGCCAGAAGTCTCATTTGAGACAGATAATAATTAGCACCCTGGAACTGCTAATCACTGGGGGGTAGTGTGCTCGTTTGACTAAGCACAAAGGTTAGTCAGAAAGACCTGATCCAAAACCCTATCTCAGCTACTTAATGAATTAGTGACCTTGATCAAATAATCTCATCTCTCCAAATCTCAATGCCTTAAACTGTATAATGGGATCATTATGTGTGTCTACACAAAGTTGATGTGTGGGCTAAATAAGACCATGTGCCTTAACTAGATTGCTTCACTAAAGATGAGAGTCTTGATATTTAGATGCCATCGTTACTTATTATCAGTGCAACTCTTAGAATAACTGTACCAAATTCCAGTGTGGAGCCTCACAATTTAGGCACAAACTTGTAGAATACCATGGTGTTTTAATCCCCTTGGGCTTCTCTAATCAAATACTGCAAAATGAGAAGTTGAGAAGCAGCAGAAAGAGGTTCTGTAGGTGGGGAGGTTGGAAATAACAGCGCTGGAAGATTCCATGTCAGGGAGGCCCCTCTTGATGATTGGCATGACACCATCCTCATAGTGTGGAAAGGAAGGAAGCTTCTCCATTTAGCGTCTTTTAGAAAGGCAAGAGCACCACCCAAAAAGGTCTGTTTTCATAACCCAAAGTCTCCAAATACTATCACCTTGGGGAATTAAGATTGGAAGACAGGACAAGTGAGTAACTTGGCAGATAATGACATTTGCCACCAAGACTAACAACCCAAGTTTGATCCCCAGGTTCCACATGGTAGAAGGGGAGAATCAGTTCTACAAAGTTATAGTCTGGTCTGCATACACATTCCTCTACATACATGTGTACACGTACACACATATACATGAGTTTGAGCATGCACAAATACACACACACACACACACACACACACACACACACACACACACAAATGTAATAAAGAACAGCTTGGGCAATAAAGACAAACATTCATGTGGAAACATCAAGCATAGTGTGAGAATAGAGAAGAAGATGGATTTGGGATGAAGCTGTCAATCCTGCTTTCAGCCACCTCTACTTAATGAGGACATGACTAAGTTTGTCCATAAACACTAGGAAAGCATTGGGATAAAATCTGGCTCCATTGGTGTGCTGCAAAATATGGACTCTGGAAAGCAAACATATGCTGCATTTGAAAGGTAGCTAAGTTTCCAGGCCATATGTAGTCTCTGGAGAATTTTGGGTATTAGCATAACTAGAGAAATCATTTTTGAGCTAGCCTCTAATGACAAGAGTGGCAGTAGAACCCCTCTTAGCTCAGGAGGCCCTGGGGGGCTGTGAGTCACCTGGTATGCTCCAAAGAGAGGGATCTGTAGGAGCCTCCCTCCCCTTTGAACAATCTTTATTCCTTGCCTCATTCTCTAAGAGGCATATGTTTCTTCGATTTGTTGTTTGCAGCAAGGTGCAGCTTAGAGGGAAGTGTGGATGCGCTTGTGTTTGCCATGAAATTAAATAAGAGCAATGATACATAGCCAATGTGCGCCCATAAATTTCAAGCAGGAAAATTCGAATGTGGCGTGAGGATAGAAGTTGCTGATATATTAGAAGGGAAAGGCACTGAATCTTGGGCAAAACGAGAGAAATATAATTTCCCTGCATTATCTTGTCCCTTTCTTAATTGCCTACCAGGATGCATTCATCAACTCACTTCCCTAGGCCCCGGCTCTCTACTTGTATGCATTTTTATACAAAACTGCCTTGTGTTTTAAGTATAAAACACAGAGCTTTTGCTATCACATCAGACACAGACAATGGATAAAAATCTTCACTTGTCACTTTCCAGATATAACACATTTTGCATTTCAAAGCCGGAAAGCAGGCTGCAAATACTGAATGGGGGCTGGGGGGGATGGATGATAAAGATGGGGGAAGGAGCACCATACTGGGCTGAGGATGCTGCATGGATAAGGTTTCACAGCAGGTGCTGACAAGAAAGTAGGGCTAGTTCTTCAGACCAAGGCAAGGTCTTCTGATTCCCGATGTGGAATCAGTTATTGAGAAGAGAGATGATGGGGTTTCTCTCTGTCTTAGGGATATAGAAGGAAGATGGATCAAATGGATGAGAGATAACCTGTGAACTAGACACATCGAGAAGAACATGTGAAGGCCTCATGTGGGAGACACACGCAAACCATATGTCTTACCAGATGGTAAAAGCTTCACCTCGGAGGAGGCAAAGCATAGCTGGTGAAAATCCTGAGCCAATGTACCAACAGGTACAGGCATGCCAGCTAATCTTAGATCTCTGGTGGCAGAATGAGCCCTCCCATCTGCCTGCCTGTTATATCATCCTACTAGCCTCTTGCTCCACGCAAGCTCTGTGGTATAAGAGCTTGGCAATTGGGGTCTTCTGGCTAAAGCCTTAGATTTCCTCCCTCTTCCTCTCCCTCTCTTACTCAACCCTATATTCATCTCCATCTCTGTCTCTCTCTTTTGATTTTAGTCTTTTTTTGTTGTTGTTTTTTCAAGACAGGGTTTCTCTGTGTAACTTTGGAGCCTATCCTGGCACTCGCTCAGGCTGGCCTAACTCACAAAGATATGCCTGCCTCTGCACCACCAACGCCCAGCTGATTTTTTTCCTTGTGGTTTGTTTTCTCTTGAGACAGAGTCTCCTTATATACCCTAGTTTGCTTTCAATCTCACCATCCTACTGCCTCAGCTTCTGGAATGTAGAGATTATAAACATCTGTCACTGGTGATATGAATAATAATTTCCTTGTACTATTTCAATGACTAAAATAGAAATTGCTGACTGATGACTTCATGTAGCACCCATCATATACCCGAAAACACTGTGTCATCATTAGATGTTAGAGACTGGTCACAAAGCAGCTAACCATTTATGGAATTGCAGAGACTTTATTCAGTTAGTTAGGTTCTAAAGAGAGGAAGAATCAGACTTTTATTGAAAGCCATAAAATGATCCAATGCAGGTCTTCTTTGGTTTCCTTTCCGGTAAATTTATGTTTTTCTTCTTATAGGTGCTTACATATTATAATTAATTTTATAACTATTATATTTTATGCTATTGTAATTTGGCTTTTAAACAGTTTTTGCAATCCAAGTGATCAGTGTTAGTATATAAAACTATAAACTGTTAATAGCACTTGTACTTATGTAACATTAGCTTAAGTCAACTTAAGACTCTGGAATAATTTTGTTTATATTTGGGTGTCACTAGTTAACCTTGGATGGCCAGACTACTAGCTATGTAGACCAGGCTGGCTTTGAGTTTGAATTTCCCTTCTGTTTCTGTTCTCCTGCCCAGGAATAGATATGCAGAAGCATGCTAATATCTAGACTCTGGAATTTCCCAGAAAGACAGTTTTGCTATTTTTGAGAAGGATATATATATATATATATATATATATATATATATATAATTTGTCTTTCTTTATCACTCTGGCAAGGACTATCTACCGTTCTAGTAGGACAATATTGAACATTATAAATGACAGAGGATATACTTGTCCTGAACATGATGTAGAAATAATAGGATTTATTCTTTCATAATATGTATGATACATACTAATTTTTGATAGACTCCTTTCATTAGGACACAGGATTCCCCTATTTATAATATTCTTAACATATTTTATCATGAATGAATGTTGAACTTTTTGAAAGGCTTTTTTGTTTGGCACATATTGTAATTATTATATGATTTTTCCTCTCTTATTTTGATGATTCAAATTACATTGACTCTCAGATCATTTTTAATAAAATTGGAAGAAACATAACTCTCGTGAAATGATTTTCTTCCAACAATAGCTACTCTGATGTAGAGAACTTCAGAGAAATTAGGGGTGTTTCTACTTTACTTGGAATTAAATTGAATCAGTAGATGTGTCCCACAGGGCTATAAGCAAGGAACCAGTTCTGACCTTCAGAAAAGCTTAGGAATATTATCCAGGGGATTCTGGGTAGATTTCCATGTACCCTTACTCTGAAAATAACAATGGTTAATTATTTCTTTAAGTAAAATATCAAGTGACACATAATTATCTCAAAAGCTGAAAAGGAACACTGATGAGGGAACATTATGGGGACTTAACAACGTCTGTCATACATGACCGCTAGGAAAAGCTACAGAGCAAGCTTGCTGGGACACCAAAACCACAAACACAGCATAAGAATTATCAGTGTCCCATGGCAGAGAAAGCAGGGCAGGAAATGATGAACATAATGAATTTATACCTAGACATGACCCTCAGAGCTCTTCAACCTATCCCAAAAACATGAAGAGTGGGAGCGTGGGATGTGTACACTACTAAAGTGGTAACTGAATCTAGAAATTTTTTTTAAAGAAATGTACTTTCTGCCTCTTAAAATATCTGTCACTGCCTGAATAAATTCTGCATGTGAGTTATACATTTCTTCCACTGCTGCATTTTCATGTATCTTTGGCTTTGAAGTGTCCTTCAAGGGTTATAGACATTAGTTCTTCCTCCCACTGTCCACTTGATCTCACATTGCTCCAGTAATAGCTATCTCGTAATGGGAAGTTTTTTAAGCAACACTTAAATTGTTTTTAGAAAACACAAATAAGCATAACTTTTTTCCCTCATTTAATTTTCTTCCTTGCAGTCTGGTGGAAAGAGGACTATCTTAGCCGGCTCTCTAGCAGATACTCTGCTTCCCGTGTTCCGTATGAAGGAAGCCATGTATTAAATTGGGATGAGCCCTTGCATTTCATCATAGGAAGTGAGTGTTGGCTTGAAATGGAGGATCAGCTCATGTGGGAATGAGATGGTGCCTGGATCATAAACTGCTACTCCTGGGCAAAGGACCGAATTATTAAAACTATTGTTTATGGTCCTTATCATTTACAAACAGGTGAACACAGAAAAAGGACTTTCAATTTCCCTAAATTAATTTTCAGTTGAGGGTTCTCTTGTGTTAAAGAGATAAGAAATTTGTTTAGAATTACAGTACATGGAGAGTACAGCTGTCTAAAGGACCTGCAAGTTTAAGGTTACCTAGCAAATATGGATATGGCATTTCTCAGTGTCTGTTCCTTTTTACCACACACTTGAGAAATTGAACAGACCTTAAGACAAATAATGTTCTAATTCATGGTCATTATCTCCTTGAGACAGCTTCCTAGGTAATGGCCATGAAGATGAGTATGACATTGTGTGTGTGTGTGTGTGTGTGTGTGTGTGTGTGTGTGTGTGTGTGTGTATGACATTGTGTGTGTGTGTATGTGTGTGTGCATGCACTTATGAATGAATGAATGAAATAATGACAACATTTCTATACTGGTAAACTAAAGCCTTGTACCATTGTGTTGCTGTATAAATAGCTACAAATCCATCCCTGGGGGCTGGAGAGATGGCTCAGTGGTTAAGAGCACTGATTGCTCTTCCAAAGGACTCAGGCTCAATTCCCAGGACCCACATGGCAGCTCACAACTGCCTATAACTCCAGTTCCAGGGGATCCAAAACTCTCATACAGACATGCATGCAGGCAAACACCAATGTATATGGAATACAAATAAATATTTTAAGAGTTCTCTCCCCAGTGTGAATTTACTAGAAGAAATCCTCAGCATTTCAATTCGAAAAGAATTGGCTCTTATATTCACAACAGACTGATCACATCACTTACCCTTTATATATCAACTGTCTCTACAACACACCATATTACCCCATCCACATCCTTCCTCTAACTCCATATACACGTAGTTCAACACACACTCAAAACCTCATCAGTTGCTATGGTTATTAGATGGAACTGTAGTAGTAATAACATAATTTGGGGATACTTCTTGTGTGTCAAGGAATTTTATCCCTCATTTTAAACACATGAGCTCACTTTCAATGTACAAAAATTGTTGCTTGCTAATGATACTAACCATAATTAAACCAGTCTACCAATGAGAAGTTTTCAATCTTAGAGGAAACGTGGCTTACTCAAATTCCTGTCATTTGCAAAGTAAGGAATCCAGATTTTAAATTTTCTTCTTAGTTACCATATATGTGTATTTAACCAGTTCCTAGGAAGACCTGATATATTAAATTCTTCAACAGCCATTTGTGGAATGGGCGCCAATGACTCTGCAATGCGATTTTCTAGATGTTCACAGGCAAAGTTGTTCGGTCCTCAACTCTCTTTCAACTTCATTTACAATACTGTCTCCTCACACTATGGAATTTACACCTACTAATTGATTATCATAAATTGGAACATGTTCCCTATCTGAAGTACCTGGCTCTCCACCTTTTGTATTTCCAGCAGAGCTTCGGCATGTCAATGTGAGAGGCATAGGCTCTTATATCTACAATGGACTGACTCCACCTATCCTTTGTACAGCACCTGTCTCCCCAACACACATTATTCTATCCATATCCTTCTAACCCCACATACACATAGTTCAACACACACATTTCATGTATGAAATGACAAATTACTCAAAGATGACTTCTAGCCCCCCTCCCAACATCAGGTTTTGGCTACTACCCAAATCTACAGAAAGTCCTCCCACACATAGGATTGTGCTACTTGGCAGTCACCAGTTTGAATAATGTGTCTTAAGCTCCTAAAGGATGGTAAATCTATAGTTTCAATAAACTTCAGTATCTTCCCTGAGCACAGAACTGTGCACATTCTATAAATTGAGTACAATAAATTCTTGTTGAATGATCAGATGACTATATGACCCAATGATTATATCCTTAATAATGAATAGGCCACTGTGGAGTTAATCTTCATAGTTTAACTGGATTTAAAATCAGCATGAAAATGCATTTTCTGGGAATATGTGTGAGAGTATTTCCAGAAAGGTTTACTTGGGAATGAAAGACCCACTTTGAATGTATACAACATCATCCTATTTCTGAGGTCCTGAGCTAAATAAGAAGGAAAAGAACAAACAGAACACCAGAATTCTTCTGTTTCCTAGAAACACAATGTGACCAGAGGCTGAACATTCCTGCTGCAGTGTATTCTGTGTCTCCTCCAACTACGAACCCAAATAAACTCTTCCCTCTTCAAGTTTGTCTGGTACTTTGAAAATGAGAAGAATCATTCAACTACCAATAAAGAGCTTTAAAGCTTTGACAAAATGGGAACTGTCCTAAGGAACAGGATGAGTCATTCGGACACTTGAGAAGAAGAAAATCAACTATGCTTTTCCATTAGGAAAATGTCCTTCAACTGGCCACTCGGCTTGGGCAGAGAAAATGAAAAGCCACATAGTCCTTTTCACACCAAGAAATGTGGAGGAGCTATGCTTCATCCCAGTCATATACCCTGTGCTCACAGATACCTAGAAGAGGTCCAGAGATCCCAACTCCCTTTTCCATTCTTTAAGAACAGTCACCCTTATCACAGTCTGGGGACAGGTCAGTGTGTGGATGTGTTCAGGGTGCTTTTGTGCAGAAGGCAGGATTGGCATTCATTAAACCTTTTCTTCAACCATTTTACTCTCATTATGCACAATGAGGGCTTAGGTAAGTAGGGATTTAAGCAAGAATTATTCTAAAGCAAGAAGCTTTATCCTCAAGACATGAAAACAGAGAGAAACCAGTTACAAATGTAGGATTAGATTATAAACTTGTTCACTGAACAGTTACATGGCAATTTGCTTCGGTAATTATTACCATTAATGTGAGAGCTAGTAATTATTACAAAACTTCTACCATTTCATCACTCATTTATTCTGAAATCGTGGAGCACATTTATTTATTTATTTATTTATTTATTTATTTATTTTCCAGATACCTAGTTTGCTCGGCTGGTCTAAAAACCTCTATCCTAATGACTTTTATAATTATAGGGATTTTGGGTGTGAATCAAAAATTTCCCTGACTACCTTCTTCCATTGGGAAGGCAATGTGCTAAGATGGAAGGGGTAATTCATCTTGGTCACCCTTCTTCATGCAAAGCTGTCTAGCCTGGAGGTTAATAGAACAGAGGACAATGGCTACCATCTTGGACCTCATTCTATTTCTGTTTTCTAGTCACAAACACAATGCTGTTTCTAGCCAAGGGGGGTGAACAGGAGCATGTAAGTCTCCCACTTGATGCCTTTCCCTCCAGCCTTTCAGTCTTTGGAGAGCAAGACTCAGTGCTAGTGTAATTGAACTGCTGTGCTTGGCTTCTCCCCAGAAAGAGAGAGATATATAATCCCTCTGGTGACTCATTGCAATGGATTTCAAACTCACCTGGGTTTAACTCTATGAATTAAAAATTTTGTTGGGGTGTGGTCCAATGAAAACAGAAATTTCAGATGCAGTTATATAAACAACAGCTTTGTGAAGGGGACATAAAAGTTCTGGTTTCACTTCCTGCCCACCATGATGTCTCACTGACTGACCATAATACTGGCTAGTTAGTAGGACTCACAGATTACTAAGTATCCTTTAGTAAGTAATCTAGTAAGGATATCTTGATGGACCATCTAGATGAATCTGTGTTAGAGACAGCATGTTATCAATATCTATGGCTCACAGACAATATTAGATTAATATAGAAGCAAACAGTTCTCCATGCTAAGATTTTTGTCCAGGATAAATCAAGATAGCCCCATTTCAGTCAAATAGTCTAGACATATTGATGTTGGGTGCAATGGCTGCTAGTGACTTCTCATTTGGACTGTGTTGACAAATGTCTAAGGAAATGAGTCCAACATTTCTCTGCTATATCTGTGATGGTGTGTTCAGAGTGCACTGACTAAAAGAGGAAAGACATCATCCCAAATCTAGATGGAACCATCCCATTGACTGGGAGCCTACATGAAATGGCAAAGGAAAAGTCAAGGAAGCCAGTGTGCCATTCTCTACCTCTGCATCTTAGATATAAGAGAGGAACAGATCTGCTCTGAGATACATGGCAGGATATTATTTTAACGTATGTAACATTTGTTTATGTTGTATTTGTTTAACTCTGTGAAGCTATGATTCTTTGCCTAAAACACCTGATGGTCTAATAAAGAGATGAACAGCCAATAGCAAGGCAGGAGCAAGAATAGTTGGGGCTGGAAGGCAGAGAGCATAAATAGAAGGAAAAATGAGGAAGAAAAAAGAAAGGGACAATGAGAGAACTAGGAAAGGAGGACATCAGTGGCCAGACCCCGAGCCAGTCATGGAGTAATAAGAAAAGTACCATATGTAGAAGTAAGAAAGATTAAAGCTCAGAGAGAAAAGGTAGAAGGGTTAATTTAAGATAAAAACAAAACAAAAAACAAGCAAGCTAGAAACAAGCCAAGCTACGACCAGGCATTTATAACTAAGAATAAGCCTCTGTGTGTGTTTTCTTGGGAGATGGGTGGTGGGCCCCTCAAAAAAGGCCAACGAGTAAAACATCTTGCAACAGAGATATTCTTCCTTTCACCATGAAAAAAACAAAACAAAACAAAACAAAACAAAACCCAAAAAACCCTAAAATATCTGAAGCAAAAGCAAACCTTTCCTCCCTAAATTTGTTTATGTTAGGTATCTTCTCACAACAACAGTATATATATATATATATATATATATATATATATATATATATGTTGTGTGTGTGTGTGTGTGTGTGTGTGTGTGTGTGTGTGTGTGTGTGTATCTATGATGTATCTCTGCATGTATGTATCAGTTACCTGTTACTTTTCTCATTGCTGTTCCCCAACACCAATGAAACAACAATTACAGAGAAGAAGCTCTTATCCTCCTCTTGAAGTTGAAAACTGGATTTATTCCATCAGAAAGGCATGGCAGTAGGAGCTTGAGGCAGCTAGTCTAGTTTGGACCATAGTCAAGACCAAGGAGTAGGCAGGAAGGCCCACCCACAATGACTCACTTCCTCCAGAAAATTCCACTTTCTGAAGATTCCACAACCTTCCAAAATAGTGCTCCAATTCAATAGCCAAGCATTTAAACATAGGAGCCTGTGGGAGTCACATCCCATTGAAAGCACAACAATAACTAAAACGGTAGAAGAAATAGAATTAAAGACTATAAATTTGCAGAATTGTATACAACACCATTAAGAAAAATGTAGTGGGTGTGGGGGCATCTAGAGAGATGGCCGAGTGGTGAAGATCATTTACTGCTCTTCCAGGGGAGGGACCTGGTTAAATTTTGATTGCCAGAACCCATACAGTAGTTCACAATCCTCTGTGAGTTCCAGCTCTAGAGGATCAGATGTACTCACAGGCTCCTACTCATATGTAGAAACACACATTACACATAATTAAAAATAAAATCCATCTTTAACATTCATCTAGTGAAATTATTTGCATATAAAAGAAGGTGCTAAGCCTGAGAGTCACATGACTGCTCCATTATTCAGCTAGTTTATGAAGGATAAAGGCAATATTCAAAAGCTTTTAGGTTTTCCATGACTGGAGCCTTTTCCCCTCTACTGCACAGCAATGTCTCACTGCATTTGGGGAAGCTCAGAACCTATTAATCAGTTTTGCTCCATAACAGAACGATGAACTGGACAGGGATTCACCAAGTATCATTAAGATAGAATGCTATTGTGATAAATAGCAGCCAGATAAACACCCTCAGCTCACTTCATGTAGTTGGTCTTGGATTCTGGGATTCCCCAGGCAGAGCTAATGATGAAACCAGCTAAATATAGATGAGCTTTCAGACACTGGGGAAAAGCTCTCAACAGACACAATGAAAGAGGGGCTATTCACGTGTCAGGAAGATCAAGAGGCAAGGAACAGGTGTATTGATCTAGATGGGAGTTGTTCTTAGCTTAGATCTGATAAGAAACATTAGGCCTTTAATTCATTGTTATCCTTCTCAAGCTAGGACTGAGGGCTAACACAGGAGATACTGCAAGTCAAAACGTTAGCCTTATATATTTTCTCTATAGCAAGTTCATAGCAATGGAGTCCAAGCACTCATTAAATCTCCTAGTGCCTGCCACACCTCACCTGCTCGGTGAGGGATGTACTGATGAGATGGATAACAGGCCCTGCCAAGGCAGTAGAGAACTTGAGCAGTGTTTGTATTCTGATAGGAGAACCATGCATTAGAAATAATCATCTCTGAGGGACTCAATACAGAAGGACAATGTCGGATTCTCATTCCTGACTACAGCAAAACTTTTCAGAAGAGGGAATGGAATGGCATCTGACCTTCCTAGAAGAAAAGCCTGGGTTTTGTGAAGAGTGAATACTGTTGGGGAGATCTGACAGTTGTTACAGTAGCTCAAGTCATCATTTGGGTTTGTGTTCCAGTAACTAGCTATGGGGCAATATGTCTACAGCTATGATAAATCAAAGAGAACATGACACGGCTTCTAAGGTCCTCATGCATGGAGGAATAAAGATGAGAGAAGACTGTAATGTTTGGAATCTGCACAATTGCCAGTAACAAGTGAACAGCAAATGCACTGGTTGCATTTCTCATAGGTTTAGTTCACAGTTTTAAATGGACATGAGGCACACAAAGGATGCCACCTCAATTTTATAAACCCTTGCTTCTTTTTAGATGTTACTCTGCTTTCCCTTGGGCCAGTTGCACCCACATCCTGTAGATGGAGTACCTATGCTCTGTGTGGTAACTTCCTGGGAGTTAAGGCCATTTTGGGTGGGGTAGTTAAAAATGTTAAAGGAACGCTGATCCTGCCTTTTAAACCTGAGCAAAAGATTCTTGCTTGGGGCTTTAGCCCTCTCTCTGAGATCACCTGAGGACATAGCAGATGGAATAAGATCCCTTCCAGGAACAATGTAAAGAAATATTCATTCAAAGGCAGCATCCAACTTTACAATTACGGAATCGAGGAAGGAGCCCAACCTCCTAGCTATTGAGAAGCAGGAAGGAAAAGAATAGAGAGTAATGGTGAGATGTGTCCTGAAGCTCTTCATGTCTTCAGGCTTAGTCAAGCATGGAAAATGGAGGAGAAACTGAGTGCTTCCTCTTACACCTTAGCCTCTGAGGAGACAGTAGGAGTATCATCATTATTTCGCTGTACTTCGGTGAAGATGAGTCTCCAGAAGAGAAAGAAAGAATAACTGGTCTTGGAAGCATAGTCTCTCTCCTGCCCTGGGAGTTCTGTGTTTCCAAATGCAGCTTGCTGATGAATGTCTGCTGTCTGGAGGTTCTGGACAAACAATTACTGACCTGGCTGTGTAGGAAGACTGGCTGCCTGACTGGGTCCAAAATGGCTGGAAAAAATAGAGAATTCAGAATTGTTTTTTCTCCAGTGAAATCCCTCCGGCAATATCCACATCCTGGAGTCACAGCACAGGCTCAAAGATACAGATGTGGCTTTTGCTCCAGTGTGCTGGCACCTTTCAGAGACACAAACTAGTCTTAACCTAGCACAAGCCTCCAGAGGCTGAATGTGCTCCTGTGTAAATGCTGGGAGGTTGAGCTTTGGAAAGCTTAATGTGTCATACCTCTCTGCTGCTCATCTGCATAATGCTCTTTCCAAGAAACCTCATGCAAGTCATTGCTAGTAAATTCAGCAATGCAGATGCATGCCTTAACACACACACACACACACACACACAAATCCAAACATCAACTTAGAATGGTTCTTCCTGGCCAGGTGGTTATGGTTACCAGCCTATCTATCACCTGTCTACAATGCATGTCTTTGCCATTGCCCCTTCCTTATGTCTCTGCTCCATTCCCCAAAGCTTCTGGCCCTGCCACTCCCTGCTAGAAGCCATTACTCACCGTGTCCTTATTTTGTTCATATAAAATGATGTGCTACCTTGTCCTTCCCAAAATCATTTCCTCCTTTGAACTGAGAAACTGTTAGCTGGAGTTCAGCCATAATTGTGGAAATAAAGTATAGATACCAGGAACTTCAGCTAATGTAATAGATAAAAGCTTCCTATTACTTCCACCGCACCCTATGCATGAAAAACACGTGCAACAAGAAATCACATATCAGTGACATGCAATGCATTCTTATTGAATAGGTTTTCACCTACTAAGGGTTTTCTTTTCTTTTCCTGCATTGCACAAGAGCTTTGCTTTTGAAGAATAAAATATTTAACAACTGTGGCCAAATAAATTCATAAAATGATACAAAAATATCAAGACTGAACAGTAAATTCCAGAGTGGGTGAGAATTGTGTGCCAATTGATGTTCATCTCTTGTAACAAATGTACCTCTTTTGGTTGGGGAGGAGGATTTTAAAATGTTCATGTGTTTCTGTTTCAGAATAGAATGGTAAGGCTTTAGAATGTTTACATACACACAAACACACACATGCATGCACATACACACACACACACACACACACACACACACACACACACACACACACACATTCCAGTAGAAACCCAAACAGTATGCCTTCTCCAAACCCCACACCCGCTCAGCTTCTCTTTCTTCTCCAGTGTATTTGTTTTACTCTCCCACCCAGAACAGACTTCAATAAACAACCACTGATATCACAAGCAAATCATGACTCTGAATTTTTCCTCTATTATTTCTTTTTACAGAAAAAAAGAATATCTCTGAAGGGAATTTTTGAGGCATTTTCTTCTATCATAATCTTAGTGTCTCACATACTGAGCTGTGAACATCTGTGGATAGGGGAGTACTGGGAATGATACTGGCAGCTTGGAACAAGTCTGGGGAGGGCAAGGGATGTATGGGTCAAAACAAAACACAAAAGAGTGAAAGGAAAATTCATATGATCATGAGATTTTGGTTCTCAATGCTCCCACATTCTAATTTATGGATGTAGGCTTGTGGGTATATATTCACAGAGTCAGCTACAAAAACAAAATTGTATTCAGTAAGTGATAAAGAATATGAAGCAGCTAGTAGGTTCAACATTTTTTTAAGAACTGGGTAAGTACAAAGTCAGGAATAACATGAAATAAAAGGAGAAAAGAGTTATGTTCTTGACAAATGCACATTTCTACTTCCATGAAGATAATTTCTTAGCTCTATTGAGACATCTCCATTGCTGCTGGGTACTCCTATGCAAGAGTATGAAGGTTAGCTGATCCCTGTCCATGGGAATCTATCTGTATTGCCTGATGGGCAAATGTTTTCAGGCATCTGTTTAAGGGCACCGAACTTGACCCTCAAAAGCATTCCACTTTAGGGGATGTCTTAATCTATCCAGACTGCCAGAGGAAAAGATCAGAGTTAAGTAATTAATTCTCATGGTCTTCTGATTCTGAAAGCTACAAGTCTTGATGAAAATGAAAGTAAATTTGTTTTCCAGGGACTATGACATTTGGATTACAAATTATCTCTCCTTTTAAACCTTCCTTCTATGGTCTTTCCCTGGCTCCTCTGTGTGTGGAAATAGTGTGCACTCTGATTTCCTTTATGATGACAATGATCCCATCAGAGCAAGGCCTTGTCCCTAAGACTTTATTCAAGCCTAATCACTCTCTGGCAGGCCCCATCTCCAAATACAATCTCATTGACAGTTATTATATAATATAGATTTTATGAACACAATCGGTACACAATGAGGGTTGACTTCAAATAATGATGATGCCAAAATCCCCTAGGGATAACACACACACACAGACACACACCACACAGAGAGAAAGACAGACAGACAGACAGAGAAATAGGCATTCAATGCCCCCTTATAAAATAAAGATAAGGAGAAATAAAGCAATGAAACTGCTAATCTTTGCCTGAGAAATTCTTTTCAGTTAAAAAAAAAATTACCTTGAAAGTCATCCACAGTTCAGTACCTTGAAAGTACATTTTGAAGATTCTGAAATACTGCTGATTTTATAAATAATTGTTTTCATTTATGCATACACAGTAGATCAGAAAAACTAGTCAAACATGAATTTGTCAGGTGGAGTGAAATATTTAAAACAAGATATGCTTGGGGTGTCCTATGTACTAAATTGTCCTGTGTAATAAAAATGTGTCCACTCTACTGGTTTCCCTATCATGTTACCAAAGTACAGAAAGCCATTTTGATCAGAAAGACAGCAAGTTATACTGTTGGTTGCTTTTCCAATAATGTTTACAATTGTAAAAGTTATACTAATTAATTAATTTTGTAGGGGTTAGGGTATAAGCTACTGTGTGTGTGTGTGTGTGTGTGTGTGTGTGTGTGTGTGTGTGTGTGTGTGTTAGTCAGAAGACAAACTGTGAGGGAGTTTGTTCTCTTCTTCCACCAAGTGTGTCCTGGGGATTGAACTAGTGTCAGCAGTCTAGGAGGCCCTGTCTGGCAGAGTCATGTTGCCAGTCCTAATATTTTCTTTCATTTGTGGTCTAACTTAACAGAAAACTCTTCAATCATATATCTCCGTCTCTGGATTCTATAGAAACTGTCTTAGATATACAACCTGCTAGTCTATACTAATGTGTCTGTCCTCTTGCCAACTGAAAACCTTGGCAAAGACATAAGACATTACTCTGGCTAATACAATTTTAACAAAAACCTACAGAGGTCTTTCTGAAAGAAAAGTACATATAGTTCCCATCCTATGATGATATCAGGGCCAGATGTGATGCTTGAAATTCTTTCAAACACCTTGTTACCCAAGAGTGGAGGTGGCACTGGGAAAACATTCTACACAGGCTCAGAGAAATCCAAAAGCCACCACACACAGGGCTCCATTATGTCTAAGTTTCTTACTTGAGACTATAGTTACTCTTGCTGTGAAAACTAATTAATGTTGAGATTCTTCTATTTGCTCTCTGTTGTTTCTTGATAGGTCTACTTAAGAAAAAAAGTGTGGGGGATTTGTTTTTATTACAAAATTATGTATGTGGAATCATTGATGAAGTGATGAGATATCAGGACAGAATCAAATCATCATTTTTATTACACAGGACAATTTAGTATATATAACACTGTCAGGAATCTCTTGTTCTAAATATTTTTCTCTATCTAATAAATTAATGTTTGACTAGATGGTTTATCTGATCTACTGGGTAGCCTAAGTGAAGCAATTATTTATAAAATCTATATATTTTTTCTTAAATAGCTATACACACAATTAACTATGCACACACACAAATAGCTATGCATATTACCACATACACACAAATAGCTCTGCACACACATGCACGAAAACATTTATGTACACTCACAAATACCTACACACACACACACACACACACACACACACACACACACACCACATACAAATAGCTATAAATGCACAAACACAAATAGCTACACACACACACACACACACACACACACACACACACACACACACACTCTTACACTAATGAATGAAGGCAGACAAGGTCACAGAGATCAGTGAATCACTTTGCTTTCAGGACAAAGAAAGAGGCTCATCCTTACAAAAAGAGCATTTTGATCAAATGAACACAATTTAAAGAGCCAACCGGCTTGTTTCACCTCCTTGTTTGTGAGTTCTCCTTTCAAACAAAAAGCCTATGTATAGGTCTAAGGACTGTGTGTGCCATAATGTGCCTCTGAAAGCAAGGAAATGATTCAATATTGGAAAACTTTATTAGTCATTATTATTATGCAACCAACATTCACAATCCCTATTCCTTAGTAACAGGTGCTGAGAAAGGTTCCCTCTGCCTTGTAGGAAGAAGCAAGTGAAATCAATTGCTGGCTTGATAGGACAATGGTCCATGGAGAAAGGGCTAAGGCAATATTGTTATTAATATTGCCTGATGAGCATACATCCTGTTTGCTTCATTAGACACCAGGATCTTTTAATCTGTAAATAGTTCCACCATATGTAGGCTTCCTTAAGTTCATTTTCCTGGGAAGGAAATTGATGTTTCAAATGGTTGTGGATTCATTCAACTAGAAAACCAGAGCATTGGAATTAGACTCAGAGATACCTGACTGAAGAGATCTCTGTGGACATCCAGCTGCCATAGATAATTTAAAGGGACTAGTTAGTCTTCTCTTATTTTTTGTTTTCTTCTTTTACTATATATTCCTTTTCTGACCTCCTGTTCCATTTCTTTCTATTTCTCACTGCTCACCCTACCCCCATACTTCCTGTAAAATAACAACTAAGAAACATGTAAGGTTGATTGAGAACGTTATCTTAAATTTGGCTGTCTCTAAAATATGTTCTACTATATACATAAATACCACAAAGTAGAAACTGGCAAGCATTGCATTAAAGAATAATGAAGAAGAGTGAAAGAAAAACAAACAAACAAACAACACAACTGATTCTATAGCTGCAAAGGCCTGGATGAAGAAGAGCAAGAGATAATGATTCTATATGAAGATAAAACAGGAAAAAGTATCTACATTTAATTGAGCACAGGTAAGATCTCGATGTTTAAGAGATAACAGTATCTTAGGATGGTAGTGTATGTGCTAGATTGAGACAGTCACCTGTAGTGATGCATATGAGAAGATGATCCTGAATGTGTTTTCACATCTCCAAAAGTTATAGGTTGCAGTCATATAGGCTGCTTAACTAGAAGCACGTTTCATCACGTGATATAAAGGATGGCATGTCGTTCATTGTGACTAATGGTCCTTAACTGATCCTCTTCACCTGCCACTTCATTGAAATAATATTCTTTCAAGACTCCACCCATTCATTCCCATAGAGGAATACATTCCTCTGGCGTGTTGCCCTTTGACATAGCAAGTGAGTGTGGGTAGTGTGAGAGAAAGAAATACTTGATTAGTTTTTAGTTAGCTAGGGAGCTAGAGAGGATAATACTATGTCTCTGTTAACTCTCGGGGGCAGTAATTCATTGCACTCCTTAACTGAGGCTGGGAGATGAGGAAAAGCTTCAATATTTCAATCAAGATGACCTTCTTCTAGCCCTGAATACTAACCCATTTGTCTTCATTCTACTTCAATTATTATATGAATCCAAGGGTAGTAGATGCTAAGTAGGAGGGGATAAATTACATTTAATATAGCGATACATCGTTAGTTTTTTGTGAAGCTCTTGGAACAACTGTTTGTTCATTCAAAATAATGTTTGAAAAATCGCCTGTTCCTGCCTCACAGACACAGGTGAGTCATGTGATTTATAACTACAGTGTCTCTAAAAGTGATTATTTCCATATTTGCTCAGGATGATCACAAATTCCCACACATTAAACAACTGTAGAAATTCTAGAGTCTTTACTTAGAGAAGAATAAATATTCAAATCTATAAATCTAATAAGTGAATAATGGAAGAAACAAGAGAATTACCAAAGACTTCCAACTTGATTTCATTTAGAAGATACTGAGCTAGTCTAGGCAAGTGGAGACAAAGAGGTCTAAAACATCACTTCTCACAGAAGTTGCAGCCTGAGGAGGAATGTAAGGCTGTAACGGAATGGCTGATTCAATTTCTAGCAAGATTAGTATTATGAAATAAGTATAGTCACATGATTGAGTGAAAAAAGAGTCTTTTGAGGTCAGAGAATCTAAATTTCAAAGACAGTTCAGTTGATATTACAGTTTATTTTGCATTAATCAGAATTCTCTAGAGGAGCTCAAGAGAATAAGTATATATTAGCAATGGGATAACTACATTGGTTACATGACAAGGGCTGGGTGGTCAACAATGGCTTTTATACACTGAAAAACCTCAGAACCTGGTAGTTCCTCAGTCAGCATGTCTGTGTACCTCAGTGGTCCCAATCTCAAGCTGGAAGCTTGTAGGATATCTTAAGAGGCCCCAGTGTTCCTTCTACACTGATTTCCAAAGTCAGTGAGGAACCACAGCAATAGTAACAATGTAGATACATTCATCATCCAAGAATGAATGCAAGCAGATGAACCAGCTCAGCTATGACTTCCCCTTTGATTTCTTTTTCCCAGGCTCCTGCCAGGAAGTTCTGCCCATTCTCAGGGAAGGTCTAACCCTCAGTTAATCCTTCTGGGAAATGTCCACAGATACAGACTCAGAAGCAAATCTCTTAGTTGATCCCATATTGAGTTGCATTGACAATTTTAACTACTACACACATTATGACAAGTGAATAGAAAGAGCTGCTCCAACTATATGATGAAGAGAAAAAAATATCAGTAAAAGGGACCTATGAACGAACTCATTCGAATTTATCATATAATATGCACACATATATACACAAGCACTGTAGGGATAACACATTCACAGCAGTGACTAGAGAAAGCACAGGCATCAGATAAGAATGCATTCATATCTTGTTTCCTTTACTATCTAGCATCACAAATAAATCAAGCTCACTTAAGTTCTTACGACCCATTTGCTCATGTAAAAGGAGAATAGGAAAAAGCAACCTTAATTGGCTTCTTTCCAATATTAACTGAGTGGATATATGTAGATGTTTAGCAGAGCCTGGCTAGTGGGATGGCTTTCACCATTACATGTGCTGTAGCCTCGAAGGTTATCTACACTTGACAAACTCATGTTAATTCCACTCCCATGTTAATTCCTATTGTTTCACTAGTTTGTTCCATAAATTTCTCTCACCATCTTCTATATGGATTGTTTTATTCTTCTAGTATCTACTTACTTAGTTTCAAGGCAGCAGTTAAAACAGAAGTATTAGGTTTCCTGCTACTGCTCTGCTCCTCCTAATTTCTGAGGCTCTGTGGGAAGAGGGGAGGACTTTCCTGGTGACCTCCAGGAAAGGCAGATGCTTGTGACTGTCATAGGTAAACAAAATTAAGAGAGGACTCCACAGGGGTTGAGTAGATACCCTCTGCCCCTTCTGTCACAGCAAGGCTAGAAGACTCCTGACTTAACCAGCCCAGAGCCAATGTAGACAACAGACTCAGACTTTGGCGTTTAATTTCCCATTTTTATCTGTCACTTGAAAACACCAACACAACCCAGCTCCAGTTCCAGGAAGAACACACCTTGGCAGCGTGTGAGAGTGTCATCAGGCGCTCAAAGCCCAGGCAGGCTTTTAGGAACAGAAGGAGGAGTATAAATAAAAGAAACCAAGTACATTAGTGACTCACTCTGCTCCATATGTTAACATAATTGCAGCTTCCCTTCTCTCCCACATGGCCTTCAGAAGCTAAAAATGCAAGATCTCAGTGCTCTGTTTTTATTTTTGTTTGTTTTCCAATGTATGCTACAGAGAAAGGAGAGCACGGGGCTGTTTTTCTGTTGCAGAAGAAAGGAAGCCAGTTGAAGGAGCAATAAGTCAGTTAAAGTGTGTGATACACAAAATTTAAAAGATCTCCTGAAGAAGCCTTTGCCCTGTGGAGGAAACAAACATGACTTGTTCACCAGGGTTGTTTCCTCGAATCTGAGCCTTGAAAAATCATACACGCAGAGCATCATAAATTCAATTTTACTTTTGACTTTGGCTTTTGTTTTTAGTTTTTGACCTTGCCCCCTTACCAAATGATTAAATAAGTCTTCACTCATGACCTCTCTGAGGCAAGAAGGAAAAGATAGTCTTGTACATCTCAATTTTATACAATCGGGAGAACACAGTCATTGCATGCTACTGAGTTAGAGGTCACTTAATGGCAAGCCTGTCTCATCTTTACTATTTGTCCTTATGGTTAGCAAGGACCTCCCTGAAGCTAATGAATGTCTTATGGAAACAAGGAACTGAGAACTAGTAAATGGCTGCTAAAATGTCAACTAGAGACACCCCCCCCCCCGCATTGTTTTTCCTCCCTAGTATATTACCTATGGGAATACATGGAAATGCATTTCTAAAACTTCAACACAGACTTCTGCTCTACTTTTACACATTTAAATCCATCCAATATTGGGAAATAATGTCTTTAAAACTCCAGATGTTGTTAGGAAATGAAAATCAACTACCTTACAAATTTATATCATCAGAATGCTTACCTCTATCCAACTTTTTAAAGTACACCTTGCAGACATGGGTCTCAGATGGCTGAGAAGAAAGTATTGTGACGTGTTGGTTATTTGGGAGATTTTCAACTTCCTATGATAGTGGATTCTAGCGTTTTAGCCAGGTATAGGGTGGGGGAGAAGAGAAAGGGAAACTGGAAATGGCAATAGAACATAAAGGAAAATAGGGGATGGCAAAAACCAACTTCACAGTCCACCAGATGCAAGATATTCAGCAGTAGAGTGAAAAATACCTGTACAACCACAGCAATGGACTGTTAGCATAACTCTTCTGGAAAATACTATTGTTATTAGCTAGAAAATGTATCTGAAAGTACTTCCTAGCTTGGCAAGCTCATCTCCCAGACATAGGTGACTTTTATGTTCATTTTCATCTTTGGTTTATCACTACTGTTCGTGCAGTCTGCCTAACTTGAAAGCATTTACACTGGAGATACCTACAAAGAGCTCTAGGTGAGACTTCTTCCTCAAGATTTCACTCAGCAGGATCAAGTTATGATAGAAGAAATGCTATCCTCCAGGGCAGACATGGTTCTGAGCTAAAAATGTGTTTTCCCAGCCATAAATCATAGGGCTCAATTGCACATTTTGTACTTTTTGCTTTGTTCTTTCCCTTGCCCCCACTGACTTCCATTCCTGTTTCTGGCTGTTCCTGGAAGGATGCTGCCTAGCATGTCCTCACTAAGTAAGGATTTGGATTGTTGCTGGACTTCTGTCATGCTGCTTGTTCTGGCTCAACAAGAACTTCCTGTTTCTTCCTCCTCAGAATGTCTTCCCCACTGCAGGTTAATCCTCCCTTCTTGGGAGATGCTTTTATTCACACACACACACCCGGATACTGGAAGATTCAGCTCTCAGTGGTTATTTTTAGTACTCAATTGATTCAAGCATCTTCCAAATTCTCAGGGAAAAAAATCACTTCAACCCAGAGATCCTATCAATCACAGCATGGTTTGCATGCTTATTTAGCTGGTTAGTAATTAAAGGCAGCTAAAAATACCAGGCATGCATGAATGGTGTGATTTTTATATCTTTGCTCCTTCCCAGAGAAGATGCAAGACCCATCAATCAAACAGTTGGTAGCTGAAGTCATTATCACTGAAATTAAGGCAATTATACACAAATGAATATTAATGAAGTACCTAGTCAAAATTAGGGTCAGTTCTTAACACTTGAAAAGAAATTGTAGAAAATCTAGGTTCAGTGTTAATCCATTGAAAGGTAACTTATGAGCATATCTTCCAGATTTGACTGTACTTTGGTATATGGATATTCCATTATGATGAGGTTATTTTCTTGTTTTGGGCTAGAAATGGCTTTCTATATGTATTATCACTTTTATTTGAAGTTTCCAAAATGGCCTATAATCTACATTTAGTGTAGTGACACAAGGCCCTTATGAGAAATAAGCATATGGGTACTAGACACTGCTATTTAATAACGGAGAATGCTACTCATTGCAGTGCACACTGAGTGCCTTTGTTTATACAATAAGGAGAAAAGGCAGGGTGATCGACAATGCTGTTTTAGTTCTTCCACTCCATTGTGACTGGATCCTAATGTGGGAAAAGAACCAATCACTTTAAGCAATTTGAAACAGTAAAGGAGTTTAATAGTAGAACATGGTTTACCAGGGGATTCTTTGAGAAATCTATGAATAGAGAAAAAAACATGAAAATATGAACGGTCAGAATTTTCTACATGTGTGCAGACAATTAAAATTTGGTGGAAAGAACTCCTCCAACAGCCTCCAAGCACAGATGCAGCATCCCAGGACTCCAGGGACCATGTGCTAAGCAGGGGAAATGTAAATGGCTTTCCTGGGGCAGTGGGATGCACAACCTGCATAGGCAAAGAAGTTGGTTGGCTCTGCACAGAGATTTGAGATGGGATTGGTTGGCCACTTCATGCGACATGTTGGTGCACAGGAAATGAGCAAAGAAAGGGAAAAAGCAAACACACAAGAAAAGAGGGGAGGGACAACTCTTCTGTGACAGCTTTAAGATAGAGCTGATTTGGACCCCCAGGCCTTTAGGTCAGCCATGCCACAGCCAGCAAGCAAATCAACAAATTGTCTGTTTTAACAGTCTTTAAAAAAAAAAAAAAATCCTAGGAGAAGCTCTTGTTTCAAAGCTAGGAAAGAGGAAGAATTAGGGCAGCATACTCTGAGACTTTTACAAGAGGCTGAAAAGGATGATTTGCAGGACAAAGAGGGCCAATGAAAACCAGGTGAGATGGAGAAAGCCCTAAGTAAGGTACATTCTGTGGGAAAAAGCAGTTGTTCCTACTGAATCCCACCAGCTCATTTTGCAGGTCCTTGTTTTCTTCCAGAATCTGCTGCAGGAGAGAAACAGGATCATTACAGAACTGTAAACCGAAAGGGATGGATGTTCTTCGCCTGGAGTGTTTGAAGACATGGTCACACATAGAAGCAAGGCTACGGGGCAAATGCTCTTCCGTTCCTCCATACCACATGCCCCGCTGCTTGAGGTAACACCCATGCAGGGAAAGCTTTAATACCAACCTGAGAAAAGCCATGTGAGCTGTAAGTAGACACTGTCCACTTTAATGCACATTAGCGACACTTGCCAATTCTTACTTCCTATTTTAATTTGCTAATTTTCTCAATTTTGGATGAACTTTTCTAGAGGCCTGAAGAGGTAGAATGTATAGATACAGAAGTTACAGATGTATTTCATGAGACATGAAGAAGAGAATATGTGCTTACACACACGTTTGTGTGCATACACACACACACAGGTGTATATACACACATGTGCTCACACACAGACACACACACAAGATTTTCAGTTTGAATCTGATGTTTGAGAACAATTGCATTAAACCATAAACTGAGCAAAGAAAAAGGAAGAAGCAAACACAGAAGAGGGGAAGGACACTTTTCTGTGACAGCTCTAAAAGTAGAGCTGATTTGAGCCCCAAGGAATTTAGGTTAGCCATGCCACAGCCAGCAAGCAAGGCTATTGAATAAATACCAATGATTGATTGCTAGTCTCCCACTTTGAGTGGACTAAATAAGTATTTGTTGAAAATTTTTTTTAAATCAACAATACAATTATTGCAAGGCAAAGTTCATCTGCAGCATTGTGTTTATGGCTTCAATGGTCCTTTTCTAGAGCTGTGAACCTCGGATGAAGGACTTTCTTAGCACTCCAGGCATCGTGCTGGCCTCATATGGTGTCTAGAGACATTTCCTTTACATACCAGGATATTATTATAAACACCGAAGCTTGCATTCTGCCCATTCTTTTACCCAGAATTCTGAGGAAGGTTTTTATTAATTGGATACTAATCTCATTTCGAATATTTTCAAACAAAGTAATTGGGGACTGAGCCACCAATAAATGTATAAGTGGTATTTACAGAGATGCATTCCCCAAGTGTCTCTTAATACATTAGGAAAGAATTCCAAATCACACTCAGGAAATCTTGGGTATCTCCAAATTCTATATTCCAGGGGTAATTTTCTGTTTTGCTAATAATGTCTGTACTAGGATTTCCTGAATAATTTCCTTATTTATATCCATGTTATGTTTTGCCACAGAGAAAAGGAAATATTGGAGAGTTTTCATTCAATTACGCTATTTTGAAACCATGCAGTGAGTTATTATCACTCAAAAGGTAACCAGCTCTACCCACCTGGCTACTTCCCAATTCATGTACTTCTTTAAAAAATTGAAATAACTAATCATCTTTAAAATACAGAAAATCTGAGAACATTGTATCACAGCCATTTAGCTGTTTAGTGCTAAGAGTCACATGCTAGATGACTCTAGCTTGTTTTTCTGTTGTACAAGAAAACTACATTCACCGATTCAGCAAAATTACTTCCTCCCCATTGCTTTCCTTCTCTTCATCCCTCCCCAGGGATAATGGCTTTCCAACAGTTAAGATGTGCAGCACTCATTATTTTTATGCCTTTTCTGTACTTTATATCTTCATAAACACATATGCCAAGTATAACATATCAACCAATGTGTCTTATACTTTAAAACACTATCCCTGTTTTAGCCAATCCCAATTCCCAAACTGAGTACACATCTGAGCTCCCTTTACTAATTTACTTTGGACCAGTTAACAGGCCTTCTTATTTTCCTCTATTATGAGAATTCATCTGTGAAGAAACTAGCATTGCTGCAAACATTCTGAGCCTTCGTGAAACTGTCTTTGGTGTGTGGTTTCTAAAACTTCTTTCCTGTTGTGGCATTCAGTCAGTATGCTTTTATCTTTACTCTCCAGAATGACTGTTATTTCATTCTCAGGGACATACACTTGCCTAGTTCAGATTATTTCTTCTAAAATGTAACTCTACAATATTGGTAAGTGTCCATAAATTTAGTGAAAGTAATTGCTAATATAGGTGAGTTTTAATTGGTGTTTTGTTTGCATTAAAACATTTCCAATAGTTTTTGTGTCCTATGATAATTCAAAAACATACAATTCGTCATAATTGTGTATATACACACAGATTTATTTATGATTATTTCTCTGTTTACATTTTGCCTCAATTCCTTATTTTTATGGTATTATATTTTCTTTAGTTTCATTACCCCATCCACTAAATTAAATAGCATTTATCATTTATTTTTATCTTTTCTATTTCTTAGTACATATACTTGTAAAAATAAAAAGCTAAAGACCATAAAGATGGCTCAGTGGTCAAAGGTGCTTGCTTTGAAGTTGATTACCTGTGGTTGATCCTCAGATCCCACATGGTAGAAGAAACATAATTTATCACGTAGTTCTCTGATTGCCACAGGTGAACCACTGGACAGTCATGCACACACACACACACACACACACACACACACACACCATAAATAAATGTCATAAGATTGTTTTTAAAACAAAATTAGTCTCATCACTACCACCCCACACACCAAATAAGATGACCAAAGATGCTTGAATTCTCATTAAGTCTGGCTATGTGTGTCTTTTTCTGTCATTTTCTGGTAATCTAGTTTCTTTGTATTTTTACATCAAGGAACTAAGTTCATTTACTCTTGTTTTAAACAATGAATACATTTATTAAGCATATGTTTATTAATTGATTTCCTCTCTGCTTTTCTTTTATGGAATTTAATCAAACTATGTTTTCTGAAATGCATCCATACTGTATTTATTCACTTAAGTTTGTTTGTCCTATTCAAATTTGTTTGTATATTTTATCTTGTTTTATTTTGTTATTATCCTTTAGATGCTTGTTTTTTTCCTAATTAGAGACAGAAAAGGCATGAATTTTGGTAGGACAGAAGGTGGGTAGTATTTCAGAGAAATTAGGGGAAGGGAAATTGTAATCATAATACATTTTATGAAAGAAATTTTTTTCAATAAAGACTTATAAAGAGTCTGTGATGATAAAGTGTTTCAGAACTTATTTTCTGGGTATATATTTTATGTCTCCCTCTGTCCTAACCTCATGTTTTTCTATGGTGTGGTTTGTTCTCATTTCAAGGATGAAATAACTAATATGTATTTTTTATCTCTTTGAGGGCAATGATACCTTTCTTGTTTGGTCTTGTTTGTTTGAGGGGGTTGTTTGTTTGTTTTTTTTTTTTTCCTTCCTCAGTCCACGTTTCATGTGAGCTGCTTAGTTCTGTTTACATTTTTGTTCTTGCTTCTTGTTGGAGAAGAATGTCTTGTCATAATTAATTTCTTAAAAAGTGAAGAGCTATTGAATTTTCTAGAAACACAGGTCACAAGAACATAGTGTCAATTGCAACTCCATATGAGGTGATTGTGGAGACAATGTGTTAGAAATCACTACTTCCAACATGCTCATCATCTCTTTTACATTTAATAAAGTAATGAATATAGGGAAAGACTGTCTTAGTTATGAAGAAATGATCTCTAGGGTTCTGAAATCTAGGTCATGAGAGCAGAGGACTCCAGTTTAACTTTTCATGAGATACATGTTCCTTTTCATCCTGTGGTTATGGTTAGATTCTCCCACCCTAGGGCCCATTGATTCTAAAGTCCATAGAGCATAAACCCTATTTAGTGCAGTGATAGCTTAGTGGCCCCTGGTTTTGGAAAATGGAAAGGTATTTATAGTCATGTTATGGTTGAATATAAAATTATCTCCCAGCAATATGTGCAATAAAGGCCCAATTGTCAATAATGCCCAGAGAGGTATCTTGTGTATAACTATTCTAACATAATCAGTGGGTTACTTCATTGATGAACTTATCTCTGAACAGGTTAATAGGAGGGGGATCACTCAGGGTGTGACTTTGAAAGCTGTACCTTGTTCCAGTCCTCATCCTCAGGTCCCAGCCACTTGGTGTGAGCTGTTCTGCTTAAGCACATACTGCCCTCTGTAGTGGTATGTCTCAACAGATGTCCATAGCAATGGAACCAATCAACTACAGAACAGAGCTTCATGAACCATAGCCCAAAAGAAATTTTGCCTTCTCTAACTTGTTTTATCTCAAATATTTTGACCAGGAGACATACTGCTGGCTAACAAATCCTCAGCAGACATTATCAAATCATTTTTCTTAGCTGCCTCAGTCACTTTCACATTCAGAAGTAGGTGATGTAAGCTTGGCCTCCTCTTGTGAAGACTGTTGGATACTTTTTCATTCCACTTTGTGAAGAATGAAACATGCAAGAATCACTGAGGCTCTGAAATGGCCTTGGTAAAAACTCCAAATTTTATAACAGGTCTCATCATCCTCCCATTGGATGCCTCTAAAGCAAGGGCTAATACAACTCTCAGCTTTATAGCTTGTCCCCTTCTTTCCTTTACCCCCATGATCTCACACAGCTCCCACTTTCAAGTATCTCCTCACACCAGGAGCAAGTTAGAGGGAGGGGCTGTTTGTGGGTTGGCTTTTGATTTTTATTTTTAAGAATTCACCTGTGTGTTTAAAATAATTTAATAGTCAGATGCTTCAAAGTTACCTTGCTTACATTTTTTCCTAATGAATTTCAGAGTTAACTTAGTTATCTTCCAGGAGCTCTGCCACTCCGTTTACCTAACATTGTGGTGATCTTTATGAGCAGCAGGTCCTTCCTTCATACCAGTCTTTCTAATCAGGGATCACTAGCCACATTTTGCAGATAAGAGGACAGACACTGGGGGCAAGTGACTCCCTGAAGATGATCTCATAAGTCTGTGATTTGAAACCAGAATTTTCTGCCATCAAAGCCCATTTACAGTCAATCAGGCCATCTTCTGCCTGTGGTCATAGTCTTCACAGGAAGGCCACTTGCCTAAAGGGACTGTAAATCTGCTTTTGGGAACATGCACATCTCTCTCTCTCTCTCTCTCTCTCTCTCTCTCTCTCTCTCTCTCTCTCTCTCTGTGTGTGTGTGTATGTGTGTGTGTGTGTGTGTGTGTGTGTGTGTGTGTTTACACGTCCATACATAGGTATGGGAAGAAAGCTCTTACAACATGGTGCTACCATGATGCCAGATTCAAACAACACTCCTCTCACTGATTTGCCTCTTTTCTCCCAGCTCATTCAACAGATGCTAACAAACACCTTATTTCCCTTCTCACTAACTTTCTATTTATTTGGTACTTTCTGTAGAAAATGCCTATTGTGTTCAAGCAATGAATGTCACAGCATGCACACTGCTTGGTAACACTGGGGGACCCCCGAACAATAATTTTACTTTCAAGTGAAAACGTGATGGGGACAGAGGGGATGAGAAGGCTGTACTGAGATATCACAAAAATAAATGTGTGTGTCTCTACATTCCTAAGAGGAGTGGTGATACATGTGACATGGCGCTTTTGTTGAAGAAATTGTCACCAATAAAGTGCATCTATTAATGTTTCAAAGGCAGAAGCATCATTAATAATATTTCAAGTATCTGCCAGAGCAGGTACAGAGCAGCCAGTTAATAAATACTGTCCAGGCTAAAAGACTAACTCATTGGGAGATCATACATTTGTGCTGATGTTACATATTTTATAACATTTACAAGTAGACAGTGTGATCTTTAGAACAAAAAAAAATCACTTTTTTTTTTATTCATCAGCCATAATGAATGAGACATTTTGTACATCTCAAAAAACAAATCCCCCTATGAAGAAATCAAGTTCTTTTCTTCAAATCTGGGATCAGCATTTTGTATCTCTGGTGCACTTACCAGCATGAGCTTTCTGTGTCATGGGCACAGTAAGTCCATAGTATGGACATCGTTTACAATAATTTCTAGTCCTTTTGGAAAAGTAGAATTCACACTTAGTTACAGCTTTCTGATTGTGAGCTGCTGGCCTACCAGATGGGTCACAAGATGGAGTACAATAGAGTTCACTAAAAATGCATATGATAGAGCACTTCCACCAGCCCAGAAAGGGGAAGAGAAGACATGCCCAAGAATAAAGTTCATCACGTGACTGTTGCCATGCCTCACTTAAATGTCACTGACTTACTGAATTCAGCCAGGACAGCTCCAATTGTAACAGGGTATAGTTTTACCACCCAGGTCCTCCATTACTCTCTTCATACACTTACAAAAATTAGGATTTTATTTGATTTTTACTTGGTTTCATTTTTTTTTTCTTTTAGAATGTAAGCATCATGAGGTAAGGGAGCATGTTCGAGTCACATGCCCCAGAAATGAATAACATTTCCATTTTGATTAACACATTTGTGATTCTATAAAGCTATTATTTCCCCTTCCTCTTGTTGATTCAGAAACCAGGACTGTTATTTTGAGCTTGAGGCAACCTCTCAACTTGCCACAACCTCTCAACTTGCCACAACTTCATTTCCAAGCTCAGCACAAGCCTCGGATGCTGCACACCCAGGGAATCGTGTTTCTGAGAGCGGTGGCGTCTCTCAGCAGTTAAAACGTTCTTTCTCCATGAAATCTTCCTGTGCTTTCTCTACCGCTCAGCAGCAGCTGAGAAGTGAGTCACTCGAGCAAACTCTGAAAGACTATTGATAAAAGGAAAGGGATGGCATTTGCTTCCGGCGCTTTTACTCAAAGGTATGTGCCTGAGAGTCAGACAAAGATATCATGCGCCGTAGGAAACAGGAGAGATCTCTGAACGCGAAGTGGAAGGATATTCATGGGGTTGGAGCTTTTCATGGAAAATTCACTGTGTTCTGTGACAGAGACCAGCTCAAAGATGGAAAGATGAATGAGTGGGAGTTGGCAGGGAAGACAGGAGAATGGAGGCTGAGAGGTGAAACGACGCTCATCTCTCCTGTGCCGTGACCTTGAGTCTGACCAGGGCTTCAGCAGGCGTTCCAGACCACTGAGAAGCAGAAGCCAAGACGCAGGCATCACTGTAGACCTTTGTAATGGTGGCCCAAAGAGAGAACGAGGCTCAGTACAAGTGAATAAACCGGACTGAGAATGTGTCTAGTTTGACAGAAGATAGGAAAAAAAAAAAAAAAAAAAAAAGAAAAAAAAAAAAAACAAACAGATAAGTGAAAGGTTCCCCAGAAGGATATTGGTTGGAGGAAGGAAAGAAAATTGCCCTAATTTTTGTTATATTTCAGCTGAGATTTCAGAGGAAAATTCACGAGAGAAATTAGCTGACTCTCAATCAGTGTTCTAATGCGGCCATTTAGAGGGCTTCATGCTGCTTCATTGCCCAGGTAATTACTTTTCATCAGCCTAGAATTCTCCAGTACTTTCAACTGGAAAGGCTAGTCTACATTTCCCCATGTTAGAAGTCAGTTACAAAAGTATTGACCCAGTTCTGCCGTCATCTTCCACTTCAGCACAGGCGTGTGTGGAAGAGAGCACTAGACATTGCTTCCAGTTGCTCTCATGGGAATTTTGAAAATGTCATTTGGTATATGAGTGGGTGAATATGTAGACAGATATATAGGAGTATGTGTTATAAATGTTGCATAGGAGGAATATACCTTAAGCAAATTCATTTGCTCATTCATTCCAAAAAATACTGAAAATGAAACAGTTTCTGTTTTTATTTTCAACAGTCTGTCAAGAGTTCAATTATAGTGTCGCATTGGAGTGACACAGCTTGAGGGATTGATGGTAATGGGTTGACTATTGTGTAAAGATCTACATTAGCTGTCTACACTGCTCTTGCATTTATCACCATGGTCATAGACCTTTCTAGCAGAACAAAGACTAGTGGAACTTCGTCCACTTTGAATATTTGCTAGCTTTTTCATTGCTCAGTAAAATGTCTGACACTATTTTGGGCCAATAATTGTAACAAGTCAAAGTAAAATTAATCTAATTAAATCATTTAGTAATTAACACCAAATTTTCCTTTGCTGTCAGTTCTGAAAAATCCAAGATTATACAGTTCTGTGGGGGAAAAGCTGACTCCTCAGGGATTACTGTGCTCTTCAATTCATTTAATTTCTTGAATTTAATTTCTCCAGTTTTAGCTATTAGAACTGCACATGGATCTTTTGTACACTGTAATGCACACGTCTAGAGACTGACTCTCCAGTAGTTCTGACCAAGGAGGCCTCACTCTCCTCTGCCAATCAACTAAGAGGGAAGAAATATCTCTTAATGCATTTATCTGAATTTGTCAAAGGATTAATTTGTTTTTCAATACCACGTAGACCGCGCCCCCCCCCCCCACATATACACTAATTCTTGATTTGACCAGGTCACTGAGGGTGGTTGGAAATACAGATGAATGAAAACCCTGGGTTTACAGGGTTTCTGTGATAAATGCACGAAGGCTATCCTGTATTTGAAGAGACCAAGAAGAAAACACAACGAAATACCTATTTCATTTATCCTGCTCTGCCCCATGATGTGTCCTGCATGGGCTGAATTTCTCCTAGGTAACAGTTAACCATACATATAGAAAACTTGGTTTACAAAGGTTTTAAAGACTCAAGGCTTGCTTCTCTTCCCTCACAAGAACTCTCCAGCAAGAGGCTTTGGTATTTATGCAGTAGCACATTTCCAGGATTCTATCCCTCCTGGTGGTTTTGTGGATTTCTGTCTTATTTAAGAATGTATTAAGGTTTCAAGCAAGTTCACATGCCAGTGAGACTCAGAAAGGGAAACTATAGCAAGTGCTTTTATTTATATTGATAAGAAAAGACAAACAAGCCAGAACACTTCATAGACTTAATTATGCATCAGTGGATAGATTATAATACATGGGTACCTTACAGCAAGGACAAGGGGTCCTGGGGCAGTTCTTGTCAGAACAAATGGTCAATGGACACTGGGTAAGCACATAATGACTTCAGCCACATGTCCCCAGGTAATTGTAGGTATCTCCATAGTAGTGATAAGTTTGGTATTCCTCTCCCTCTCCCTCTCCCTCTCCCTCTCCCTCTCCCTCTTCCTCTCCCTCTCTCCCTCTTCCTCATCCTCTCCCTCTCCCCTCTCCCTCCCCCTCTCCCTCTCTCTCTCCCTCTCCCTCTCCCTTTCCCTCTCCTTCTCCCTCTTCTCCCTCTGTCTCTTTCTCACTTACTCTTCTGAACTCCTGATGAATCATTTAAATTAAAAAGTAAGTTAATTTTAGACATAAAGACACTTATATATGTGACTACTTCATGTTGACAGTCAAGTTAATATAAACACCAAATAAGAGCAGACAGGTAAACTGGAAGAACTAAAAGAAACAAACAAGACTAACAATGCAAGAGCTAGAAATGTACAAAACTGATGGTCGGATTTTACATTTGTATGGAAAATACAAGCAAGCTTCCAGGAAGGAAAAAATAGTCCTTTCCTCTAACAGGAAAATGTGAAGATGTACAACTAAGTAACACAGCCCAAGCTACAGTCACATGGGCACAGCACCTTTGAAAAGTCACTGAGCATTATACCTAAGTATTGCACAATTTTATGTGGTGTGTGTGTGTGTGTGTGTGTGTGTGTGTGTGTGTGTGTGTGTGTGTGTGTGTGTGTGTGTGTGTGTGGTGTGTGTGCTTTATATAGATACTTTGTGGTACCATCACTTTTTTTTCCTTTTTAAAATTTAAGTTAGAAACAAGCTTCTTTTACATGTCAATCCTAGTTCCCTCTCCCTCCACTCCTCCTCTACCCACCCCCCCCCACTGACCCCTATACCAGCTCCTTTCTGCTCCCCAGGGAGGGTGAGGGCTTCCATGGGGAATCTCAAAAGTCTGTCATATCATTTGGAGCAGGGCTAGGCCCTCCCCAATGTGTCTAGGCTGAGAGAGTGTCCCTCTATGTGGGGAGGGCTTCCAAAGTTCATTCAATTTTATGTCTTTAATGGTAGTTTTTGTAAAAGATCTTGAGTAAATAAAACAATATTTATTACCAATATGAATAAAAATAGGTTTAATCTGAATTAACACCATGAGTTAGATTTTCTTTCTAAAAATCATTAGTTTATGACTAGAGCCAAATGTATTCCAAGATCAAAATAACAGATTTATAAAAACAAAAACCTAATAGATAATGTCAGGAATATAGAATTATGGATTTCATAGATAATTTTTGTTCTCAAAATTGGATTAACTCTAAAGAATAAGTACATACTGTACAGGACAATACACCTGATGGAGGATTCTTAATTCATTCCATTTCACTCTATACAATAAAAGTCTGAAATATAGCCACCAACATAAAAAAAAAGATGTGCGGTGTTGGCAAGACACTAATGAATATTGTCATATTATTTATGTAGTTTAAGAAGATCAAAAATGACAAGTTCAATACTAGAACAGTAGGATTAATCTATTAAACCAGTAGATGATATCAGTGCATCCCTTATATAAAATATGCCTTCCAAGTGGCATTTCAGCCTACCTACAAACTAAGTACATTATAATCATAAATTCCCTATGCACAGTATAATAAACCAGAAATTTATTAGGAAATGATTTCAAAAACCAATATAATCACTTGTAAATAAAACAAAACCTCAGCTAAATCATATTCATCTCAAAAGCTGAATCAAATCTACAGCATCAAGTTATTAAATTTAACTACAGGAAGATTGCTGTGTGTCATCCTAATCTCACCACAGCTATTCAGTCTCCTTCAGGTGTGGGTTTTGCTTTCTAAAGAACAAAATTCATTTGCTTAATTATGTTTTTCATTAAATAAGAAAAATTGAGCTAAATGCAACAGATATTAGCCCCCCACAAACTGAGAACATTGCATAAAAATAAAGCTAATAAATTAATTAGTGACTAAATTTGAATATAGTAAATTTTAAATGTATGGGAAACATTTAATTTTAATTTTTTGGTGTGTGTGTGTGTGTGTGTGTGTGTGTGTGTGTGTGTGTGTGTGTGTGAATACATCTGGACAATGTGTGCATCCAGGTAGTGAAGGAGGCCAGATGAGGTGCTGGATCCCCTGAAGCTGGGATTATAGTTAATTGTGAGCCACCAACACTGGTGCTGATAACTGATGTCCTCTACAAGAATAAGTGTCTCTCTTAAGCTATCTCTCCAGCAAACCAGAAAACACAAAAAGAAGAAAATACACCATAAACATATCCATGCATCCATAAAATTATTATACAGGAAATTAAAACATAAATATGCACAAACAAACGATGAGTTCTTCAAAGGACAAAAACACCACAGTCGTGGAAGACATTGACAAGAAAGCTTATTTTCAGAATGAAGAATCTTGAAGAGTTTCCCTTTTCCTCCTCCAATCTGATCTCATGTATTAGATTGTTTTATTTATAATGAGATCATTCTTTGTCATTGCAGTAGTCCTGCAAATTTCGTCACTCTTCTACCACAACTTGAACCAAAGAAAGTTTTTTTGGTGTGTTGTATTAGGGTGCCTTATTGGTGATGGTTGTCAACACAGGGAGCCTTTTATGCACCTGTTCTCATGTCATACTGACAGATATGAAGCAGTATGGCATCATTAACTTACTTCATCCACCCTTGAGCATGAGCCTCAAACAGCACAGTCCTACCTCAGAGGAGTTTGAACCACTGTTTCATTGCATGTTCTGCCCAGCTCTTTCATCCCAAATGAGCACAACTGGAGCAGAAAGGGTTATACTCAGCCTGAAGTCTGCATGCCTTGGGTTAGTCAGTATCCAGAAACTGTTGGAACTGTGGGCAGGGTGAGAATGGAAGCATGGTCAGTGCATGGTTAAGGATCTGTGGAGCATTAGCTCTTCCTGATGATTTATAGGATATGAATAAAGAGCCCTATTTTACTCACATACACAAATGCTTCCTTAAAAATTGCTTCAGTAAGGACACCTCTGTGGCAAGAACAGTTTATAAAAGCCACTTTCAGAGGCATAGATGGTGCCTGCAGAACTATTTTTCTAAGCCTTGATTCAGTATGGAGGGTCGAGCACACCACCATTTTGTACATAATTGTGAAAACCAATTAGTTCTTTGTAATAAAGGGAAAGGAGTCCCCAAAAGAAATTCTAAGAAAAGAGTTTATCAATCAAAGCCTAAGGGACCTGAAGGGAAATAACTTGTGGAGGATTGGGGAAACATTTTCTGCCTCCAATTAGAAGAACCACTTGTAAGGCGATTTTGTTGCTTTTCTTCTCAATCCCATCCCCCCCAAAGATTTCTGGGTACACCAAGTGCTACAGTTATGAAGATGAATGAAAACCCTGAAGTGTGTCAGAGACATGTTCACAAGCACATGCAATTCACCCTGTGCTTTCTTCTGCTGAGATTCTATCGAAAGGATTTAAAAATATCGGTGAGAACGTTGGCATGTGGAGTCAACAACCCGAAATAAGTTTGCATCAAATCCCTAAATGGTCTCACTGATTGGCAGCTTTGCCCAGGCTGTGGAGTATCATTTCCTCTTCCTTAAGCGGATCTGCTCTCTATATAAAGGAGGCAACACTTTTAGCTAACACTCTTGAAGGTAATAGATCTTAATGTGATTCTGTTCCTTATCAGCAAAGATCCTATTTCTATAGACACCGAGTGAGTTAAAAAGGACTTCCTGGCTGTCTACAGTGTAGATACCAAGTGAGTTGAAAGGACTTCCTGAGTGCCTATAGCAACTAAACATAAAATCTAAAGTTTTAGGATAAAATGAAACTTTGGGTAACATCTTTTCTTATTGATTCTCCTATTTCACAGAAAAGCAACTAAGTTTTAAAAATGAGATTCCTTGGCAAGGGCTGTTAAGCTACATGGATCTTTCAGAATTCTTAACTTAAGAGAATTATTTGTTTGTTGTGTATTTTTATCATGGTAAACATGACATTGTAATTTGCTTGATTATTTCTGAAAAATACACAAACACATCTTTGACACTATTTGGGAAATCATCAATACACTAGAAATCCTAAAGCAAGGATTTTATGTTTTACAAAGCTGAAAGAAAACTAGACAAAGCCAGGTTTCCATACCTGTAAGCTCTGCAACAACAGAGCCAAAGACCTTTAAACCAAAAATATTCTTTAGGGGGTGGAGAGATGGCTCAGTGATTAAGAAGCACTGGCTGCTCTTCCAGAAGACCTTGGTTCAATTCCTAGTAAGCACACAACTGCCTAATTCCAGTTCCAAGGTATCTGACACCCTCTCTCTCTCTCTCTCTCTCTCTCACACACACACACACACACACACACACACACACACACACGCAGGCAAAACACCAATGTACATAAAATAAAAATAAATAAATTTTTTTTAGAAAGGATAAAATGTGTATTAAATATGTGTAGAATTATTTGATCATTGATAGCTAGAAAATACAAAAGGTTGACATGGATATTACACATCTAATGGGCACTGTGGGTGATAGAGAGATTATCCAAAGTAGATGGGCTTTTCCCAAGTTTTGTGTGGGACTCTATCATTTCCTGGTTGAAGAACCCATTCCATTAATATTGCATGACTGATTAGTTATTGCTGACTATTATCAAATATCTGAAAACTAAGATGGCGAAGCCTGTTGAGAAGAAATCATCTGGTCACCAGTTTAATCATTGCCCAGATAAGAGATGTAAAAGTGGGTGAATCATGATCTTAGAATACCATTTCAAAGTTTTTTATTTCTTATATTTCTTTGATGGATGACAAAATGTTGGCCAGAAGACATATGTTTTAAACTATTTGGTAACTGCTTGAACCCACTGTACAATCTGGGATCCTTTCACATTTCTTGTTTCTCTGGAGAGCATTTCCTGGGTGACCCATGCTGGATTCCTCCCTTGGTTCAATATTCATAACTCCCCTACTGACCCCAAAAATGTAGAACATGGATTTGACGGATGGAATCCCTGATACAGCTGGAAGGGAACATTGGAAAATCAAAGCTCAAAATGGCCTTGTAAGTTTGCAATGTAGGTCCCCAGCCACTGATATGAAATCAGACATTTTAGTGCACAAAGTTCCATAATTGGGGTCAAGAGACCATTTGCATCAGTACTGAAACTAGGAAACAGGACATTTCTGAAGGTTTTATTTTAGAACTAGTTCCAACCTGAGCCAGTGATTTCATGGACCAATGCTTCCTTTTTAAATTTAATTTAATTTTATTAACATTTTTTTCATTATTTTACATATGGACCTCAGTTTCCTGTCTCTCCTCTCCTCCAGTCCCCTGCCCCAACCTGCATCTACTCCCCTCCCCATTCACTCCTCCTCCCTGTCTCTATTCAGAAAGGGGCAGGCCTCCCATGGGCTTGAACAAAGCATGGCACATCAAGTTGAGATAGGACCAAGCTCCTTCCCCTGCAGCAAGTCCAGGAGAGGTGATAATCCAGTATGGGGAACAGGGTCCCAAAAGCCAGCTAAGCACCAGGGACAGGTCCTGATCTCACTGCTAGGAGCCTTAGAAAGAGACCAAGCTACACAACTGTCACACACATGCAGAGGGCCTAGGTGGGTCCCATGCAGCCTCCCTAATTGTTGTGGACCAGTGCTTTCTATAACTGAATTTGCACAAAAGTATACATAAGAGTGCCTGAGTCAAAGAAGTTTGAGATTAAGGCCTGAATAGTGAGTGGGCTTTCCAGTTCAGATGCGGTAAATTTGATGTCTTAAACAACATGGAAAAGAGAGAGGAGGAAAAAAAGACATGGAGAAGCCTCTGGGGTTAATGAGCATGGGGACACATGAGAACAAATTATGGCTGAGGGGAATAGAGGCATCCATTAAAAATTGCTTCACACACTAACTAGTGATTACTCTACACAATTATGAGGGAGTCTCAGTCCATCCTTTGAATTCACAATTGCTTGAGAGCCAAGGCATGGATGCTTCTAACATTAGACATTAACAAAAGGAGATGAGAGAATGCAAACAAAACAGAAATAGTAATGCTTCTTCGTGGCGAGTGTAGTAGGAAAGACAGTTGGGAGATATGAGGCTTGGGAGATTTTGTTTATGGTTCTCAAGGTTCCTAATGCTGGGACCCTGTTACACAGTTCCTCAGTCATACTGACTCCCAGCAATAATATGATTCAGTTGCAACTTCCTAACTGTAATGTTGCTACTGTTATGAATTGCAAATATCTGAGATGCAGGGTATCTGATATGTGACCCCCACACACAGAGGTCACAACCCACAGGTTTAGAACTGGCTTAAAAGCACAGGCCAAGGACAAGAGCTAGAACTGAATTATCCTGACAATGCCTTTGGCATGCTACTAATCCCACCACATTCATTTTTCACTGCTGTAACTTTGCTTCTTCTGTAAGCCCTGCTGGAGTGCCACCTCTACTACGTGCTATTTGCCTTTGAAGACTTGCATCTGGACCTCACTCATGTTCAATCAGCACATTATATCTGAGTTGGCCCTAAGAGTAAGTTACTGTGTCAACTCTAAAATTGCAAAGTGCCTTCCATTGTGATTGATCCATAGACTTAATACCATCTGCCCTTCAGAGAAGGGTCAGACCTTGTTTTCCCATCTCTGACCACTCTTTGAATTCAGTGACCATTCTGAGGGACATACAGCTAGTGCATTAGGTATGGTGACGTATATTTGTAATCCCATCACCCAGGTGACAGAAAGGTCACTGAATTCATGGCCAGACTGGACTACATGTAAAACCCTATCTCCAAACAGCAAAACAGCCTACTGCAAGTCAACTAGCCCACTTCTTTAATAGAAGCTCCTGCTGTTGAATACTAACACGAGACCCTTCCTTTGTGTCTTGTTTTATTTCCATCTCAGAAGACAGGTTTCTGTCTGAGAAAGTACCTGCACTTTCAACCCTCCAGGGCCTGAATTGTCCCTATTCTTGTGACACTGACTAGTTAGATAAAGTACTGGGTCCTGGAAGTAGCCCTAGACCCTGAGCAAGCTCTATGCCAGCTGCGGTGATTGGGTTCATTAGGAAATCTAAACAGAAAACAGACTGCACTGGAGGGTTTTGTGTGTCCACTTGACACAAGCTAGAGTCATCAGAGAGGAAGGAGCATCGGTTGAGGAAGCATCTCCATGAAATCTAGCTGTAAGGCATTTTCTCAATACAGGAGGGCTCAGCCCATGTTGGGTGGTGCCATCCCTGGCCTAGTGGTCCTTGGTGCTATGAGATAGCAGGCTGAGCAAGCCAGGGGAAGCAAGCCAGTAAGCACCTCTCCCTCCAAGCCTTCCACATCAGCTCCTGCCTTCAGGTTCATATATTGTTGTATTCCTGTCCTGACTTCCTTCAGTGATGAACAGCAATGCTGAAGTGTAAAACAAATAAACTCTTTCCTCCTGACCTTGCTAAAAAGCAATGGTGTTTCATCACAGTAATAGAAACCCTAACTAACACACTCACTTTTGTGTCCATGTACCTAGAAACCTGTCTAGGTGTCTTGCTTCCTCTTTCTAACTTCCAGGGTATTTTCTCCCTTCCTGCCCAGTATAGTTGTTAAAAGCCATAGGCAGGGACAGCAGTTCTCCAGACTCAGTGGTATACATTCTAGATGTCTCTTTCCCACTGACAACAAATCTTCCCTGTCAAACATACCTTCATCTTGTTTCAAATAAGGCTGGTGGAAGAGACCTTCCCCAGGAACAATCAGCATGCTGGTGATTGCTTTGAAAGCAGTATTACACTAATACAGTATCTCATTAGAACACCTTTGCTGGGAGCTAGAGGTTTCTTCTCAATCCAAATGGAAGACGGTTGTGTTCATTATGTGTTCAGAAGTGCTGCTTCCCTGTGCCATAAAATGGCCTGAGGAGAGAGCATCTTTTGACCTTTGTAATTGCTACAATATTATGTGCTGTGCTTTCTCCATTTGTACAGTGCGGTAAATATTGCAGAGATGTACTTTTTTTCTACCCTAAAATGCAATTAAAATACTTAATTTTTTTCTGAAGTGATTTTACTGATGCCCCACTACCCAACGTCGGGAAGCAGTGTATGTAGAGGGACTGTCCTGCAGGTGGCCAGAGTCGGGGTCCATTTGAGATAATTCCCAGCAACTGGCTGGGGGCCTTAAGTTGCAGAATTAGCTCAACCAGGGATCTGGCTCTTGGTTTCAGACTCATTAAGATAGTCTTGTCAGGGTATGTATGTGATCGCTTTTCTGGACTGCAAACTAAGCCCAATAAATTGCTGAACTCGGCTTAAAGAAGTTAATTACCAAATCTGGTGCATGTGGTGCAGGGGAAAAAAGGACAGGGACTACAAATTAATGTGCAAACCAGCAGTTTTATTTTTTTAAATTAACTTCAAAACATTAGAAATATTCCTCCACTACTGCCTGCCCCTGAGCAGAGCCTTATCTCATGTCTGAATTACTACTTCTTTTCTGTTTTCTGAAATGCTTCCATGTCTAGTCTTATATTGATGGGAACCTCCTCGCCACACTCTTCCTCTTCCCTGTGGTCCACCAAATGTGAAAAAAGAACAGGTCCTGATGTTCCACTGTATCCCATCCCCTCTGTTCTTCTAACTTAAACACAAAGTTCCTTCAACCAGATGCTCTTGAACTATAGTGGCTTTCCTGGGCTGCTGATGAATTCACCAGGAAAGCAGAGAAGAATCCCAGGTGCTACTGAGAATTTTAAACTCTGTAAAAGTGGAGATCTGTCTTTTCCTTCTCATTCCCTTTGGTACCTAGGGCAGAGCCTGGAATCCCACATTAATGTTAGCATTTAGGACTTTGGTGCTTAGGAAAAACAAAAAAGATAACCTAAACTGTCCACTGACAATGTCTTGATCTAATTAAAAAGAGAAAATAAACAACAAAAAAACAGAATGCCCCCAAGTTGTTGTGTAGATGTCATAACAAGTCCAGAACAGCATGACTGGTCCTCCATAGCCCCAAGTTCTATAGATCACAAATATTGGTGGGGGGGGACCTTATCACCCTCAGTTTTGGGTCTCCTGTAGGGATTCTGAACCAATTCTCAATGTGTACATGAAAGACAGCTTTTAGAATTAGATGCAGCTCGTAGTTATCACTGAAGTGTGAGAACTGCAGGGTGTGGTGGAGCTCAAGGAACCTTTGAAGAAACAGTTTCGGAGGCTTCAATCTCTAGATCTACTGTTCTATACTGAACATCTTCAAGAAAGCACCCCATTTCTCAATTTCTCATGCCAAAGAACCAGCATTTCCAAGGTACTTACTAGGAGGCAGGTGCTGCCATCTGAGGTGTGTAATTTTTCAGTTTTGTTATGTAAATATGGCCCACATAAGCACAGCTATACCGATTTAATGGATATAGAGATTGAGGCTGAGGAAGTAGGTCGCGTCCCAATTGCATAATAGTTGTAAAAGCAAACTAAGTTTTCAAATGCTGTCTCTTAGATTTTGCACTCTTGATCCAGTCACACAACCATGCCATGCAACCAGAAAACAGGGAAAATAAATAAAACCCTATATTCTCTGCCAGAAGGGAAAAGTATACACATTTACTCTATCTTCATTCTAGCTCTGCAAGGGCACGTTACTCAAGATTTTTGTTTTCAAGGGAAAGTAAATCCAAGTTTTGCCATGAATTTATTTGCTATATTAAAAATTAGGTCATGAAGAACAGGGCTTGAAAACAATGATTTGCCACCATCTCCTCCTGTCTTCTCCTATTTATCCTGGAAGGGCTTTGCATTTGGCTAATGGTTCCAACATCAACAAAATAACCTCTTTCCCTTTCCTCATTAAACTAAACAGGAAAAAAAAAACCATCAACTGATCTACTGCCTCCTTGTTGACTGGTGGCTCATTATAGAGGCTAGTAAGAGAAAATACATTCTCATATACTGATCATTGGTGCTCAGAGAGTTTGAGCAAAACCACCTACTGAGTAAGTATCCATTTCCACTCTAACTTTGTATGTATTAGTCTGGTCAATTTCCCCAAGCTGGCCTGATTAGGAACATCTTATTAAAATGAATGGAGATGAGACTTAAAGTTAGTTGAGGAAAACAGAAGCTGGGCCTGAACTATGCACACCATCTTTGCCCTCAGCCAGATGCTCATCCTACTTGGCAGAGGCAAGTGGTAGAAACTATAATATATTCACTGACAGTTGGGGCAGTGTGTGTGTGTGTGTGGGGGGGTGTTCCTTCTTTCATTCAGCTGGACTACATTTCCCAACATTCCTTACCACCAGCAGCCATTTCTCCATTTCCCTTTTTCCATCTCCCTGAGGGAAATGTACAGGTCAGCTTTATATCCACACAACAAAAGGCACACAGCTAATTACTGCTCTTCATGCCTCTGTTGTGTGTGTGACCTGCTTCTTTAGTTCTTTGGCTTGTGGTGAATTACCACATATCAAATGTGGTTAAAACTTTCTTAAAAGGCTCACAATTTTCTTCTTAATTTTGTTTTTATTTTATGCATAAAGGTGTTTCCAGTACATGTCTATGTGCCACAAGTGTGCCTAGTGTTTGAAGAGGCCAGAAAGGAGAGTTGGGATTCTCTGTAACCTTAGTTACAGACTGTTGTTTGCCATCATCTAAGGTGATAGGAACGAGGAGAGCCTGAACTTCTGGAAGTACAGCAATACAGCAAATGTCATCTTAGCCTGTGGTAAGTGGTTTTTTTTGTTGTTGTTTTTTGTTTGTTTGTTTTTGTTTTTTCGAGACAGGGTTTCTCTGTGTAGCTTTGGAGCCTATCCTGGCACTTGCTCTGGAGACCAGGCTGGCCCCTAACTCACAGAGACCTGCCTGCCTCTGCGTCTTGAGTGCTAGGATTAAAGGTGTGTGCCACCAATGCCCGGCTATGGTAGGTGTTTTTAAACTGTCTTTCTAAATGACTTTATGCACACATTTTCTTCATATTACTGATTATAGTCACTAATTACACTTTATATAAGTAAATTATTGATTTTTATGTTCTAAGCTTTTGAGATTTCAAAGATTGCTTACTAATACATACAGTGATGGTTTAACTATTATATACTTCTTAATAGTTACGTAAGTGATACATGGATTTATTTTTTTAGGAAATGCCTTGGCACTAATAGACAAGCAAATTTCAAAGTACTTGCATAAAAAACCTAAATTAAATAGATCAATCTACAATATACCTAGCTATTATACAGGTAGATATCTGTTCCTTAACAGAGAAATTGACTTTACACATAAATGTAGTACAAAGTTATCACATCACAGGTTCCAATAAGAGGATCTTGTGAGATTAATTGAATTGAAAACTTAGCCAAATTTAATACAGATGCCTGAAAGATTTACTTGCAAGCCATTTGCTCTCACATCAATAACAACTTCCAGACCTAATCTAATATATAAACAGACAAAAATAATGGGGAGACCAACCAAGTAAGATAAGTAGGGTGCAACAAGGAAGGTCAGTTTATACTTCCATTTCTGAAAACCTAGATTTTTCTTTCTGAACATCTAGGGTACAAATCTCCTGGATTCCTGTTAGAATAAAAAGAAAAAGTCTGAATTTGAAAAGAAGTGCTGTGCATGATTTCTAAGTCCCTTATAGAAAATAAGGCATCTCAGAAACCAGAACATGTTCAATTGAACAAAAAGCTTTGAGAGGTGACAGTGAATAAGACATTTTTTTTTAACAAAGTCAAATCTAGAATAACCCCTACGGTATGACAGGAGAAATTCCCAATGGAAGGATGGGCAATTTCAGTCACAGGGTACTGGAGAACTTTGGGAAGTTCACAGATCCATGGTGGAGAAAGGGATGACACTCCCAAATCTTAAACAGTAAGGACTTAACGTTCACTGTAGATGAGAACTGGGTGGAGATAATGATATGAAGACAGCAAGGACTCCACAGACACTTGGTATCAAGTGAAAACGGGGTGAGACATAGCTAGCAAGAATTGCCAAGAAGGTTGCCTGAAACGTGGATTGAAACTGTGGAAGTGGGACACAGAAAAATCTCAGTGGGCTAAAGCTCTCTAGTCAAGCAGGATGGCCTGAGTTCATATCCTTGTGGCCTATGTAAATCAGGGCATTATAGTACACACCTGTAATGCCAATGCTACTCCAGCAAGGCAGATAGTAGAGTCGGGAAACTCTCCAGACACTCACAGGACAGCTAGCCTTATTCATGCAGCAGCATGCAGCAGAGAGATCCTGTTTCAAACAAGGTGAAGTAAGGACTGACATCTGAGACTGTTCTGTGAACTCCAGGGTTGTGTGGTAGCATACCTACACCTACCTACACACACCTACACACACATGCACTCGTGCACACACACACACACACAGAGACAGACAGACAGACAGACACACACACACACACACACACAGAGAGAGAGAGAGAGAGAGAGAGAGAGAGAGAGAGAGAGAGAGAGATTAAAATTCAAAGAAATTGGGAAATTCAGACAAGCCTTTTCTTTCTCCACAGTGATCATATTGGGCAAGTAGAGTAGGGTCCCTGACCCTTCATAATCCAAGTAGTACAGGAATCCTCAAACTCAGATGACAAATCATCATCAGACCCTACACATTGGTCATTCTCTACCAAGCATGCTCATCTTAGTTCTGCTTATTACTGCTGCAAAGAAACACCATGTCCAAAGCACCTTGGGGGTAAGGGTGTTATTTCAGCTTACACATTTACATCACTGTTCACTATCAAAGGAAGTCAGGAAAGGACTTCAAACAGGGCAGGCACCTGGAAAATAGGAGCTGATGCAGAGGCTATGCAGGAACTCTGTTTACTGACTTGCTTGCTCCTCATGGCTTTTTCAGCCTGCTTTCTTATAAAACCCAGGACCACCAACCCCGAGATGGCTGTGCCCAAAATGGGCTGTGCCCTCCTCCATCAAATACTATTTTAAAACATGCCCTACCATTGTATTTTGTGGAGGCATTTTCTCAATTAATATTCCCTCCCTTCAAGTAACTCTAGCTTGTGCCAAGTCTACATAAAACTAGCTAATACAATTAACCCCTTCTCCATGAGGTAAGCTTGGGCCTGGTTCCTGCCTGCCCTCCAGTACCCTAGGAGGAGCCATCTAAGGCCTGGAGCCTATGGATCCCATCCTGGCAGGGTCCAGACCACCAGAGACTGCCAGCCAGAACCTTAGTCCCTTTCTCTGCCCACGGAACTAGGAAGAGGAGAGCCATCTAGAGTATTGGACCTGCTTGCACCCAACGGAAGGAAACCTTGGTCCTGTACCCACCAGGAGAGGAAGAGACTCCTGCACCCACTGGAAGAAGGGATGAGAAGAGGGCAATATAAAAACACATTCAACAACAGAAAAAACAATATGACACCACCAGAGTCTAGGGACTCTACACTAACAAGACCTGAAATCCCAACACTGATGAAGTAGGAAAAAAATGACCCTAAAAACAACTTCATGAAAATGATAGAGGCCCTCAAAGAGGATATGAGAAAATCCCTTAAAGAAATGGAAGAAAAAATAAACCAAAAAATACAAGAAAAAAATCTCTTAAAGAAAGCCAAGAAAAATCAATCAAACAGGAAATAATTCAAACAGTTCAAGACATGAAAACTAAAATAGAGACAATAAATAACATACAAACTGAGGGAATAATGGAAATAGAAAAAGCTGAGTAAGCGAGCAGGAACTACAGATGCAAGCATAACCAACAGAATACAAGAGATAGAAGAGATAATCTCAGGAGTAGAGGATACACTAAGGGAAATAGATTCATCAACCAAAGAAAATCTTAAGTCCAACAAATCCCTAACACAAAATATCCAGGAAATAAGGGACACCATGAAAAGACAAAAACTAAGAATACTAGGTATAGAAAAAGGTGAAGAAACCCTCATCAAAAGTGCAGAAACCATATTCAATAAAATCATAGAAGTAAACTTTCCCAACTAAAGAAAGATATGCCAATGAAAATACAAGAAGCTTACAGAACACCAAATATAATCAACCACAAAATGTCTCCTCGGCACATAATAATCAAAACCCCAAACACACAGAATAAAAAAAGAATATTAAGAGCAGCTAACTAGACACAAGGGGGTGGGCCTAGGACCTATCCCAAAGGATATGGCAGACTATGAAGACCCACTGTAGAAGGCCTCACCCTCCCTGGGAAGCAGAAAGGGCATGGGATAGGTAGGGTATTAGTTGGGGGGGCAGGAAGAGGGGAGGCAGAGGGAACAGGAATTGACATGTAAAGTAATCTTGTTCTAATTTAAATAAAAAATGGAGAGAAAGAAAAAAGAGAAGCTAAGGAAAAAGTCAAGTAACATATAAAGGCAAACCTCTCAAAATTACACCTGACTTCTCTAAGGAAACCCTGAGAGCCAGAAGGTCCTGGATAGATATTCTATCAACACTAAGAGATCATGGATGCCAACCCAGACTATTATACCCAACAAAGCTTTCAATCACTATAGATGGAGAAAACAAGATATTCCATGACAAACCAGATTGTTACACTACATATCCAATAATCCAGCCCTACAGAAAGTACTTGAGGGAAAACTCCAACCCAAGGAAGTTAACCAGAAAAACATAGGCAATAGATACTCCCACTTTACCAACAGCCAAAAGAAAAATGGAGTGGAAATCCACACACAATTCTACCACCACCAAATCCCAAACAAACAAGAATGAACAATCAATGTTCATTAATATCCCTCAATATTAATGGTCTTAACTCATTTATAAAAAGAAACAAGCTAACAGATTGGATACAAAGACAGAATCCATTCTTCTGCTGCACACAAGAAACACACCTCAACTTCAAGGACAGACTGTACTTCAGAGTTAAGGGTTGGAAAAAAGATTTTTCCAATCATAAGGACCCAAGAAACAAACAGGGGTAGCAATCCTAATATCTAACAAATTAGACTTCAAGCTAAAATCAATCAAAAGAGTTCAAGGAGGTCACTTCCTAGTCATCACAGGAGAAATCCATCAAGATGAAGTCTCAATTCTGAACATCTACTCCCCCAATACAAAGGCATCCACATTCATAAAAGAAACATTACTAAAACTCAAATCACATACAAAACCTCACACACTTATAGTGGGAGACTTCAACACTCCACTCTCACCACTAGACAGGGCTACCAGAAAGGAACTTAATAAAGAAACAGAGGATCTAATCGAAGTTATGACCCAACTGGGTTTAATAGACATCAATAGAATATTCCATCCAAACACAAAATAATATACCTTCTTCTCAGTTGCACATGGGACCTTCTCTAAATCTGACCACATACTTGTCAACATAGCAAACCTCAACAGGTACAAAAAAATTGGAAGAACCCCCTGTGTCTTATCAGACCACCATGCTTTAAAGTTAGAATTCAACAACAACACATATTGCAGAAACCCTACAAACTCATGGAAATTGAATAATGTGGGATTGCACCTTTCTTGGGTCAAGGAAGAAATAAAAAAAGAAATTAAAGACTTCCTAGAATTTAATGAGAATGAAGACACAACATACCAACTATGAGCTCCTGTAAAATCTAAACAATGCTGAGTACTTTCTAATATCAAGATGAGAAAAATAAAACAGGACACAGCCAAAACTAGAACAAAGCCAAATCCTCACTCCCCACAGGGTAAATAATTCAATGCCCAGTGTCTGGGATTTGCTCACCATTTTCTGGGCTCCTCCAAAGGGCTTGGGACACTTCTCTGGCTCCCCTGTACCACACACACAGCTTATCTTCCAGGCTTCTGATAACTCTGTCACATTCCTGCTATTGTCCTGGGCATTTCCAAAATTCTGGGATCTCTTGCTGGAACTTGGCAGCATTTTCACCCATAGCCCCTCTGGGCTCGCTTCAGGAACCCCAGAGCTGCCACATAGTGAACAGCCTCAGCTGTGCTCCATGATCCATTTGTGCCTCCAAAACCATCACCACCTGGGTAACTCCTAAAACTTTAAGATCAGCTTCCAGTGCAAAATGCCATATTCACATCTGGAACACAGCTTCTCTGTGCAGACTCTGAAGAAACCACATTCTAGAAGATTTCACCTCAGTGATGCTAATCTCTTCTTTTGTTTTTTCCATCCATTTTCTTATTTGAATTAGAAACAAGATTGTTTTACATGTCAATCCCAGTTCCCTCTCCCTATCCTCCACCAATTAACAACCAACCTATCCCATACCCTTTCTGCTCCCCAGGGAGGATAAGACCTTCCATAGGGGGTCTTCAGTGTTTATCATATCCTTTGGGATAGGACCTAGGCCATCTCCCATGTGTCTAGGCTCAGGGAGTATGCCTCTATGTGGGATGGGCTCCCAAAGTTCATTCCTATGCTAGGGATAAGTACTGATCTACTACAAGGGGACCCATAGTTTTCCAAGGCCTCCTCACTGACACCCACATTCATGGGTTCTGGATCAGTCAAATGCTGGTTTCCCAGCTATCAGTCTGTGGATCATGAGCTACCCCTTGTTCAGGTCAGCTGTTTCTGTAGGATTCACCAAACAGGTCTGGACCCCTTTGGTCATCATTCCTCCTTCTCTGCAACTGGATTCCAGTTCAATTTGGTGTTTAGCTGTGGGTGTCTGCTTCTACTTCCACCAGCTGCTGGATGAAGGCTATAGAATGGCATATAAATTAGTTATCAATCTCATTATCAGGGGAGGGCATTTAAGGTAGCCTCTCCTCTGTTGCTTAGATTATTAGGTGTTGATATCCTTGTAGATCTCTGTACATTTCCCTAGTGCCTGCTTTCTCTTTAAACCTATAATGGCTGCCTCTATTATGGTATCTCTTTTCTTGCTCTCCAAGACTGGTACACTTTGCTCCATGTCTAAAATCCATATAAGAGGGAATACAAACCATATTTGTCATTTTGTGACTGGGTTACCTCACTCAGGATGGTTTCTTCTAGTTCCATCCATTTGCCTGCAAATTTCAAGATTCTATTGATTTTTTTTCTGCTGAGTAGTACTCCATTGTATAAATGTACCACATTTTCTCTATCCATTCTTTACTTGAGGGGCATCTAAGCTTCTTGCAGGTTCTGGCTATTACAAATAATGCTGGTATGAACATGGTTAAGCAGATGTCCTTGTTGTATGAATGTGCATCTTTTGGGGATATGCCTCAGAGAGGAATTGCTTGATCTTGTGGTAGAAAGATTCCCATTTTCATGAGGAATAGCCATACTGATTTCCAAAGTGGCTATATGAGTTGGCACTACCACCAGCAGTGGAGGAATGTTCCCCTTTCTCCACATCCTCTCCAGCATAAACTGTAATTGGTGTTTTTGATTTTAGCCATTCTGACAGGAGTAAGATGGTATCTCAGAGTTGTTTTGATTAGCATTTCCCTGATGGCTAAGCATGTTGAACACTTTCTTATATGTCTTTCAGCCATTTTAGATTCCTCTATTGAGAATTGTCTATTTAATACTGTACCCCACTTTTTAATTGGTTTATTTGGTGTTTTGGAAACTAGCTTCTTGAGTTCTCTGTAAATTTTGGACATCAGCCTTTTGTCAGATGTGGGGTTGGTGGATATCTTTTCCCATTCTGTGGGCTGCCTTTTTTCTTGCTGACTGTGTCCTTTGCCTTATAGAAGCTTCTCAGTTTCAAGAGGTCAAATTTATTAATTGTTGGTCTCAGTGTTTGTGCTACTGGTGTAATGTTAAGGAAGCAGTCTCCTCTACCAATTAATTCAAGGGTATTTCCTACTTTCTCTTCTCATAGGCTCAGTGTGGCTGGATTCATGTTGAGGTCTTTGATCCATTTGGACTTAAGTTTTGTGCATGGAGATAGACATGGATCTATCTGCAGTCTTCTACTTGTCAGCATCCAGTTATATCAGCACCATTTGTTGAAGATGCTTTCTTTATTCCATTGTATAACTTTAGCTTCTTTGTCAAAAATCAGGTGTTCATAGGTTTGTGGGTTAGTATCAGTTTCCAATTGAATTACATTGGTCTACATGTACATTATTGTGCCAATACCATGCTGTTTTCAGGACAGTAGCTCTATAATTGAGCTTGAATTCAGGGATGGTGATGCATCTGGAAGTTCCTTTATTGTACAGGGCTGTTTTGGCTATCCTAGGTCTTTTGTTTCTCCATGTAAAGTTGAGAATTGTTCTTTCAAGGTCTGTAAAGAATTGTGTTGTGATTTTGATGGGGATTGCATTGAATCTATAGATTGCTTTTGACAAGATTGCCATTTTTGCTATGTTGATTTTACCTATGCAAGAACATGGGAGATCCTTCCATTTTCTGTTATCTTCTTTAACTTCTTTAGCTTGTTTGGTTAGCATTATCCCAAGGTATGTTATGTTGTTTGTGGCAATTGTAAAGGGTGATGTATCTCTGATTTCTTTCTCCACCAATGTGTCATCGGTATATAGTAGGGCTACTGATTTTTTTGAGTTAATCTTCTATCCTGACACTTTGCTGAAGGTGTTTATCAGCTGTAGGAGTTCCCTGGTAGAGTTTTTCGGGTCACTTATGTAGACTATCATATCATCGGCAAAAAGTGAAAGTGTACTTTTTCTTTTCCAATATTTATCCCTTGATCTCCTTTTGTTGTCTTATTGCTCTAGCTAGAACTTCAAGTAAAATATTGAAGAGGTATGGAGAGAGTGGACAGCCTTGTCTTGTTCCTGATTTTAGAGGAATTGCATTGAATTTCTCCCCATTTAGTTTTATGTTGGCTGTTGGCTTGCTGTATATTGCTTTTTTTATGTTTAGGTATGTTCCTATTATCCCTAATCTCTCCAACACCTTTATCATGTAAGGCTGTTGGATTTTGTCAAAGGCTTTTTCAGCATCTAGTGAGATGATCATGTAGTTTTTTTTTTTCTTCTTCTCAGTCTGCTTATATGGTGGGTTACATTGATGGATTTTCATACGTTGAACCATCCTTGCATCCCTGGGATGAAGCCTACTTGATCATGGAGGATGATTTCTCTGATGTGTTCTTGGATTCAATTTGCCAGTATTTTACTGAGTATTTTTTGCAACAATGTTCATAAGGTATATTGGTCTGTAGTTCTCTTTCTTAGTTGTGTCTTTGTGTGGCTTGGGTACCAAAGTTATGAAGCCTCATAAAAAGAGTTTGGCAATGACCTTTCTGATTCTATTGTGTGGAACACTTTGGGGAGAATTGGTATTAGCTGTTCCTTGAATTTCTGGTAGAATTCTGCATGGAATCCATCTGGCCCTGTGCTTTTTTTGGTTGGGGGACTTTTGATGATGGCTTCTCTTTCATTAGGTGTTATAGGTCTATTTAAATTGCTTATCTGTTCTTGATTTGATTTTGGTAAGTGAAATCTATCCAGAAAATTGTCCATTTCCTTTAGATTTTCAAATTTTGAGGAATACAGGATTTCAAAGTATGACCTGATGATCTCTGCATTTCCTTAGTGTCTGTTGTTATGCCCCCTTACAAGTCTCTTATCAATCACTGCTAATTTCTTAGTTCCAGCTGATCATCATGTATTATCCCAGTAATACAAAATATTTATTTTATTGCTTCTGGTCTCTTGCTAATCACAGCTGATTCTTCAGTCCCAGCTAACTAAAACCACAGATTCTTGATTCAAAATAGCAAAAGGCCCTCACAGATTCTTTTAAACTTCCCTCTGAAACTCTACAAGCCAGGCCTTCACCATCTGCACTGCTCCAATACTCTTATCTTCCTAGCCCCAGGGAACATTCCACTGAGCTCTCAACACTCAATGGCTTTCCTAGCCCAAAGTTTCAAAGTCCTTCCTACACTGCTGCCCAGAACATTATCAGAAGGTCTGTCACAGCAATACGCCACTATGCTGGTACAAATTTATCTTAATTAGAGTTTCTACTGCTTTGATATAACACCATAATCAAAACATCCTGGGGAGAAATGGGTTTATCTGTCTTACACTTCCACATCACTGCTCATCACTAAAGGAAGTCAGGACAGGAACTCAAACAGAGCAGGAACCTGAAGGCAATAGCTGATGAAGAGGCCATGGAAGAGTCTTCATTACTGGCTTGCTCTTCTTGGCTTGCTCAGACTGCTTTCTTATAGAACCCAGGACCATGGGCCCAGGGCTGGCACCACCTACAATGGGCTGGACCCTCCCCCATCAATCACTAAATAAGAAAATGCACTACAGCTGAATCTTAAAGAGACAATTTCACAATTGAGGTTTCCTCCTTTCAGATAACTCTAGCTTGTACCAAGTCTACACAAAAGAAGCCATCACAATACCCAAAGGCAAATCCCTATACTTGAAACATCCTTCTGCAGGCTCAGAGAGCCTCCATAAAAAGCACCCTGAGAGCCCAATGTAGGTGGCACATGCCTTTAATCCCAGCACTCGGGAGGGAGAGGCAGGCAGATCTCTATGGGTTCACGGCCAACCTGATCTACAGAGGGAGTGCCCGCACAGCCTCCAAAGCTGCACAAGAGAAACCCTGTCTCAAAAAACAAAAAGAAAAAAGGCACCCTATAGGAGCAGAGGACCAAATTAAACCCAATGAACCTAAAGAAATACTGAAAACACAAGTGGAGAAGTCCTTTTGTAATACTTTAATTTCCGAGTACATTTATAAAATAAAAATAGACTGCCAAGGAAAACAAAACAAGTAAACAACACAGCCAATTATAGACTCTGGAAAATGAAGGTACTATCAGAGCCATGAGGGCAAAGACAAATTAAAATAAGAAACTTAATTCTCACCCTTGAAAACTAGGAAATAGACTCCCCATCCTTTTTATTTTTATTTATTTTTTTATTTTAAAGAACATTTGGTTTAGGAAACAAGTACTCACAATTTATTTCTCTGTCTGTTTATAATATATGTAAATATTTTAGGGGATTTAGTAAGATCCTTTCTAGCTTTACCTCCCAGGAAAATCTTTGTCAAGGACCTTTTTGTATTTCATCAAAATGCAAGCAGGGAGATCAGTGGGGTCCCTTCGGGTGTTCCATGGTAGCCTGGGTGTTTGTGATTGCTAGTGCTAGTTGGCCATTTAAGAATCCAGGATGTTCTGGAAGGTGGGCTTCTATGCACGCCTGTGTGGATTATCTTAAGTGAACCAACGCCAGTAGACACATCCTAACTGTGGGTGGGGATATTCCCAGGACAGGGTAGATTGCAAAGCATGAGAAGGAGAAAGTGACCTGAGTCCTGGTTTTCAGTCATTGTACTCTGCCTCTTGGCATCTTCAGGCTTCTAAGGTTTTCATGTCATAAGGCACTGTTCCCTAGAACTGTAAACCCAAAGAAGCCACTTCCCCTTTATGTTGCTTTTGTTAAGAATATTGTGTCACATCAATGGAAAAAGTAACTAAGCCAGAGCCTACAGTAGGTGAATGGATTTTCACCCAGTAGTAAAAGTGCCTTCTGTCACAAAGATTTGAGAATCTGAAAACAAAACAAAATAAAACAATGTTCCTTTGACTAAAGACAATTAACTATAGCTAGGTACCACAATCACCAAGTGCATTTAAGATAACATGTGTAACAAACTGCATGCTGTGTCCTGTTGCTTGAAGACAGCCTGTTCATCTTGAGAACTTCTTCACATTTGTAGACGATGAGGTATCTTTGTCTTGGAAAGTGTGCAGGTCTTTGTGACATGCATCCCTTACTGCCTAGGACTTACTCAGTAATGAAACTGTTTTCTCTTCCAGTTGGGTGGAGATGGTTGTCTAGAGCAGTGGTTCTCAACCTTCCTAATGCTTTGACCCTTTAATACAATTCCTCATGATGCTGTGACCCCAACCATAAAAATATTCTTATTGATACTTCATAACAGTAATTTTGCTACTGTAACTAATCATCTTGTAAATATTTGATGTGCAGGATATCTAAGATATGACCCCTGTGAAAGGGTCATTTGAGGCCCCAAAGGAGCCAGAACCCACAGATTGAGAAACACTTGGCTAGAATGACAAATTTTAATTTTAGCTCTAATTCTCCAACACAATTAAAGAACACACTATTGCATGAGAAGGAACCTAGAAATCTCTCCTGAAAGCAGTAGGTCAGACAGACTCCATGGTCAAGAGCTGAACAATAGAAAAGATCAATACATTATGCTCAAGAAGATTTGTACACAAAAACAAATATGACAAAAGAATGTGAGTCATGGGAAAGGCAAGCTTCTCAATGCTGAAAAAGCATAAATATTTCTAATTAAAAATACAGAATTTCTCCTATCTACCTCTCCGCTTTCCCCATGCTCTGAATTTTCTCAGGAGATCTTGTCCACTTTCCCCTTCTCTGGGGGACCATGGATGTCTCTCTTAGAGTCTTACTTGCTTCCCAGCTTCTCTGGTGGTGTGGATGTGTGCTTTGTTTATGTCTAAAATCCATATATGAGTGAGTACGTACCATTTTTGTCTTTTTGTGACTGGGTTATCTCACCCAGGATGGTTTCCTTTAGTTCCATCCATTTGCCTGCGAACTTCAAGATTCCAGTGGTTTTTTCCACTGAGTAGTACACCGTTGTGTAAATGCACCACATTTTCTCTATCCATTCTTCAGTTGAGGGGCATCTAGGTTGCTTCCAGGTACTGGCTATTACAAATAATGCTGCTATGAACATAGTTGAACAGATTTCCTTATTGTATGAATTTGCTTTTTTTGAGTATATGCCTAAGAGTGGAATTGCTGGATCTTGTGGAAGACTGATACCCATTTTCCCTAGGAATAACCATACTGATTTCCAAAGTGGCTAAGTAGCTGTACAAATTGGCACTCCCACCAGCAGTGGAGGAGTATTCCCCTTTCTTCACATCCTCTCTAGGATAAACTGGCATTTGTGTTTTTGATTTTAGCCATTCTGACAGAAGTAAGATGGTATCTCAGAGTTGTTTTGATTTGCATTTCCTAGATGTCTAAGAATGTTGAGCACTTTCTTATGTGAGAAGTGGAGAAGAGGAGGGGTGAGGAGGACATGAGGTAGCAGGAAGGTTACGTAGGGGGTAAGACTAGAGGAGAGCAAAATAAAAGATACCATAATAGAGGGACCCATTATAGGTTTAAAGAGAAATCAGTCACTAGGGAAATGTCCAGAGATCTGCAAGGATGACACCAACTAACAATCTAAGCAACAGAGGAGACACTACCTTAAATGCACCCCCTTGTTAATGAGATTTTTGACTAACTTATATGCCATCCTAGAGCCTTCATCCAGCAACTTATAGAAGAAGAAGCAGATACCCAGAGGTACACACTGAACTGAACTGGAATCCAGTTGCAAAGTAGTCAAGACCAGGCTGGAGAAACCCACAGAAACAGCTGACCTGAACAAAGGGAAGTTCATGGTCCCCAGACTGATAGCTGGAAAACTAGCATGTGACTGATCCAGAACCCATGAAAGTGGGTGTCAGTGAGCTGGCCTCAGAAATCTATGGAGCATCTTGTAGTAGATCAATACTTATCCCTAGCATAGGAATGGACGTTGGGAGCCCATTCCACATAGAGGGATACTCCCTGAGCCCAGACACACAGAGGAGTGCCTAGGTCCTATCCCAAAGGATATGATAAACACTGAAGACCCCCTATGGAAGGTCTTATCCTCCCTGGGGAGCAGAAATGGTATGGGATAGGTAGGGTGTTAGTGGGGTGCAGAAGAAGAGTATAAGGAGAGGGAACTGGGACTGACATGTAAAACAATCTTGTTTCCAATTTAAATAAAAATGGAAAAAATACAGAATTTCAAGTAAATATTTGGGAAGAAAAAACCCCCACAAACTCCACATTTCAACATGCAAAAGTATAATTTTAGACTGTGAAGAAAGTGATCTAGTTTATGTTCATAGAAACAGGTGATTACAGTCAGATGAAAAAGATTGAATAGACCAATGGCATGCCTCAGCCAGTTAAAGTGCTTGCTTTCAAACTTGTGTACCTGAGTTCAAGCCCAGGGACCCACATAGTAGAAGAAGAAAACCGAACCCTGTAAGCTGTTCTCTGCTATCCACATGCTCCCTGGGCATGCATGCAACTACACACACACACACACACACACACACACACACACACACACACACACACACACACACGTAAAAACCAAAATGAATGCAGGTCAAATACAAAATTATCTTACTCTGATAAATGATCAGGAAGGAATGAAGAACTTCATGTCAACATTTTTAAAAATCCCCTCTCTCAACAAAGGGTATAGCTAAAAAGATAACTAAAAGTTAACTGTAAGTATCAGTGAAAGAATAAAGACCTTAGGAAAGAATAAAGACAAATTTAGCAATGAAACCAAGCAATAATTTACAAAATTTCTTTGCAAGACATGCATGTAGCAAAAGAGCACACTGTTTTTTATAAATATATACAACTATGATTTGTCATTTAAAAAGCAAGAACAAGATAAGACAATAGGCAAAACTCACGTTCGCAGTGGGATAAGGAACAATACATTAAGGCCATAGAGTTTTGCCAGGAATAGGATTTCTCTTCTTTTTAAAACCTATTGTAATTTTAATTGTGTTTTCATGAGGGGTATGTGTGTGGGTGTGCAGTTGCCAGCAGGGACCAGAAGCATTGGATCCTTTGGATCTGTAGTTACCAATAGCTGTGCGTTGTCTGACAAGCCTGCTGGAAACCAAATGTGGGTCCTTTGCTAAGCCAGTACTTGTTCATAACCACTGAACCATCTCTCCAGCCCAGTGAGTTTAGTTAATATTAAAATTTCAAAAGAAAACAACTGGGTGGCTGGTTGTCCTGGGAAGTTATTAATGAAAAGGGACAAGATGGACATTCAGTAAAGACTGTGGCTAAGTTAGGAGCAAACCCAGGGACTACATAAGAAAAATAACGAGGTCTTGAGCATAGGTGGTATGGAGGCTTTTGCCCTTGAGAAGGAAGGGAAACAGCTCATTCCCCAGACACTGAAAGGGAAGAAATAACTATGAGGGGGCAAATAGGTAAATTTAAATATAAAGTAGAAATACCAGGACTTGAAGGTAATCAGATGAAAGCCACTCAATTTTCCTCCCTCTCTCCCTAAGTGAAAAAGAGATTTACCACTTGAATTTCTGGACTTGAGGTTTGGGGATGGGCCTCAAGGACAATGATGAACATTTAAAGTCATTTGTCAAGGGAAATGGGCAAGGAAGCCAATCACCTGGAAGTAAAGGGTAGCTGAGATTACTGACATCACAGCTGGACAGGGAGGGATTTCTTTATGTATCGGTTACTGGCATTTATGGGAAGAGATGCAGAAGAATCACAGAAGTCCTGCAGTTTCTGTGATTTCTTTTGTTGTTGTAGATAGTAAAGATGACCTTTTTTTTTTAAACCTTCCATTCTCATTTGGTAGGAAAAAATGTATAGTTGTAATTTTTTAAAAAGAATTTTTAAGCATGTGCATGCTGGCTGGCCTTCGTGTGTGTGTGTGTGTGTGTGTGTGTGTGTGTGTGTGTGTGTCCACAAGTATGTATATGCACACACATGCACTCATGCAGCTATCCATGGAAGCCAGAAGAGGACATCAGATCCACTGAAGTTGCAATTCAAGCCATGTCCAGCTGCCTCATGTGGGTGCTGGGAACTAAACCCAGGTTCTCTACAAGAGTTATCCCTCTACTCCTTAGTTGTCATTTTGAAAAAGATCTTAGTTTTTTTTTTTTCATTATATGTAAGTGTCTTGTGTGGGTGAGTTCATTAAGCTCAGTTGCCTAGGGAGGCCAGAGGTGTTGGATTCCCCCAGAGCTCGAGGTAAATGTGGTTATGAGCTTGTTAACGTGGGTGCTGGAAGAGTCATATGCACTCTTTACCACAATCTGTTAGGGATTTTTTGTTGTTGTTGTTTTGTTTTTTAATCATGAAACAATGTATTGAAAACTTGTCCAGTACCATAGCATGATTTACATTTTAATTCCAAATCTTGTAAACACTCCTTGTTGATGGATCTGTAGGGAAAACAAATGCAACATGGTGTTACTAGATTTTGTGTGTGTGTGTGTGTGTGTGTGTGTGTGTGTGTGTGTGTGTGTGTTCTGTGAACAATTATGCAATATCTATCAAGAGTCCAAGTACATTATAATTGGCCCTTGTTTTTCATCTTCTGCAAACCTTTGTAAATGGAAAAAAAAATAGTTGAATCACAGTCCAACAATGGAGTCGAGCACAGAGAATTCTGACTGCTGTTGAGAAAACCCCAGGAAAGCAAGAGTTTTGTGACCTCAGTTTCTTCAAACCATAAAATTGTTCTTGGGATGGGCTTCCATGCTCCACCCAGGTATATAAGATAGGAGTGTGTGTTTCAGTGTATTCATAGCAACAGGGCTATGGTTATTTGTTTATATGCCTCTTTAGAAAAACATATTTTACCATGTGCAGCTTGTCCTTATGGTTATATACCAAGAACTCATGGTAAGTTTACACATGTGACCTTCCTTAATCCTCAGAGTATAAACTGCTTGATGCTCTGGATAAAGTTGGCTGTCCCATGAGGCTTTAGTCTGCCTCATTTATAGGATCCATTCTCCCAGGTCCCATGGCCTTTAGAGCAGCAAACTCCATTCACTAGGTAATATCTCAGTTACTGTTTATATGAAAATGTTTCCCATGCCCAACAATGGAGGACTGATTACACACATTATGGTAAATCAACAAAACACAATAGTTACAAAAGGAACATGTTTGATATGCAGAAGGATGACCTAAAAACAACCAAATACCAAGCCAAAAATAAAAAATAAAATATGCTGACAATGCTTAGCTCCTATATAGGATGCCGAAGACTTAGTGTGGCCACAGCAGAGAATGCTGCAATTTGGGAAAGGCAATGAGAATGGAGCTACACTCTGATGAAAGTCCATCTTGACAACCTGTATGTCTTGTCATGGAAATGACAGTAGATATCCCTATGAACAGGAATAGGTCACAATTCCAAGAGCTGTCATAGTTCACGAAGCCTCTTTTCAGATCATCTTTTTCTGCATGTTAATTCCCCCTTTAAAATTCTTCAGACATTAGGAATAAAGCATAACAGCTTTCACTAGTGATGCCTGGGAAGACATTGTCTGCTTCATGTATGGGGACAAAAAAGACTCTAGGAAACATGACCAGAAGAACACAGGAGGGAGAAGGGAACATACAGCAAGTACCAAAGGTGCCAAGCAGTCACCCATCCTCTGAACACATTGGCTCCCAGAAAAGAAAACATAGGGACATATGGGTGGGGCTTAAGAACTATAATAATATACTAATATTCTGGAGAAAATGTGTATGTTAATATGGTATAAATACATGATATTTTACCATATAGATGACAAGTTTAGAAACTGAAAAATATCAAGTACTCTTAATTACTAGGGATAGCAAAACAGAACATGCTTCTGTCTTCAAAGAAGGCAGGCACTTTTTGTTAACCATCCATGGATTATACAACTTCGATGTTTAGAAAAAAAATTATAGAGAAGTCTTCAATTAAAGATAGGATTAGAGGAGATGGCTCAATAGGAACAGTGTTAGCTCACAAGCGCGAAGACCCAAGTGAAAAGCCAAATAACCTATAAACTTTGCTTCTGTAGCAATCCTTAACTTCTGCTAAGAGACAGGAGACAGAGACCAGAGCCTCTCCAGTCAGCTAGCCTACTGTGTGCAACAGAGAATGGGAGATCTGGTCTGAAAGGAGATAGACTGTGAGGACAGATACCTAAGGTCCTCCCTGACATATGCACCTACACTCAGACCACACACTCCACACACATACATACACACACAATACCACACACTCACATGTACACATACACACACCAATACACATATACACATACACACATAACACACCATATAAACATATAACACACATCATATACACACCACACACTACATACACACAGACTCACACACCACACATACAAACACACATCATCTACAACCCACACATACCCCCTACACCACCTACATACCACACACACCACACACATTCCACCCACATGTACACAACAAACACACACATACCACACATACATACACACCATGCACACATAGACACCACTCACACACATACCCACATATACACACACTACATGTACATACACAACACACACACATACACACTACTCACATACACACCACACACCACACCACACACACACACACACCTCACATATACACCACTCACATGCATCCCACACATACATACACACCACTCACATACACCACACACACACACACACACACCACACCATACAATTTCCTTAAATGATCCCTCCTTCAAGAAGTATCCATTTGAATGAAGCATATGAAATAAACACAGAAAGTGCTCTATTATTACATGCAGAAACGTCTCTCTAGATATGTCTAAGATGAAAAGGATGACTTAAAAACTTTTCCAAATGGTGCCCTTCAATGTCATGGCAATGTATTAAATATAATATGGACACAAGGCCAGGAGTTGTACTTGGTGGTTCAGGCCTATAATCACTCTGGCTACTCTGGAGATTTGGCAAGAAGATCAACATGATCAAGTCTGCCTGAACTTACAGAGTAAGTTCCAGGACATTTGGGGCAATTTATTGAGACGTTGTCTCAAAATTTAAAAAGTGAAAAAGAGGACTGGGGATATATATACCTTGCTCAGTGGTACAGAACTTGTCCAGCATTCCAAAGATCCTTGAGTCAATCCCCAGTAGCAAAAGAAAGAAAATTCAGACAGAGAAAGTCCCTCACTGAGCTGAGAACAGATTCTATTCTCTGACCCCAAAAGGCATTCTGTCTGGGGAGGACGAAAGATGGCAGACAATTGTTTCCAGCTTGCCTTCTTTCATACAAGTCACCTGGGGTCTATCGGGTCAAGAAGTTCAAGTAGTGGGGCCCAGAGAGCATTAGCTTTCCTTTGATCCCAGAAATGCCATGTGGGTTGATTGGAAGGTATGCCTGTTCTTCAAAGGCTTCATCTCTAGTTTAAGAATGTGAGTTAAGTAGGGATTTTATAGGAATTTTTTGGCTTTAGGAAATAAAACATAAGAGACCCCCTGCCTCTTAGAGCCTTCTGCAAATCCCCATCCCTAATTGTTTCTCCCTTCAAAGCAAATTCTCACGTACTTCATAATATAAAGTCTCCTACAGCCTGGTGCCTAATTACTCTCCACCATCTAGTGCGGTTCAGAGTGAAATGATTAGCTCTGTTTGTTGTCAGGTTGTCTCCGGGAGATGACAATTTCTAACAAATCACTGTGTCTTAAAACTAGGAAGGTCTGCCAGGGTGGAACGCAATCCCACAGTTCCCAAAGTGGATGAAATTCTTTGCTCAGTGTGTGATGTTAATGTGTTTGCTGCTTAGGGAGAGGGGTCTGGCCTTTCCAGGAGCCAGACTCATCCTTGCACCACCCCCCACCAGCTGATAAAGCATCATTGCAGGAGCCCAGAGCTATTTGCTGGGCTCATTCAGAGCCCTCCTCACCTGTTCCCCACCTGTTATCCCTCCAATCTTGTCTCTGCCAACTCAGAGTCCCCACTGAACTCTTCAAACTTAATCCTCCCACTCTCCTTCTGGGCTCTTCATCTACTGAGCATCTGCCCAGCAAACTTCCCCATCTACCTCCAGCTTGAACTTGGCCCCTGCCCATTCCTCCAATCAAATCTTAACTGTGATAGACTCAGAAATCAAACATTGGCACTGGAAATTGGTACAGAGCCATGCCCTGTCCCTTGACTACCTTTCTGTCATGAAATTCAGGATCATTCATTCTTTTTTTTTTTTTAGTAGTGTCATATTTATTTAAAAGCTTTTCCATTAAAAAGTATTTTTCCAATAATGACCATTTCAGGTTCATTGTATACACAAGTAATGTTTGCAAACATTTAAGGGAGAAAATAAAGTCTTTTCATAAAATATGAAATAGCAGTTTTTCTTTATAAAACAGTATAGAATTCTTCCTTACATTTTACCATTTTAGGAATGCAATGCAATCTTATGCTATTGGCCATATGTTTGCATCACCCTCAAGTGGTAAAATCCTAACTTCCCAGAGTAATATATCAGGAGTTGGGGGCCTTTGGGATGTTGTTAAGACATAAGGATAGAGCATATGAAAAAGATAAATGTTCTAAAAATGGAAGTGTGGAGAACTATGTGGCCCCTTCTACCATGATGGCACAGAGGGAAGATGAACCAACAAGCAAGCCCCACCAGACACAATGCCAACCAACTTGACCTTGTATTTCTGTTTTTAGACTAGTAAAAACTAGATGCTGATTATTTGTAAGCATCCTCAGTATTCATGCCCTTAACCATCATTTTTTTTCATTCTAAATAGGATACTTGTCACTACTGAGAGACACTGCTTTGTGGAAAGGGGAGGAAAACAGCTACTAGCTAAAGCTAAATGTCAGTTGCCTCAGTTTTATTGTTCATGACTGGATGTTAGATCCCACACATAACATCTAGTCAGCTCTATGTATATTAAAATATCTTGGGCTCATTCCCAGCATGTGTGAAGCCAAGTCAGACAAAGCAGCCTGCCTTCCTAGGAATTGGGGGTCCTTTTCTTTGTACCATTTGGTGATACTTCCAATGTATTTGTGGACACTATCAGTAGCACCCTCTTTTCAGGCAGCACAGAAGTATTACAACTGCTTTTTGTGTTGAGACTACTATTTCCTGCCCTCTAGAGTGTTGGTTCTAGTCTTACAAAGAAAGCAAATCACTCCACCCGATTGAATCTCCCCTCTAAGGTTCATTTCATTTTTCCTGTATCACTTGGCAATCCCTTAATCCTGTTCTTCAATACATATCACAAAAACAGATATGACTGTATTAAGAACAAGAATGATCTACCAAGATAAGGTAAGGAGAAATGAATGATACCATTTGCTCTGGAACCTCTCAGCCCTTTGGGGAAGGCGGGGTTGGGGTGGATAAAATGTGCGATGCCTGTCAACACTTGTCCCCCGAGCTCCCTCCCTCCTATTCAGACTTCGAAAGTGTTCCTGTTTGTTCCCTTCATGATAATTACAAATGTTCCAAAAATAAGAAAACCATAAGTGAGATCTATTTTGACTAAGAGGCTGCTTTCAATCTAGCTGACACAACAGAGTGATTTCTGGATTGTGTTTCAGAGAATAACATCACCAATTAGCAAATCAGGTATGTAATTTGACCGTAGAATCAGAAGTTTAAATTTAGCAAATTGCAAAGGAGGTGTCCTTGAAAACATAGAATTAATTCTTTCTTTGTGGTCCGAAATCTTGTTCTGTTGCCTATGTCTTAAATCATTCCACACCAAGAGACTCATATGCTTTTGGAGTGGCTGTCCTTCCAGTGTTTTTAGTTTTTTCCTTTGTCTGGAATTTCTCAGCATTGTTTCTTTCATCTATCACCCCATCTTAGGAGTCAGTTTTCACACCATCTATCAATGATACTCCAGAAAACAATACCCTGACACATTTCAGAATTTAGCAGTTTGGAGTCAGCCATCCCTGTTTCCCTCACCTGACTAGCTTAACATAGCTTCACAAGGACAGTGGAGACTGGAGGCTGGGGTCATCTCTCTCTCCACTTAGAGCATGTGCCCTTTGTGGTCTGAGAGAGAGAGAGAGAGAGAGAGAGAGAGAGAGAGAGAGAGAGAGAGAGAGAGAGAGAGAGAGAGAGAGGTGTTTCCATCTAGATTAAATTATGGGCAATACTGAAGCCTAAAAGCATATAGAAAAATAAAGCACAGGATGTATATGTTGCTTCCTGATGCTCTTGATTTTTGCGAGGTTATACTGGGTAATCACAGTATGTAGCCTGTGTGTGTTTGGGATTCTGAAATTCACTGCTCTGGAAAATGCAACAGAAATGATGTAAGGCAAAACACAATTGAAAATGTCAAGCCTTTGCCATGTGTCTCTGAGCACTGGCAGTACCAGCTGAACCATTTATAGAACGGCTTGCTGCCTTTATCCGGAATCTGGTCACACAAAGTAACAGGGTATTGTCTTTACCCTTTGTATTGTGTGGGGTTATCTAAATTTCTAATTTCCATTTCTAAATGCACATCATGTCTGTTCTGTTTTGATTTTTGTTTTTTTGTGTTTTGTTTTAACTTTAAAATAAATCTGTTGCCTAAAGCTAAATATGCAGCACTTTGAACATGGCAATGAACCTATTTTTAATTTGTCCCTTCACTTTAATTATGTTATTGGTATTATTTTATAGGCACCCCAGAATACAGAATGCCACCCGGAATGTGTGGGGGTAGGTACAGAATTTACTTGTTTACTTACAAATTGAGATTTTTTTCCCTGAAAGTCTAGCTATTAGTTGTCAGTATAGATGTAAGAATAATGAGGGGTATGATCTTTAACAACAACAAAAAAAAAACCCAGCAGTTATGTCTTTATTTCACACAAATAAAATTATCTTCAAGATGCTCATAAAGTCAGTAAATAGGACAATCTCGGAAAACATAAAGCCTTCACCCAGGGATACTACAGGAGAAATCCTACATAAATGTGTTCTTAATCATTTCTATAAGTAATAAAACCAGCATGTTTATGAAAAACCTAAATACATAATTGATCAAAGCAATTTTCACAGTTTAAAATTTATTAGCTACGGAGGTTGTTGATGTGAAAAGGAAGGTTAAGAAGAAAAAAATCTCTAAGTGTTTTAAAGAGTAATTCTCTCCCATCTTGACAACTATTACTGAGCTAACTGAAATTACACTACAGATAGGGAAAGCAGCGAAGAGGGTGCTGCTGAGGGACCATTTAAGCACACATGAAAATGAGACTGGAAAAGATTGTTCTGGGTCCCAGAATCCCCACATGGATTTTGATTCTCTACAAGGAAAAGCAAGAGTCCACAGTCAGGATTATACATGTTCTGTCTTTGGGGTGCTGGCCTCAAAGGATAGAGCTGAGTTCCCTTTTAATACAATCATAGCCTTTAAGTAATTTCAGAGGGAACACCCAATAATTTCATAAAATCTTCTTTGTTGTGGGACATTTGTACACTGTGTAAAGTTGTATTACTGTGATTGGTGTAACAAAAAGCTGAACAGCCAATAGCAAGACTTGGGGGATAGGCAGGACTTCTGGGCACACAGAAGGAGTAGAAAGAGATAATCTAGGTGAAAGGGAGATACCAATGAACATGGATGGAATCATACATACAAAGTGAAAGAAAGGTAAAAAGCCACTTGGTGAAAAGTAGATTAATAGATTAATTAACATAAAAAGTAGATGAATTAATTTAAGCTATAAGAGATAGTTAGAAACAAGCCTAAGCTCTAGGCCGAGGTTTCATAGTTAATAATAAGTCTCCATGTCATTGTTTGTGAGCTCGTGGCCCAAAGAAATATCCGACAACACTTCTTATAAGTAGGTTGAATGTCACTGTTTAGAATGTGAGGGCAAGCTGTGTCATTTTCTTAGGCTTTAAGATTTGCATCCCTTAACCCTAAAAGCTTAGAATTTTGAATTAATATTTCACTGCCTATATTTTATGCTGTGAAATATATATGTATATACTTATTTATATAGATGTATGAATATGTATGTATGTTCTTGAATTTGAGGTGTGTGTATAAATGTATTCATGTAGAGGACAGAAGCTGATGTAGTGTGTCCTCTTCAATCACTTTCCACCTCATTTTTGAAATATGATCTCCTACTGACTCATGAGATATTATTTGGCTAGACTAATGTCCAGTGAGCTCCAAGGATTCTCCCGTCATTGACCCTGCCAACACTGAGTGTCCACTGTGAAATCTAGTTTTTTCATAGGTGCTGGAGACACAAACTCAGGTCCTCAAGCTTCCACAGCAGACACCTTAAACTGAACCATTCCTCCATCTCTACTGAATCTTTTTCATAGTATAAGTGACCCTTGTGAGTTCAAGTGAGGAACCTGTATATTCATTGCTATTATGTGTCACTCTTCTACATACTATTTAGAAAACTAGACACTCTCCTTCCAGATTCTCTTATGCTAGAGATCTAGAGGTAATGACGACAATCCTTTCAAAGAGTGTATTCTGAGAGAAGGCCATAGAAACAAGTAAGCATAATAGAATGTGTTTGGAACTGTTACAGGGCCAGGTATTGTGTACAATGCACAGCAAGAGAGGGAAGAAAAATGTGCCATGTTGTAAAATGTTGAAAGACAAAGGGTCTCTGTGTAAAAACACACATAATATTGTCCTGGCCATTCCCTCTCCTCTTCTTCTCCTTTGTATCTTGCCAAAGGAAGAGTAACATGTGATCTAAGTCTTAGCATGATACTCTCTAAAGAGTATCCGAGAACCCAGGGCTTTGTACCAGAACATCTCAAATCCTTCCTATTAACAATTAACATTCAGCCTTCTCTTTGGTCCTGTTTTTTTTTTTTTCATTGCAAACACTCCAGAAATGTCTAATATTCCAGCCCTTTCCTATCACATTTTCCTCTGGGAAAGCAAGAGAAAATGAAATTTTGTCACCAATGTACAATCATTACAGGACTTTTCCCTAAATGGACACTTAGAAATTTCTCAGATTCTTATACCAACAATAAGTCTTTCCAGTTTCCTGTTTCAATTAGTATTTTCCTCTCCAAAAACCTGTATAACTTTGGAAATGTTAGGATCGATAATTTATAATTCATTATGATATTTTTCACTTTGAAAATACAAACTTGTCACATATTCTAAATTAAAAAATTAAATATATATTATCTATAACTGAGTTCTGTTCCCAGCACCTACATCAGTTGTCTGTAACTCCAGCTCCAGAAGTTCCAATGGATTTGTATGACCTCTCCAGGAACCTCCACTTATATGGACATTCTATCACATATACACACACATAAACACATAATTTAAAAATAAATACTTTAAAAAAAGAGTATCCAAAAAAGACCAAAAAATCTGTAAATTGTACTAAAAATTGCAGTTGTTTGGTACTAAGAAGTTTTGGAACTGACAAAAACTGTCATCAATATATGCAAATTCCCTTCTTGCAAATTTCCCAGTTTCAAGTCTAATCTCTCATTTTTATATATGGAAATTTCAGATCACCAAATAACAGTGCTGACCCCAATTTCCAGGCTGTTCCACTGGGAAGGAGGAAATAAACCAACAAGAAGTAAACATCACCATACCTCTTAACATTGCATGAGTTTTTGTTCAGCCAACTCAAGAAAGCCCTTCTTACCCCTATAGAACAATGGCTGCTGGCAAATCCTCAGATACTATAGGAAACATTTGCAAGGAAGCCAATTAGGAATCCTAGTAGTACAATGAAGTGCCATCCATTGACCTTTCCTTGTGTGTCCAATGTGTGTTCTGGTAGTGTGGGATAAAAGGACACAATTTCCTGTGCTGAATCTGAACGATGTAAGATAAATAAACAAGCCAGTATATCCTCGATAGTCTAGAATGGCTGTCTGCAAAAAGAAAGACTCAAACCCAGCTCTAGGACAAGATACAATTTAGGCAATCAGGAAGAAAGTGGATGCTTGGAAAACAGTAAGGACCCTGGTAGAAGAAAAGCAAACACTAAGAATATTTACAACAATGACTTGAGTTGAGTGATGTCTCTCCCCAAATTGGCAAGCTCTAGGTTCAGTGAAAAATAAACAAATAAACTCTGTTCCCCAAAAAGAGAGATGGAGAACTCCTTGTTGACCTCTGGCTTCCACAAGTACATACACATTTTCACACATGAACATGTAGACATATACACACAAAAGAATATTCATAACAGGCAGAGTAGGTAATATGTTTCTTGGTTAAATTTAAAACACATTTTTATCAATAATTTCATTACATCTAGATGGTTTTTAGAATAGTCAATGTAGATTGAGTTATGTTATTTTGAGTTTTTTAATTAATTATATGTGTTTGTGTATGTATGTATTTTTACATGCATGTTCGGGCCCCACAGCACCCATGGGAAGATCAAAGAACAACTTTTGGAAGTAGATACTCTCCTTTCACCATGCAAGTCCTGTCATGAAAATTGGGGTGAGAGGCTAGGCTTTACTCACCGATCTATTTTACTGGCCTCTAGAAAGAAAATATTTTCTTTAAGTAAATATTTCCTCATGTTAAGATTTTACCAATATACAAGGCATAGGTAAAAACGTGTGATATTTGACCATTTTAATAACTGTCTCCAAATTGAGTCTGTGGTATACTATAACAAATCCTAAGAACATGATTTGAGTTATTAAATCCAAAATACCAAAGCAGGATTTTATTAAAAATCAGATTGGCAAGTGTTTAAAATGAATTCTTCTGAACTCCTCCATAGGAAAAAGCAATCAGACATAAAATACATTGAGTTTACTTTAAAATTTCCAAGACTCCTTGAACTCGATTAATAGTGGTCTATTCTAGTTGACTTCTGAGAAATGATTATCCATGCATAGATAAATTCAAACAATATTTATAGTTGAAAGAATAAAAACAAATATGTGAATGTAATGTTTCTTTTCTGCTGCAGCTAGCCTGAGGTCTGTTTTCACTCTTTATTTTATGTTGACACAACTATGTAGAACTATGAATTTTCCTCGGAGTACAACTTGTGTTTTCTCCCATGCATTGTGTTGCTGATTTCCAGAAATTATTAAAGTTTGTTGTATTCCTTTCAAGATCTTTAAGGAGTAGCAGAAGAGATAGAACAGCTGTAAAAAATACTTACTGCTGTTCCAGAGAATGGGAGTTGAGTTTGCTATGCAACTCACACTCAACTGTTAACTCCGCTTCAAAGTATTTAGTGCCCTCTTCTGGCCTCAGCGAGTATCCACACACATACCCACAGACACATAGACACAGATACACAGACACAGAAACACACACAGAGACACAGATACACACAGACACAGACACACACACACACACACACACACACAAACACACACACACACACACACACACACACACACACACACACACACACACACACACGAGAGGGGCAGAGAGAGGAGAATAAACCATTTTAACAAGGTTTAGTAATATTTAAGAAATACTTTACACTTCCTATTCTACATCATTATCCTGTTTCTTTTGTGTAAGAATCAAAAACAAAAAAATAAAAAAACAAAACATTTCCCTTTATACAATTTCTCATGTTTAGCTGTAGAGTCTTTCTTAGTACTTCAGAAACATTTTTAAAAGACACATATCATACATGCATCTTCTTAAGGTTTAGAATGATGAGCTCCTTGTTTGGTGTCAAGGACCACAGTGTCCTTCCCTGTTTCCTGTTCCATTTCTTCAGCCTAGACACCAAAGTTTGCAGTGATGTCATTTAGTGCATGGGTGTTAAACAGTGTTGATAGTTCTTCATTTCAAAACATACTTTTTATCACTATAAACTATTACATTATATAATCAAAAGAGATTTAAAAAAATAGACCATGATCTTACTTGAAAGCCCCCTCCCTGCTTTCTTTGTGTTTGAGTAGACCTGGTATGAAATTCCCCTAATTAGTGTTCATTTTCATTTGTTTATAAGATGTGTCATTTTAAGTATGTCTCATGCTATTTAATTTTGAGTGTTCCTTTTGATGGCATATCATATCCTCATTCTTTTAAGTGAGTGAGTGACCTCTCTGATAGTCACTGACATTACAGGAAGGCTTTCTTTACAATTCACATGATTTAGTTACTTTTCTATACTTACTTTTGAGGTTTCTGTTGGGCTGACATTTATGAGGGTTGGTATTTTACATTGTAGTGTTTACATTTAGCTCTTTTTGTAATAACCACTCATCATTTTAAATATCAAGGATTCACTCCTAGTATTGACTATGCATTTCACTTCTACTCATCTCTACATGCTTTCCTTCACCATGACCTAGTGTTTAATACACAGAACTCTCTCCCAGCCCCTCCCTGATATTATATGGGCTCTTTTTTCCTATCTGATTTGTCTTCTTTGACCTATATCCTTTTAATTTTTCAGGTAAAGGAAAATTAAAAAATGAGGGAATCCTCCATATATATTTTCTATACAGTTGTCACTTGAATTTTATTTCTTTCTAAATTATAATTTTTCAGAACATACAGTCAAGTTGAGACATTTTTGCTCAACTTACTCAAGGTAAGTACATTCAGTTGTCACCAGATGTCCTTTGGCTAAAGTTTAACTTAAATCTTCTCAGTGACCAAAGTTGACACTCCATTGCTTTCCTTGAGGAAAAGTGTCTTCATTAAAATGGTAGAAGTGGATTTCTTCATTAACAATTCCCCACTCATATCTCTCTAGTATTTAAATTTGAACAAAGTTAGGTTATATTTAATCATCTTGGTTCTTTTCTAAAATGTATCATAGATATTGCTTCAATGTTTCTTAGTACTGTCAAAAAATCTGTTGGAAAATTTACTTCACCCCACTGAAAAATAGCAATTATCCATAGACCTCATGTTCAGCTGCCCACTCCCTGACTTCTTATTCTTGCTCAAGACTTGAGGGTAAGGGATGGCCCCAAGGAAAAAGGTATAATAGTAAAAGCCCTCTGGACAATAGGAAGAGAAATCTTGCAGATTCAACCATCACCTTCTGAAACAGCACCCACTGTGCAAAATACTCTATAGGACTTGGGATAAACTAGAAAGCCACTGGATTAGGAGAGGCATCTCATTTTCAAGTGTTCATAACTACATGTGTGGGTTTTTGTTTCCTTCTGTGAGTTTTGAAGATACATCCCTGCATTCTTTTTAGAAATGTACTAAATGAAAGTAGCATCTTTATTTTTTTTAAATTCAGTAGTAATTTTAACAATTCAAGAGGGAAAGAGGCTGCTACTATATGTAATTTAGAACAATGAAAAGGAACAATGATTATGTCATGGTAAGTGGGTCATGTGATTTCTCCATCTGCACTTAGATGTGACTTTTTATCTGAGTGCCCCAAATAGCCTTTTCTCCTCATCATTTTATTGATTATATTTTGATCTTCTATTTATCTTCTTTCTGGATAGAAATATTTTCTTTCATATTCATTTAAATTATGTCCCAAAGTTGATACTTCTTTATAAATTGCCTCTTAGTGACTTTCCAACATATAGATCATTTGCCATTTCTTTGATAAAGGGTTTCTTAAATTAGATTTTTAAAAATCAATATCAATGTTATTTTCTTTTTATGCATTTTTATTCATCTTTGCCTACATTCTAAAACCAGCATTTTTTCCTCTAATTTCTCCCTGTGTTGTTCATTTTGTTTTATTTTCTTCAAGACTATCTTTATTGTTTATGTGTACAGCATTAATTATTTACAATTACTGTGTTCTTTGATAGTTGTGCCCAGTGGTAGATGCTCCTATTTTCACACTTAGCTATGTTATTCACTCTCACCAGTAGGAACTCAACAAATGTGATAGGAACATAGGCCTGATCCACATGTGAACAGCAGGCTTTCCCTTGAAACACTCCCATCCCATTTGAAGAAGCACAGTTTAAAATTCTGGGCATTAGCAGATTGCATGTACAGAGAGTCTCACTAATCCCAGCTTCACAGAACACCCAGCCAATTCAGCAGGTAAATGAAGCCCTTTAAGGAAGCCCAAAAGAGATCTATAGAAAACATGGCACACAATCCACAAACACCAAGAAATATCAATCATTGGTTTAAGTCATTATTCTCTGGCTAAAAGGCAAACTGCTACCTAGAAATGAGGCATGGCTATAATGAAATTTCAAGCATGAGACATTGGCTTCAGAACTGGACAGCAGGTGGAAGCTTGAGAAGTACAAGGGGTCTACTGGCAAAGGCAAATAGATGCCAAACAAAACTGTTGGCAGAAGCTGAAAGTGGGCCTGGGAAATTATTAGAAGCAGGAAAAAGAATGGCAGGCCATGTTTTATAGTCACAAAACATTTGGCAAACCTGTCACCTGCTACGACCCAGAAGTGGCAATCCTGCCTGATAAAGTGGTGGACCTGGCTGAGGAGACCTGCTGGCAGGATGCTGAAGGTACCAGTTGGCCTGTCACAGGTGCATATGGTGAGGCCTAGACAAAGCGAGAAGCTGAGAAGACGGTTTCTTTTGCAACAGGAAATTAGATGAGAAAACTGAAATGTCTGGGCTGCAAAAGATGCTGCTTTTCTCATTCTGGACTTTCCAAGTTAGCAAAAGAGACCCAATGTAAAAAGTAGTTTGTGGGAAACAATCAAGGGAATAATATGGATATTCAACTTCTTTTGTAGTACAACTTCAGAAGAATTTAAAGTGCTTCCTATTAGAACTTCCCATCTATAAAGAGCACTCCTAGAGGTTTAAAATCATTTGCCAACAATAACCTGATAAGGCTACACTAGATTAAGGCTCATCTTGTAGACATCAATGCTGACCTTGTAGCATGGAGTGAACAGCCATTGTATTCAGAGGAAATGCTTTCTTTTGACCGAAAAGAAGAGGCAACGTTTAAAAAGAAAAGGGGTCTTGGGGATGCCACCTTTTTATAGTCACAGAGATGCATGGTAGGCTACACATTCCCTGGAGTAATGGGAGAAAGTTCCACAAAACCTTTTGAGCAGAGAGGGAAGAATTAATGGGCCAGTGCAAGGATGGAGCAGGAACCCCTTAATTGAGGAACATCCCTCATTCCCTTGAAAGAAATCCCAAGAAACACAATTCAGCGAGATTGCAAGTTGTGACTGGCAACTGTGATTGCCACCAACATCCAGCTTAACCCCTAATTTTAAGTAAAAACTAGTGTCCTGCCCTGATCTTCCTCAGGCATCCTATGTTGTCCCTGTTGAAAGGGTGACTTGGATTTTTGTTTGTGAATTTCCTGAGTAAAAGGGGGTAACTTATGTTTATCCAGACCTGGTGGACAAAATCAGCCTTTGAGCTGAAGTGAGCCTTGTTGTTTTCGCTCTCATTACTCTTTATCTTAGAGGGTGTTCAGATCTTTTGGAGACCTGCTACCCATCTCCTAAATAAATACACACAGGAGGCTTACTATTACTTATGAATGCCCAGCTTTAGCTTGGCTTGTTTCTAGCCAGCTTTTCTTGTTTTAAATTAATCCCATCTAGCTTTTGTCTCTGGGCTTTTACCTTTCCTTTCTACTATCTCTCTTACTTTCACTATTACTCCATGGCTGGCTGGGTGTCTAGTCCCTGATGTGTTCTCCTTTTTCTCTTGCTCCTTCTCTCTTTGTTCTATCTTGCCCCTTTCCTTTCTTCCCAGATTTCTCCTCTGTATTCTCTCTGCCTGCCATCCCTACCTGCCCTCACTATTGGCCTTTCAGCTCTTTTTTTTTTTTTTTAGACCAATCAGGTGTTTCAGGCAGGCAAAGTAACACAGCTTCACAGAGTGAAACAAATGCAACAAAAACAAAAGCAGCACATCTTTACGTCATTAAACAAATGTTCCAGAGCATAAACAAAAGTCACATACCTTAAAACAGTATTCCACAATAGATTCTGACATGAAACTTAGGTCTGTCAGCTTCCCACAGTTACAGATATCACTGACTAGTGGCAGAGGAACCATCCCCTGTGTAAGCATACTCTGTAACAGGGACACAATGACAAATTCAGCTCACTGTCATCAGTCTCACAGGGACTAACGTTGCTAAGTGATGACTATTTTGTTGTGTCTTGGAATATTCCTTTTATAGCCATTGCTATTTCTATTTCATAAAACCTTGTCATGACCTGTTAAAAAGAGAAAGACCACACTGAGAAAGGGATGCTGGTTCTCTAGCATCCCACCTAGCCAAGCTGCCAAAAATCCTTCATTTCATTTCTTTTCTTTTCTTTTTTTCTTTTCTTTTCTTTCCTTTTCCTTTTTTTTGAGACAGGGTTTCTCTGTGGCTTTGGAGGCTGGAACTAGCTCTTGTAGACCAAGCTGGTCTCAAACTCACAGAGATCCACCTGTCTCTGCCTCCCTAGTGCTGGGATTAAAGGTGTGTGCCACCACCACCCAGCCCTTCATTTCTTTAGTGTTCTTTTCTTTTTCCTTTCCCAGTGATCACATCATCTTCAGTAGATCTCTTTGTTCTCATCTCTTCCCTTCCTGGAGTTAACTAAATCTGCTAAGAATCCTTCAGACCAGCAATCACTTCATTTGCCTTTAAGATTCTTAAAGGCAACTCTTACCTGTCTGCCTTTCATTTAAAATCCCAATATGTTAGGACTATCAAGGGGCCAGATGATCTCAAGAAAGGAGGAGTATTTTACAGAATGGGAAAGTTGTCCTTGGCAATGTCATGGGAACCATCTCTTCTTTGGAGAAATACCTCAGAATTTCCATAACTCTAAATCTTGAGATTTAACTTTCTAAGGGTCCATATAATTAATTTTATGATTTAATTTTAAGGTTGATTCAAAAACCACCTGCAGTCAATGAAGACTGTGGTCCTTGGTATTGCATGTGGCCCATTCACTTCTAACATTTATGTACTTATTTGATGATAATGATATAGGCCCAATGTTTTGAGTCCTGCTTACAGTAGCTTATTGTAGGAACCTTTTACCAGATGTAGATAATATCAGGAGGTTTCTGAAGCCCACCCTCCCAATGACCATCCTCTGCTGCACTATGCCCCATTCCCACAAAACTAGGATGGCCTGGTACTGATGGTCCTGGTGTTCAAGAATGCCTAAGAGTAACTCACAACTTTCTTGAGTACAAGTCTGATTTCATTTGAATTTTTCTGTCTTTTTAAAGTTTTCAGGAAAATAAAAGAACATAAATAATTAAGCTGCCATCAAACCCCAGTGTAAAGCCTTCTCTATTACTATTTCATCTGCCTCCTCTTCCACTTTCTTACTTTTTTCTTATTCATCTTCTATGACATTAAGTTCAATTCAGTATATATAACACTCACACCATGTTTCAGAGTTTGTGTTATATTCAATAAAAGCTATCAAGGATCTCAGTCAAGAACTCAAATTGATTGTGTTATAAACAATGTCAGTGGGAAAGAATCTTAAACCTAATGTACAGGAAAGCACTCTAACCAATTCAGATTATGTTATGGTAAATATTTCATAATATAATCAAGACAATATTAGAATCTGTGTAGTTAGAAAACATAGACTCTCCTGGCTCAGGGAAAGTGTTTGCTATGCATGCACAAGGCCCTGAGTTTGATTCTCATGTCCTTTCTACAAAGATAAGTGAGGTGGCAGGCACTTACACTCCGAGGCCTGAGTGGAGTGACACAAGCAGGAAGGTTCTTGTGATTTACTGAAAGCAGCTCAGTTTATTTGATGAGCTCTAGAACAGTGAGAAACTCTGTTGTAAAAACAACAACAACACAACAAAAAAAAAACAAAAACAAAAATAACAATAGCAATCATACAGAAAAAAAACTGAGGCTGGCCCTTGGTACACACACACACACACACGCATGTGCACTCAAATATGTACACATCCATACCAATATATAAAACATACATAGATGAAATACAGCATCTCCATTTTACCTTATTTTTTTCTGATAGAATTCCAAAGATTAGAAATCAAAGAATTTATACTTCCCATTAAGACTTTTCAACACTAACTATGTTTTAATAGGAAGATTTATTTCCGCTCTCATTCTTTGACTGGAATCTTAGTGAGTGGAGACATAAAAATAATGCTAAATTTCACAGGGCATGTTGTCAATCGTGGAAGCACAGAGCTTATGAACCCAAACAATTGCATTCCTTCAGTCCTTCTAGAAGAGAAAGCATATTTCCTATGAACTCAAACCTGGATATGAAGGACTTGGAATAGAACGGAATGAAGTAGAAGTCAAGTTGCTGCAGCTGGGATACTTTATGCTCTCCCTTATCCTACTGCCAAGTCCAAGATTCAGATCCTGCAGTGTATTGAAACTACACGCCCTAGAACTCATAGAGCTGTGTTTCACCTTGCTCAGAATGAAGAAAGGAGAGTGAGTTCTTGCCTCATCAACTAGGATCAGCAGTAGCCTTAGGTTGCTGGAGACTGTGCAGACACACTGCCCTCAACCAGTACCCACAGGTCCAATAGTCAGGATCTTTTTTCCCAGTACTTAGCTTTCTCTTTTAAGAAAACTTTTGAAAGTAACATAGATGTTTGAGCTCTTGCAGCTTTAGAAAATATTGCTCAACAACCAAACTTACACTGAAAGGGAAATCCTACCATATGTGGGCACACATGATCCAATGGTAGGTCTTAAAAGCTACTGTTTCAGGGATAGGCAGGACCATGTGATTCAGCATGACTCTTTGCTTATATGTTAATACCCAAAGTCGGTGAAGCCTCTTCCATAGTTCTAGTAAAATGAAGGCTTAACACCATTAGTGATGATGAACTTTACAAAAGTAAGGACCATGAATTACTCTCTATACACAATGGATGTCTTAAAAATGATAAATAAATAAAAATAAAAGGTCTAGTATTAAATTAATTTATAGTACATGGGATATTATTAGCTTTCTAGATTAAAAAAGATGTAAAGTGTACTTCCATGAACTTTGGAAACAAATTTTGCTTTTCTGTGAGTGAAGGAAAAGCCCATTTTCAGAAAACTTATGAGAAAGAGATTTATTCATAGAATCCTTGGGTATTTTGGGCCATATGAATGAAGCAGATCTTCAGAATCAAGGCCTTGAATGAACTGTTTTGAATACTAAAGTCTGAGAAGAATTCTAGATAAAGTGCCATTTCAGAAAAGGAATTTGGAAGCACACAACTTTGCAAACTTGCAGATTTTGGAGGAAGAACTTCTGAAGGCTGCTGTCTGAAATAGCTGCGCATGTGGCTCTTTCTGCAATTAAAAAATCTGCATAAACATTTTGTACTTTTTAATGGCAATTCTGCCCAGAAGGCTTTTAGATTCCCTGCCTTAGTATCAGATATTGCAATATTTTGCATTCTTTAACTTTTTTTCTGGCTAGGGAGAGAGCACAGTGTATAAGGGCACTTGGAGTACAATATCCAGAACTTAAGTTCAGATCCCCAGTATTCACATGTAAAAGCAGGACATGGTCCCTTCATGTGTCTGCAATAACAGAGAAGAAGAAGAGGAAATTAAAAGACAAATTATGTTGCATGCATTTAACTTACAGATAATTTGGAAATTATTGTGTTGGAAAGAGAAATTTTAATCATTTTCAATTTTAATTTTTAATATGATTTAAATAGAATTATTTAAGTCTCTTCTTTTCTTCCAACTTCTCTCATGGACCCCTACTGCCTCTCAAATTCATAGCTGCTTATTCTTGGATTTTCACTCTTACATATACACATATGTGTGAATCTAAGCATTTTTATCTACTAGAAAATTAATTTTTTCAATGCCTGTCACTGTTTTCAGGTTTCTTTAAAAACATATATAAAGTTGTTGCCTGGTAAAAATATCTCTATTAAGTAATTTTTAAATGATAGTCCAGTAGAAAATAAATAAGAGTCAAGGCAAGGACAACTGAAAGTAGGGAAAAAAAGCAGGACAAGAAACAATTTTGGAGAAATAATTTTATACAAACTATAATTTATTCTTAAATTAAGTTGATGTTATATCTCATTTTTTTTTGTTTGGTTTTTGGTTTTTGGTTTTTCGAGACAGGGTTTCTCTGTGGCTTTGGAGGCTGTCCTGGAACTAGCTCTTGTAGACCAGGCTGGTCTCGAACTCACAGAGATCTGCCTGCCTCTGCCTCATGAGTGCTGGGATTAAAGGCGTGAGCTACCAATGCCCGGCAAAGGTTTTTTGTTTGTTTGTTTGTTTTTTCCAGACAGGGGTTCTCTGTGTAGCTTTGAAGCCTATCCTGGCGCTTGCTTTGGAGACCAGGCTGGCTTCGAACTCACAGAGATCCACATGCCTCTGCCTCCCAAGTGCTGGGATTAAAGGTGTACAACACCAACGCCCGGCATTATATCTCATTTTTATAAATATATTTTACAATTTAGGAAGACAAATTCAAACAAAATTACTAATCAACACTTTTGGTAGAAATATAAGGAATGCAGCCCAAATAAGGGAACATGAATAAACTAAATTATGGAAAACATCAGATATAGTCTATTTCTCTATGCCTATCTATTTCCTCTGATTTGTCTTTCTTTATTTATAGTATAGGGCATTGGATACAAGAATCTACCACTAAGCTAGATCCCAGGGTTTGTTTCGTTTTGTTTGCTTTTGGGTTTTGAGACATCTCCCTAAGTTATTTAGGCTGACTTTGAAAGTATGAACCTCCTGCCTCAGCTTTCTCAGTAACTGGAGTGACAGACATGTATCACCAAGTCTGACTTTTGACTTTTTGAAGGAATGTTCAAGTATTACAATCAAAAATTTAATATGGGATGTTATTATCTAAAGTAACTTCATGGTAGGTCTACAACTGATACTAAATATTCCATGTAAGTCCATACATACTAAACCCATTTTAGCCATCAGGGTGTTGCTGATTTCGTGTGACAGAGCATCCAAGTCTAGATGTGCCTTTGCTTCATGTTTACATCACCTGTGATGTGTAACATTCTGAGAAGAGGGTTTTTAAAATATTCTTATGGCAAAATACTCAAAAATTTCAAATAAACATACTACCGCTGGTGGCATATATTTAAAATAGATCGAACTGTTGTCTTCAATATCGTGTAATTTCATTTGAAAAAATAAATACAAACTTTATCAAAAACCTTTGAGGATGAACCCTTCCAATACTTTTCCAGTAGCATTTCCTTTAGCATCAAGAATAATGCACCACTTTGACAAAGATTCTTCCAAAACATTTTCTTAGAGTTTGAGAAATGGCTTACTGGTTCAAATTACTCCTCTTAAAGGGGACCTAGATTCAGTTCTCAGCACCCAAAAGGTGGCTCACAATCCTTTACAACTACAGATTTATGGGATCCAGCTCTCTCTTCTGGCAGCTGCAGACGCTATGTGTACATGGGGTACATGCATACACACACACACACACACACACACACACATATATATATATATATATATATATATATATATATGAGAGAGGGGGCGGGGAAAGCACTCATGCCCATATAATAATAAGAAAAAAGAAAAGAAAAAATCTTTTTTAAAAGATGTTTTCCTTTCCTTGCCACACCGTGAGAAAAACCACATTCCACCTATTCATTTGAGTGTACATCCTACATCAAACCATAAGGATTCACTATAGATTCCATTTGTTACATATTTAAATAAGATTATATCATAAAAGTATTTTGAACAAATAATGATCCAAATGTAGAAATTTCTTATTTTTCAATATGAGAACAAATAGAAGAACAAAATACAATACTATGATAAATTCCCATGTACCTACAAAAGAAATTAATAGCTATCACCATTTGGCCCATTACATTTTATCTACATCCTACTATCCATTCCCCTGCTATCTACATTGGGTTCTTTTAAAGCAAATGCCAAACATTATATCATTTCACTACAAATGCTGAGGTATGAATTTGCAGAAGATGAGGATTAGATAAACATAAAGAGACACTGCCACAATGCCATAATCAGCCCAAGTCACTTTAAATAATTCCTTAATATAATCAATATTCCCTGTACATATCTTCCTGATGTGTTTGTACATGGCTGTTTTGTGGTTGGCTTATTAAATCAGCATTTGCAGTCTTCATATTGAATCTGGTTGATTTGCTTTTTAGGACTCTTATTATCTCCCAATCTCATTTTATTTCTCTCCTTGTCATCATTTTACAGCAGCATTCCCAAGAGTTCACTCTATTCCATTCTCTGGCTATAACAAAATTTAGTCAAACATCTCTCTATTATTGAGCATTTTTCTTTTTTCCAACTTTTCTTTTATTAAACAATGTTCTGATGAATATGCATATAGATAAATCTTTGAGCATACCTAGAATTATCCTATTAGGAAAAAGCCTTAGAAGTGGGATGCCTCCTGGCTCTTTCCTTCAGCTTTTGCTACAGCTTGTCAAATCAGTCTTCAAAATGATTGAGCTAATTTGCACTCCTACCAGCACTACGAGCTCACCAATGCCCCGCACCCTCATCAACACTGCATAATATCTTTATTTTAAATATTTGCCAGTTCAATAGACCAAAAAGATGGCTTGCTGCTTTAATTTGCATTTTTTTCAGATTATTAGCGAGAATGGATGCCCTGAATCCTTGCATCCTTGGTCAGTGCTTACCAAGGCCATAAAACTGTGTTCTGATAATTCTGCAAAAGAGATAGACATTTAACAGTCAAGATGAGGAAAACGTGGGTCTTTGACACAAGCTTTAATTAGTAATTCTAGCCCTGCTGAGTCTATGAGTTGAAAGAATTAATCTATTATTATCTTCTTGGAGCTGAGATAATTTTAAGTGCATTTAAAAATATAGTCTTTCTCTTGTGTGGTCTTCCTGGAATGGTGACATTTTTCTAATTGCAGTGAATCTGCAGCATCACTATGCTGCCTCTGTCATACTATTTTGGTAGTGCATAGGGCTCGGGTGCCCATTCACTTCTTTATCACACACAAACCCACATAAACAATCTCCCCAAATACCAAGGCCAGTTCAAACTTGGCATGTTTCTGTCCAGCATATGTGTCCTTCCTTCAGTGGGGTTGAACTTGTAGTGCGTAAGTGATACAGAGGAACCAGGAATAGCACACACCTCACCTGTCCCAAGTGAGATACACAACCAACAGTGATCTGAAGCTTTTTCAATATGAGTTCTGGTCATTAAGGTATTTTTGAAGCACCTTTTCGTTTCCCTTGCCAATCAATGAATGATGAACAAATGAAAGGATGAACGATCACATTTTGGGTATAGTCTTTCAACACATTACAAATCAAACAAATTGTACTGTCTTTTGGCCCATATTTCATTCTCTTGTCAACTTTTATTGAAAGAACTATCCAGTCAGTAGCCATCTAGTTTAAAGCAGGCTTTTGTGCTTTGCTTCTTAGAATTCTTCAAAGCAACTTAAACAGCCAGGGTCTTATCTCTAGGTGCCCCTTTAAATGAGGCCAGGTAAGATCTCTCCAATCTGAAAGGTAAAAGATCAAAGACCACAGAATTATTGATTGTGCTTTGCTTCCTTCAATGTATGAAGAATAGAGTCCCTTCTTAACTGGGAAAAACCTAACCATATGCTTTGCATTTTAATCCACTCACTTCCTTCATACAAAACCTCCTTCAACCAGCCCTCTTTTGCCCTGTGTCCTATATTGTTTGTTGTAGCACTCAGCTGACCTATAGAAATAGTGTTCTGCAGAAAATCTATATTTGAAAATCACAATGAACTGTCAATTCATTTATTTTTAAATTATTATTTTTTATTTATGTATATGTATATATGTGTGCATATGCCTCTGTGTGACTATGTATGTGTGAGTGCATTGCCCACAGAGGTGAGGAGAGAACACTGGATCTTTAGAAGCTGGAGTTACAGATGGTTGTGAGCGGCCAGACTTGGGTGCTGAATAGTACACACTATTAACCACTAAACAATCTTTCAAACCCTGACAATTAATTTCTTAACATGCTTATATATTTCCAACAGAATTAAAATGATAAAAGATGAGGAAAGGAAGAAGGGAAAAATGACGCTATATAGTCATGCTGTGTTAGTCAGTTTTGCTGTTGTTTTGACAAACTACCTGAGAAACATAGAAGAAAGATTTATTGTGGTCCATGGTTTCAGTCCCCTTTTCCTTGGGATGCTTTGATTCTAGACCCATGGTGGGGCATAGCATCATAGTGGAGAGCAAAACTATGATAGGGAAGGCAAAACCCAGTAGGAGATGGAAATCACCACAGTAAGGGATGAGGGGCATAGTTTATCTCTACAAAGCATGTCCCCTACAAACTATTTCCTCCAGCTAGGCCTCATTTGCTAAAACTTACAGCAACTTCTGAAATAGCACTAGCAACTAGGGGGGTAAAGCATTGTCACACGAACCTGTGGAGGCCATTTCATACTGAAGCTATAATAGATTAGGTAGATGATAGATGAGATTAGATAGATAAATGGAAAGATAAGTAGAGAGACAGACAAACAGAAGATAGATAGATAGATAGATAGATAGATACATAGATACATAGATAGATACATAGATAGATACATAGATAGATACATAGATACATAGACACATAGATACATAGATAAGTAGAGACAGGAAATTAGGTATTGATGCACATACATACATGCATACAAACATACATATTTATATAAATACATAATAGATGATAGATAGATAGATAGATGATAGACTAATAGACAAGATTCCATTTAATTTATCTATGGTTTGATTGATACATAATATTTGTACATGCTTATGAAATAAGATGTGATGTTTTGATTCATCTTCACCTTGCTCACTGATCCCCTACATAAAACTGAAAAGCTTCTACCCATCATCAAAGGAGACACAAAGAGACAAACTACAAACTGAGAAAAACTATTAGCAAACCTGCACATCTGACAGAGATTACAGGAATTTAATATTGGTACAACGAATGCAATACACTCACTTGCTAAAAAGAAAGAAAGAAAGAAAGAAAGAAAGAAAGAAAGAAAGAAAGAAAGAAGTCAAGAAATGCAATTAAAAAAAAATTGACAAAGCTCTAAAATAAGAAACCCTTCTCAGGAAAGAGAATTCTTCATATGATATAAAGCAGCATTCCGAAATGATGCTTCATGGAACTCTATAATATCTCCATTATAAATTAATAATATCAGTGTGTGTGTGTGTGTGTGTGTGTGCGTGTGTGTGCGTGCATGCATGCGCGCGCGTGTGCATGTGTGTGCGTGCATGCATGCGCGCGCGTGTGCATGTGTGTGCGTGTGTGTGCGTGTGCGTGCATGCATGCGTGTGCGCGCGTGTGCATGTGTGTGCGTGCATGCATGCGCGCGCGTGTGCATGTGTGTGCGTGTGTGTGCGTGTGCGTGCATGCATGCGCGCACGTGTGCATGTGTGTGCGTGTGCATGTGTGTGCATGTGTGTGCGTGCATGCGCGCATGCGTGTGCATGTGTGTGCGTGTGTGCGTGTGCGTGCATGCATGTGTGCGTGTGCATGTGTGTGCGTGCATGCATGCGTGTGCATGCGCGCGCGTGTGCATGTGTGTGCGTGCATGTGCATGTGTGTGCGTGTGTGTGTGCATGTGTGTGCGCGCGTGTGCATGTGTGTGCGTGCATGCATGCGCGCGCGTGTGCATGTGTGTGCGTGTGTGTGCGTGTGCGTGCATGCATGCGCGCACGTGTGCATGTGTGCGTGTGCGTGCATGCATGTGTGCATGTGTGCGTGCATGCGCGTGTGCATGTGTGTGCGTGCGTGCGTGTGCATGTGTGTGCGTGTGTGCATGTGTGTGTGTGCGTGCATGCGCGCGCGTGTGCATGTGTGTGCGTGTGCGTGCATGCATGCGCGCGCGTGTGCATGTGTGTGCGTGCGTGTGCATGTGTGTGCGTGTGCATGCATGTGCGCGCGTGTGCATGTGTGTGCGTGCTTGTGTGCATGGTCACACAGGTTTTGGAAATCTTCCTTGCATTTGCTCCACTTAGGCTTTGTAGTATGTGTAATGGTATCAGATTGGACTTTCAGAGAAATCTTGAAGAAAAACATAACCCTCTTCCCAGAGCTGGTGAAAAGGTTCAGTTATTGAAGTGCCCTGAATAAAAACCATGAGGACCCAAGTCTCAGCCCCAGCACTCAAGTGCAAACAAACAAAACCCTGGTGTTTTGACTTAGACTTGTAGCCCCTTGCTCAGGTGGTACATATAGAAGGATCCCTGGAGCCTGCTGGCCAGATAATCTAGTCAGATTGGTAGTTCGAGGTTCAGAGACAGACCTCATCCTATAAATTCAATGTCTGTCTCTGTTCTTCACCATCAAGTGCATATGTGCATGCTCACACACACATTCCGGACCTTGATTAAGCAAATACTTTCTGTCCCTTCATCATTTTTAATCCTGAGCTAAAGTCTTGCTAAATTGCCAACCCTGTCCTTGAACTGACTCTGGTTCCAGGTAGGCCTTGAATTTGTGATCCCCCTGCCTGAGCCTTCCATGTGGTTGGATGACAGGACTTTGCTTTGAGTCATGATGCCAAAATCTTAGCTAATACTGTCTACTCTCTCCAAAATACTATCTTCAATTTTTATGCTCTTTACCTACAGAATTAAAGTTGTGCATCTCTCTTCTCTCTCCAGGCTCTCTCCTCTCTCCTCTCTCTCTCTCTCTCTCTCTGCCCCCCCCCCCGGTGTGTGTGTGTGTGTGTGTGTGTGCACACACACACACACACACACACACACACACACACACACACACGCGCGCGCACAAACAGACACCTCAGGTTGATCACTGCCCACCTTCATTTTTTGAGACAAGATGTCTTAATGAAGCTGAAGGTCACCAATTTTACTAACCCAGCTGGCCCAGTGATTTGCAGAGACACACTTGTTCCTACCACTTGCCTCCAATCCCTCATCCCAGCTCTGTGGTTACAAGCATAAGCCACCATTCCTGACTGTTTACATAGTAGGTACTTTACCCTCTGAGCCATCTCTCCAGCCATTTATGCCTTTAAATATTTTTATGAACACTATATTAAATGAATATTTATGTTTTCCTTTTTAGATTATGTTTTTCTTTGAGGTCAAGGAGCAAGTATCCCACTACTTTATTAAGCAATCCACACATTATCTGGCACATGAAAGATTCCATTTTTGTAAGTTAGTTTACTCACCCAACAATGTCTTTTCTGTTTGAGTTATAAGGAACATAAATAATATGCATCTTGTTCTGAATGGAATATTTCAAGATGGCATTGTTTTCTTTAAGTAAAGCAAACAAAAATAGCTATAGTGTTCTCTATGGAAAAGATGAAGAGTCTTATTCCCTAAATGTCTGGTTATTCTGCTAATTTAACTAGACTGGAGCCAGGAAAGTATGAATGCTCAGAAAAAGAAAAGTCATTCAGGTTACATGCTTGTACCATTTTTCCTCTGCTTTAACTATGGGGTTTGTTTAGAGTTTCCTTTTTTATGTTAAAATATTTTAATATGAAAATTTATTTGCATATTTTGTATCCTTAGAAGTATAAAAAATTCTACAAAACAAACTGCCAGTCAGTCACAAATGGGAATGTTTAAAGATGTCTTATGGATCACAGACACTTTCTCAAATATTGTCTCTGTCCATTTAGAATACAGCATAGAGTCAAAGAGAGTGAGTGAGTATGGAGAACAAGGGTATGCTGTCAAACTCAGCTCTACCATCCGCAGACCTTCTGTCCTTCTGAAACTACTCCTTAAGAATGAACATTATCTGTTGATGAATAATGAAAGTCACTGCTTAATGGGGCACCTTTTAGCCTTCTGTTGTATAGGACTAATATATTTCACAAGCCAAGAAGAAACTAGTAATTTTGTGCAACCATCTGAAAAGGAGTATACCTCAGCTATGACCATCATTTTAGATTCACAAAAAAAGCTGAATCTTACCTGGAAAATCTTCTTCATTAGTATTTTTATGTTTAGTTTGGAGCACTCAAAGAAATAAAATGTCATATACTAAATAACCATTTGCATATGTCTGGCTGGGACCAGCAACAAGAATCAGCAAGAATGCCATGAAGCCTGAGAAAATGGCACACTACATAGTTATTCATTTAACTACTTACTGTAGAAGAATACCAATAGCCAGTCTCTACTGTTCATTTGTTCCCATTCATTCACACATTCAGGATACCATTCAATCAACTGTTCAGGAAAGATAAGTACCTAATGCTTACTGTGATTATGGTTGTGTATAAAGCATACACTATTTATCACCACAGTCCTTATCACTAAGAATTCTGAGGTCCTATATAGATTAATGGATCTAGAAAACAGTGACTACCTTAATTGACATTTTCAAATAAGGTGAAAGAACCACGCTTGAAGGAACTTAAATATTCATTCTCACTACATAATGGTTCATTGTAGAATTAACCCACTTGATTTCTGCCCTTATCCCTTACTTCTACAGTGCAGTGACAAAATTACTTTCCCAAAAGTTGTCTTTCAACTATACTTTCTGAGACAATGTAGTCCACTTGTTCAGAAGCACAAATAGGAGGAGAAAGTTAGGATCCAGAGATGTGAAGCAGGCTACAGAGCATCCAGGTTCATGGACAAGAATGTAAGAGGAATAGCAAAATGATGAAACCCCCCACATCTATAGTTACCAATTCAACAAGTAAATATCTTAGCTGCGGAGAAATAGTCAGTCCCTTGATGACTCATTTCCACTGTGAAAATTCAGGATTTCTCTTCTAATATAATTTTTAGCCTTGCCAAGATACATACTGGGCATTTAAGAATTCCTAATAATGATTCTTATGTTAACTAAGTTCCAGTTTGTTCTCTGTAACCAAACACATTTTAAGATATATGTTAAGATATATCCAGGTAATAATATTATTCAAGTTAAAGAATACCCACATAACAGTTCACTTGCTAAAAACTCTTTCTCTGCTGCTGTTACAGGTAAGGCTGACTGCATAACAGCATAACGATTAATAACTGCCAAATGCACTTACATCAAGTAAATAAATATGATTAAATCACCTGAAAGTTGCATGCAGCAATTCATACTTGTAACCTCAGTACTTGGAAGGTGGAGGCCAGATGACTAAAACAAGTTAAGGGCCAGTCTGGACTACATAGTGAGTTATAGAATAGCATGTGCTATAGAGAAACTATGTCTCAAAAACAAATAGAAAAATTTACAATCATATTACCTTTTTTAGTATGATTTATGTTTCAGACAAATTTTATCATTAAAAACATAAGTAAGAACAAACAATATATTGTTTTCTGTAATGTGCATGCCCTGTATTCTTTCTCTATAAACATAGCATCAGCTGAGCTATGAGTATTTTCTTTATATCACATGTATTGTTATACCTTTCCACCACAGGGGCTACAGGCAATGATTATCACTGGACAGAACTAATTAAAACAATTTAGACACTGAATCAAATTCTACATGAGAACATGACATTGATTTGTCCATCAAGGCTTGGGGACCTTGCTGACCACTAAGTTCGTGGTTTGGCATAACACCAAGAATATCGAGAAATCTCTGAGTGCTCCAGAAAGCTCACACCAAGGTCAGAACAAGCCCAGTCTGGCCATGATCAAGCATCTGTATGGAAGCACAGAGGGCAAATGCATAGAGGATTGAGCAGGTCCTGTTCTGCCCATGGGCCACAGTCTATAGAAGTCACAGTGACCTTGGGACCAAAAGTGCTGCAGGTCAGAGAAAAAACTAGACCATGTCTTACAATCAAAAATAAATAACACTGAAGGGTTGACTAGTTTAATTTTCCCAGATAATTAGCTCTAGAAGAGTACTTTGAATTTTCTGCCCTTTCCTGCATGCAAATTTTTAGCTTTGTAGTGGTGATCATATTAATAACTACTTTGTGTGGCTAGAAGACACACTTTTATAACTGTATTCAGTCTTTATCTACCTACACTTTTGCACAGATCATTTTTTCTCTTTTAACTATTGTTCTAATTTTAATGCTATTAACACACACACACACACACACACACACACACACACACACACACACACACACACACCCTACCCCTCCTGTCAAAGAAATAGAAAAGTATGAGCTTAAAATTTGAAAAGAAATGTCAGTGTGTAGATTTTCTTATTTTCATAAATCTGAAGTTTATAGAGGGAAAGAAAATCAGAGATAGTATCTGTAGGAATTTGCCATCTTAAGTGACAGGTATTTAGTGTCTGTGAGTGTGTACATTCATGCATTTGATTTAAAATCAGAGACAAAACAGCATGTAAGCCTCACATGGATCCAAAATAGAAGATGGAGATGCAGAAAGAAGAATCAAAGTCGTGGGGAGTAGAGTTGAACCACACTGGTCCATGGTCTACCCATAAGCGGTATTGCTTAATTCAGAAGAATGGAACTTTATGACATGAAATTTTAAAAAGCCATTTGTATCTGCAGAGACCTAACTCAGCCCTAAGGCATGATTAATGTTCCAGTGGACCTGACCCAAAGTGAAATCATTACAGCCTGTGAAGTTCATGTCTTGGAAATGATTCATGTCTGCAGAAGATTGAAGAATAATGAGAGTTGTGTAAATAAAATGATCAATCCAAATGAAGAATTTTAAGTTTGAGACTCATCTTTGGCTCACAGTTGGACGCTGTACTGAGATCCCAACACATAATAGCAACAAATTCAACCAATCTGTTGGTTCAGGGAATGCTTATCCCAGAATCCCATGGAACTGGTCCCTCCTAAAAACGTGTTCTCATTGGCTGTATCCCATGGTGGCATAACAATTGTGCTAGAAAAGAGCCTTACAGACCTATTCCTCCCTGAGGTTATTCACCTGGAGGCACATCTTCCTTCATAGCAGAGTTTAAGAACATGATGGTTTCTGTTTTCATTTTACTGGTTATTAATCTGAGCTTCTCAATTGATAGCCCACATAGCTCCCTTTTGTACCTAGAATCATTTAATATACTTGAATTCTTTTCAGATGGCTTTCAAAATATCTACCCAATTAATTTCGTCTCCCTGTCCTCCCTCACAGCTGAGTATTTTCCATCTGTACAGACCAGACTCCTGTTCATCATGTAGCTAGCTTATGACTAATGCTTGGAGGAAAATAATGTTCTGCAAGATTGTTAGAGTATGGCTATTTTTGAAGGAAATTGGCATTGTCACTTAATGTTCTCTGACTGTTGAGTTGTTTTTTCCTAACTATAAATGTTATAACAGAGATTCCTATCCTTGGTGGGAAGTTGGTCTAGACCCTTAAGGTCATTTAAATTCGAAAGTTATGAGTAACCCTCAGACCACTCCACTTTGTCAGTGTAACATATGTTCTCAAGCAGAAGGTTGAGGTGATGAATGTAGACTTTGGTTCCAGGGGCCCATTCTCAACTCAGAAACTCTTGGAGGCAAGACAGATCATGTTGCTATTGCTATTTCCACACCTGACTTAACACAGGCCTCAGGAAGACAATAATATATCACTGTTTTTTTCTCAGTCAGGGTCAGATAAAGTCTATAAAGTTCAAAAAAAAGCCAGTGTGACCCTCATTTTTCTTTTCTCAATGTACTACCCAAGTCTCAGGGATTCCAACTCAATTACGATGTAATTTAGGGTCAGAAGAAGAGAAGAGAACTGGGTTGGTGTTGAGATTGGAATAGAGTTCTTTTCTGAGCTATTAGCAATTGTGGACAGTTGGGCCACTGTAGATTAACATCCTACCCAGCTTTAACTGTGAGTTTAATCTGTCCCTACTGGGATGGCAAATCACAGCTCCCAACTGTCTATCTGGATAAATCAGGACTGGAAGGAAGAAATCAATGCTGAACAATTCTGAACAAGAGGTGAATATATGGACTGGAAAAAATAGAGATGTGATCAAGAAATGTATTTAAAAATGAGTAAGTAAAGCAAACCAGGTGCAGTGATGCATATATTAATCCCAGCAATCAGGTAGAGGCAAACTGATCTCTGTGATATCAAGGCCAGACTGGCCTATATAGTGTATTAGAGGATATCCAGGGCTATGTAGAGAGATATTAACTCAAAAAATAAAAAATAAAAAAATAAGCTGGGTGGCGGTGGCACATGCCTTTAATCCCAGCACTCGGGAGGCAGAGGCAAGCCGATTTCAGTGAGTTTGAGGACAGCATGGTCTACAGAACAAGTCCCAGGACAGCCAGCACTGTTACACAGAAAAAAACATCTTGAAAAAAACAAAAAAGAAAGAAAAATAAATACATAAATTATTAAAAATGAATAAGTCTTTATATCAGAGGCACTATCATTCTTCCTTCCTAAATATGTAGTGTATTGTTCTTTTCTAGCCAAGGTACCCTGAGTGTCAGGTCTAGCATCATCAAGACCAATTCTTAACCAAATAAGAAGACACAGCACAGCCCACAGCTTCCCCCCAGCCCTCTCAACCTAGAAGTATCAGCAATGCCTTGCATTTTCTGATAATAATAATTATTTGATGTAAAGAATAATGTTTTTAATGACCAACTTAATCCAAACATAGGAGTGGGTGAAATCAGATAGTCACTTGAAACTGACCTTCTTTATGACTTGAGTGAAAATAAGACCTCACCTGGGACTAGATTTTAGTGTCCATTCAAGGCATTCATTTTTGTGTATATACCTCAGTGTTTGGGAACTTAGAATAACTAAAAGACAAGGTTCTGAATTATCCTCATCATGATATGTCCTCATCCATAAAATCCTGTAGGAGGATACTGTTAAAAAATCAAAGTGCTAATTTTATGTTAGAGTGCTCCAAGAGAGTGACTGGATCATCTAGTGAATGAGGTAGATTAGGTTAATAACTGTGGCATAGGAAGTTGATTAAGCAAAGATTTGTGAATATTTTGAGAAGGATTTATCTTAAGAGAATGTGTGGAAACTCAGCTTCACTAAAAAAAAAAAAAGAAAACCATGAAGTGTATTAATGATAATATTTTTTAAATACTCTCTGTGTGTTTAGTAATGCTACCTGTATTGGTAAATCTGCAGAAAAAGAGAGCTAAAATAACCTGTTATTTAAGGAATAGAGAGCCCTGTGTGATGACCCAATAGAAGAGCATATATAAAATACGTCCTTACTCTTACCTAGCATCTTTAAAGTTTGTTCATTGTCTGTAATTCTGACTTTTTATTTCTGTCCCTCACCTCCAAAATCATCAATGTCTATAACCATGTACCAAAGAATGGGGTAATGACACAGAAGGACCATTTTCATCAGGAAAACTTAACAAGAGAAAACACATGTATATAAACAAGTTTTAATGAGAAATATCTGTATTCTGCAGAACTATTTCTTCCCAACATACACTGAAAATTATGAAGCACAAGGGAAACTTTAGAGCCACAGTAAGTAAATAAAAACTAACTTGATTTTTCACTAGGATTCTCAAACAAAGGGGTTATCTTCCCAAGGGGAAAACTGGTTCATTTCAGCCTTTCCAAGACCTACTGGTGTACTCTCTATATAAGGCATTCTTTCCTGAGATACAAAATACAGTGTCTAGTAGCCCAACAAGTAATATCACAGCAAATACCAATTTAAAAGAAGATCACTCATTCATACTTAAGGAAAATAAATTTGAGATCATTGCTCTATTATCATCTATTATGCAAAGCAAAAGTCACGTGAAAATTTTTGAAATGTTCCCCGTGAACTTGGAGTATACTTAGAATCAAACTGAGAATCACTTTTAGGAAACACATTAGACCTGACTTCTAATTCTGTTAATCATGACCTCATGAACTCCTGCAACTTCAGTAGAATTACCATACCTAAAATCTGAATCCACTGTGCTTTTTGTGAGAGATTAAGAATGTTCCAAGTACCACAGCCCCAGCAAAACACATAAGAATTGGAGAATATCACCCAAAGCCAGTCTGGTCATAGTTGGAATGCCTTCCCAAATTTAGTATTCATGAGGGTGTCTCTGACAAATGGAGTTATTATCCACAGATGCTGTAAACATAAATCAGGAGGATATCATCAATAATGTTGTATTCTCTTTGTCCTCATCGTGTTTACAGATCTTGCTTTGAACAGCACATAAATACTTAGAGCATATTGTGGGAAACATGCCACTCATCTTATTAGCTTCCTCAGGCTCCAAGCTCTGACGCTGATCAGGCCCTGACAGTGTTTGCCAACAACAAAAGACGCCTATTGATCACATTGCCTCTGCCTTTGGCAGCCTTTCTGCCCACGATTACCTTGCATCACTTGCCTTAAGTCAAATGTCACAGAACAACTTACAAGGGATGTATCTATCTAGCAGAGCAAAATACAGTAGTGTCAGTTTAATTGAAGGAAAACTCTTTGGTATTATGAATTGCTTAGAATTGAAATTTTTATTCCTTGGCATGTATGAACAGAAAACAGTAGCGCTTATGTGGCAAGCTCTATATCCACAAATATGTCCTCATTTGCAATGCATTGTCGGAAGAGTTTGCAGAATCCCAGATATCTTCGAAGCCAAACCATCAGTCATCCTCAGAGTCATTCTATGTATGAACAGTTTTCTCAGCTGGCATTTCCATTCTGTAACAGAGCATCTCTATTGAAATGTCCTGGTAATTTTTCATCTGTGCCTTGGCCTCCATTCGTCTTTTCACTTGAGTTCTGAATAGATACTATGAAAGGAAACATTATTTTGGTTTAAATTGAAAAGCATACTTCATAGATCAAGGATTTAGGAACATAGCAAGGACATACATACTTTAGGGGGAAAACAAGAGGTTTTATTGATTATTGGCCAGGGAGAAGTCATATTTGGGTGGAAAGTTCATAGAAAATCCACATAACATTAAGGACTTCATTCCCAGTCTTGATATTTCACAGCAACTCCTCAGTTACTTATGATTTGTGCAGTCTTGTTAAACTTTCTGCAAGGATACTATGCATGATGTAACTATGAAAAATGTAACTTCACTGATGCATAATCTGAGCATTGGTTATTAGTATGAACTTTCAAGTCCATTTCTAACAATCAGCATCCCAAAGAACACAGGACACCAGTGCTCTCTGTGGAATTGCCCTAGCCTTTATGGATAACTTTGTGGAAGTTTTGAGCCCTCTATTCTGCTGAATTAACCCTACCATCTTGCTTAGCACTCAATCCAAAGCTGTGGTCCTTCAGACATCTACATATCTTATGTGAGGTCTTCACACAAGCATACATTTTGATTAAGATAGGGAATTAGAGAAACAATACCCAAAGATGTCAAATATTACTGAGGATGTAGGGAAGAGAGATACTCCTTTAAGCCATAAATGAATGCTACTAAAATGGAAATTATGGCAAAAGAAAACCTGAGTAAGAGAATAGAGAGATTGTTCATTAAATGCAGATCTCTGTGAACCATCCTGGACTTTACAGAGAATCCCTTCTCAAATGCAAAATAATTGCATTGGTGTCCTACCCAAAATGACATTATTTCATTATTGTTTCTCTATTAAGTGCCCAATATGCACTTTATCATCTTACTTTCTCATGCTCCTTGCCCCATTCATCTCTCCTCCCTCACCGTGTGTGTGTGTGTGTGTGTGTGTGTGTGTGTGTGTGTGTGTGTTAAGACATTTAGACCATTTTCCTTATTATTTCTCACAGTTCTGTCTTTGAGCATTTTCTCTCCCAAGAAACCCTTCCTGTGCTAGCTCGTAAGTCAGTTTGAACATTAATTACTTGAGACTGATGTATACTGGACCTATCTTGCCAGGACTCCTGAGCCACTACACTTTGTATGGGCTTTTTCTGTCAAGCAGTGGTGTACAGTTCATTGATTGGTTGAATCATTCATTAATTCATTCATCCCTTCAGAAAATAATTGAGAGATAAGTAGGAGCTGGGGTGTTTATAAGGAATCTTAGAGTCAGCAGCAACAACAAAATAATCAAGGCTATCATAATCCTTAGTATTATCATGGGCTTTTCTTTTTCTTTTTCCTTTGTAAACATTAATGAGTTAGGCAACCAGGGCTTTATACCCTGAGGATGGAATAGGGTCAAGACACTAGCTTCAGCCATGAAAATAATGGATGCTCTATTGCCCCTGCAAACCTCAGCTTCTTCATCTACCTCTTTCTGTATCCTGAGGATATTTGGTGAATAATTGAAATAATTGCAGAGATGCATATTGAAAGGCTCTTTGTAAATCCAGGGTATTATTGTTGCTATAATTAGGCCATGCACAGTATATAGAAATCTTGATTAGAGTACTGCTTTTACAAAAGCTAATTAGCTTGCACAACAATATGTTTCCTGGATGTGTTTCTGTGGATTGTTTTGTATTTCCTTTTCATGCCTGTCTCCAGAACAAATGAACTGGCCTCCAAGGAAGACTCAGAATTCTGAAGAGCAAAAGCTGCTATGAGGCTGAGGGGACATTTCCCTGGGGTGACTGGCTTAGAAGGAAATAGGTAGTGACCTGGTAACCAGGTTCAGGAAAACTGTTGCTTCTCCTGTAATTATATTAGAAACAGAAAACCATCAAAATCCAGGGATTCATACATAAAAATCCTTTAGCCTTGTCTGTCCATGACCTTCCAGGGGCTCCACTGTATTGAGTTGACTTGGGCTCTCATCAGTGTTTGGTTGGTATGTCTATCTTCCAAACTAAAACAGGATCTCCTTATGGAAAGAAAATATGTCTTCTTTGTGTTTCTGTACTTGTACACTTGTGGAAAGAAAGGGATAGGAAAGTATTTCTGTTATTCTTTAGAGAGGTAGTTCTTTTGTAAGATTTATTTCTATTTTTATTTAGATGTCTCTCTCTCTCTCTCTCTCTCTCTCTCTCTCTCTCTCTCTGTGTGTGTGTGTGTGTGTGTGTGTGTGTGTGTGTGTGTGTGTGTGTGTGTGTGTTTAGTTACATGCACAGGCATGCAGTTGCATACAGAGGCCAGAAAGACCTGGAGCTGGAGTTATAGGTGATTGGGAGGCCTCTGAATCAGGTCTATGTTGGGAATTGAACTCAGTTCCTCTGCAAAGGCCATACAGGCTCTTCACCACTGAGGCATATCTCCCATCCCAAAGAGGTGATTCTTAAGTCTTCTAAATCTCAAACTGCCTCTCACCAAAGTAATATATATATAAATTAAGAATGACTAATAAAATTTCAGGAAATGTTCCTTAACATAAATGCACTAACGGACATGTTTCAAGCCTATGCTCCCAATATTCTTAGTACTGAGGCAGGTGTATCAATAACTCAAGCCTGAACTACATGGTGTGACCTTCTCTCAAACCAGCCAGTTATAGTCACTTGTTTCAGAAGACTTTCTGTGGGATATCTTCCTCCTCTCACTCACTCCTCAAAATGGTCTTCAGATTTGCACATGAACCAAATTAAAACAACCACAGTCTTGCTACACATTCTGATGGCACACAATATAAATCTGCTTGTCTCTAGAATCCTTTGTTCAGATGATTGGCAAGGCCTTCAGAGTACAAATGCTTCTAAAATTTTCCAAGAAAGAAGAACATGTGGACACATGGCCCAGCATGTAGTGCCAGTGTTCGAACCACAAAGATCTATGCGGAGAAACATTAGGCAGAATGGAACCTAGGGCTATTCTTAACCCAAAAGTCACTCCAGGAAATTCTCCTTGGTGACCTGAGTCTATGTATTACTATTGCACCAGCCATGTACTGAGCCCAGATTTCTCTATTTCAAGCATGAAATGATTCTCAACAGAAGCCAAGGGTAGAAGATAATATTGCAGATGCTCGGAAGGATTGATCATAGCACATATCCCCCTCTTCCCCTCCATGAAAAGAGAGCATTCAAGGACCCCCATTTTCTGTGTTGAATCAAGTCTCTTCCAAGGGCTAAGGATTGCTGGACTGTTTTTTCTAAATGGGGCAGTATGTAAAATAAAAAATAATATTACAAGCTTATGCAGAAACAGCATAGGAAAGACATTGTTATAATATCCCATTGCATCATCATGCTCACTAAAATCCTATGACAGAAATGTGATTGTTTTCCAATTTGCAAATGAGAAAGCCAAATGTAGAAGAGAAAAACTCAAGCTATCTACCTCTCGAGTTGTGCCAGGGAGCATCACACAACCTGCTTCACTGGTTAATTTTGACATTTCCCCTTCCCTTTCCTCTGGCTAAGTGAGAAGCACTGAGGCAGGACTCTTGCTGAAGATAGCAAAGCATCCATCCATCTGGAGAAACAGCCCCATCTTCTGAATCCTCCAATTATCTTTCACCCTCCCCACACCCTCTGCCATTTCCTGTAATACTGCTCATGATTAGAAAACACGGGTCCTCATTAAAGTCCATCTCGCCATCCTATTGGCACAAATTAAGGCTAGCAGTGGCCCGTGCAGTGAACTCAGTAGGATCCTAGCTAATCATTTTTGCAAATTGAAAAATAGGCTGGTTCTTCATAAGCACCATCTGTACCTTCAGGACATTTTTTATTAACACTTTCTCTCCTGGGCCATCCTTCCTACTAAAAACAACAGAAGCAAAGGCCTCAAAGCTCCTCATCTGGCCTCTGAGAGTTTTCTAAAGGTATTTCTAAAGGTATAAAGGCAGCCAGCAGCCTTTCTGACCATTGTGGTAAAGCAGTGAACTCTCTAAGACACCTGCTATTATCCAAATTACAGGGAAGACAGCACAGGAGAGGGGACTTGAAAATAATATTCTCACTTACTAAGCATACGTTTCTGCATGATCACTATGTACCTGGCATTACTTTAAGTTCTTCCCATATACCAGTGAGCAAACTAGATTGGGGGTATGGGGAAGGTAGACCTTGATGTCGAAAAGACTTCATTCTGGCCAAAAAAAAAAAAAAAAAAAAAAGCCAAGCTATTTGAACAACACTTCATATGTAAACCAGGTATTTTCTAAAGTATTTCTAAGGTATGCATTGTGTGTGTGTGTGTGTGTGTGTGTGTGTGTGTGTGTGTGTGTGTGTGTGTGTGTTTGCTTAAAATTATGAGATAGCTACTAATACTAACCCTACTTGGGTGTCGAGGAAAGTAAGAGGCAAAAATGGGGAACACTGATTCCCAAGGTAACAGTGGATGAGAATTAGAGCTAGCCTTCAACTCCAGACAGTTCTGATGCTGAAGGGTATGTTCTTAACTTCCATCTTTCCTTATACTATTGTGTAGCTACCCAGGGGAGGAGTGTCTGGGGTACATTTCCAGATCTTAGGTAGAGATTTTTCAGCATAAGAACCAACTTTCTGGAAGAAAAGGCAAATGCACTGGTCATATTTCTTTGATTGTCCCAGAAAGGAGTTTTGTTGATTCCCCATTCTCCTGGTGGGATAAAAAGTTGGGCACACATTTAAAACTGGTTTCGATTCAGGTTCCTCTGGAGTTTTTTTTTTTTTTTTTGTGTGTGTGTGTGTGTGTGTGTGTGTGTGTGTGTGTAGATAGATTTATTATTATTTCTAGTCAATGCTGTTTTTATTACTTACAGTGTTAAGTTGATGGCTCTTGGTAAGCAATCACCTGATGATCCTATGTCCTCTGTCTAGGTGTTATCTGACAAAATATCCAGACTCCCCAAATAGTTCCAGCATCTGGATATCTATCAGGCATTCAAACACATCAACCCAGAATGTGCATTTCATATGGGAACTACAACACTATAGAAGGAGCTCAAAAGCAAAGAAAAGCAAACTGACCTTTGACACTTTGGGTAGAGACAATGGACCTGCCAAGGGAGCATTGCAAATTCTGGGAAGAAGTGCAGTAGAATAGAACATGCTTCACTATTTCATCCACATTGGATTGTTGATGATGTTGGGTGTCTTATGGCTCTTTCTTCTTTTTAACTGGGGCCATGAGTATCATCCTGCAGCTTTTTGGATTACCTAGGAACCCATTCTCTCTGTCTGAGAGTTCCAGTATGCCCACCCTGAATATACAACTCTTGGATTTTCTGCATGAGCTCTCACTCAGCAGCCAAACTCTTTTATAGTCCAGAGTGCTGGAGAATTTGCTTCTCTAAAAGTAATCCCTAACCCACAAGATATGGGAGTTGGTGGAAATTCTTCATGGTTTCTTGTTCTTTGATGAAACAGGACTGAAATACATCCTATGACATTATTCAATGGATTCTCAGGGAAACTGGGACCATGATGATAACCTGCTTCTGAATGTATCATACCATTGGTTTCCCATACATTTCTGTCATCTCTACCCCTTACTATCCATGCTTATCCAGGTTTCCACCTGAAAAAACGTAACTTCACCTACATCTTTGCCTCAGCAGCTTCATTTGAGATGATCCCACCCAGGACCAGTTGGAAAAGATCACAAGTTAAGGAAACCTGCTATTCTTTCTGAATAAGTAGAGAAGTTCCCTGAAAATACAAAAATTTAACTTAAATATCTTGTATGCTCTCATTACATTTCAGCCTTGGTTAAGGGGATAACTGATGACAACTTACTAGCTGGTGTCCCAAAGCTTGCTGCTGTTGATAGACAATGAAAGACATGAGAGACTCAGGGCCAGTCCAGATGACACTGATAATCTTCAGAGAGAAAAGGGATGATTCATATGCCCTGATTAGAGAATAAACAAAGAAGACAACAAGCAGGTGGGCATCTAAGAGGCAGCTGCGCTGAGTGCTTTAAGAGTTTAGAGACAGTAGGGAAGAATAGAGACTGTAAATAATGTATCTCTCTCCAGATGTAGCCTGGGTAGGCTTCCAGCAGTCTATGGCTTACAAGATGTAAATTGCCTCTGACTTTGCTTTCCATCAATTCTGGTCACAGCATGTTAAGCTCAGCATAGAGAGGGAAAAGTCTGGGAAAGATTAGCCAAGCACATCAAGTGACAATTGCAAATGTCCTCAATACCTTCTACAGAAGGTATTGGTATTCATAAGTCAGACCTCTCTGGGATTGGCCTTATGGGGTAAGGTCTTTGAGCAGGCACTGCACTCATGGGACCATTGAACTAAACTGAAAATAGATACATGATAAAATTTGCATGTTCCAGATTTCCCAGACAAGTAATGTAAATTAGGAATCTGGTCTGGGACAAACTAATAGTAATAGAACCTATATTAAAAGCATGGTGATGAAAAAAATGGAGAAATTCACATTTAATCAGCTTAACCAGGCTTGTGAATCTGGAGGAAGAGCCTAGCCAGAGTCAACTGTCTGTGTTTGAGTTCAATGTGTAAGGAATGGTGGTTAGTTTTAACCCAGAGTACATCAGTTACAAGACATCAGGCTTCACATTACACTTCTAAGACTTACAACAAACTCATCAAATATATCACAATGTAGTTATTAGCTGACTTCATAGAAATTTGCATTACCCATCTCTTACACAATGCATGAGACACAGTGTTTCGATTTGATATATATGAAAAGGATGAATGAAGGACTTGTATCTATGTCATTCCTCTGTTCCCAGGTCCTTTGCATTTGTGAGAAAACAGCACACAATCCTTTTCTTCCAATTACTGTCCCTGAGCAGATGTTGAACTGCTCCTGGTGTTCCTTTTAACTTTTCCTTTTCCTTTTTTTTTTTTTTTCAGTTGCATCAGTCTGGCCCAGGCAGCATTTCCAAGTAGTTACTGAATAACTAAAAGGGGGATAATGCTTCATAAAATTAATGAAGCTTCATTTGTTGGTTCACTAAGTTTTCTTTTCTGCTGCAGACATCATCTTTTAAGAGAATGTTCAATTGTATTGGATTACCCTTTTTCAAGCAATTTCACATAGTTCTTTTTTCCCACAATAGTAATGTAAATTTGCTATGACATTATAATGCCCATTCACAGCTCAGAAAATTGAAGAGTCAAAGATCCAAGTGTCTGCTCATAACTCAGGCTATAAATGGAGAAATGGAGTCTGGTGTGTGTGTGTGTGTGTGTGTGTGTGTGTGTGTGTGTGTATTTGTGTGTGTGCATATTGACTGTGAGAATGGGTGGGCCTGTTTCAGTGTCAGCTAGACATACTCTCACATAACACATAACTCACTGTGTTAGCCATTGTATAAAAATACAGGTATTATGGACTCTTCATTCAACAATGGAATATGTAAACAAATGAAAATATGTGAATAATATTTACATGGAGGTTACTTGGGGTCTTGGGGAATAGACCTGTAAATCAAGTAAGAAAACAAAGGAGAGACTAACTCTGTATTTAATAAGACATTAGGTTTTCTCAAAGATGTTTTAGCTAATCCCAGAAAAGGAGAATAATTTGGGCAGAGATAAAAATTAAGAGGAAGAGTTTCTATATGGAGATACCATGTGAGGATAGTAAGGATATTTGGGAAATTGTGAGTAGTACAAGAACAGCCCACATGAAAGAAAATGGTGAAAATGAAGACAGAGTGCAACCCTTTAGAAAGATTATAAGTGCCTCTTAAAAGCACAAGCTACAGCATAGAGATGGCTTATATGTTCTCTAGAGATTCCTGTGTCAGACATGCTAACCAATGTGCCAGTGCTAAAGGTCCTAGGACTTAGGGTGGTGTGTAGGCTGTCTGATCTTACTTGGAGCACTGCTCTTGCAAATGATTAAGGTCACTCCCATGGGACCCTAAGCTAGTTCTTCTAGCTTCCTGTTTGGCCATGTGATCTTCCCCTCTCACAGATATAGTTCTGCCATAGCTAGTCTGTCCTGAGGTGGCACCACAGCTGGCTCCATGTCATTAGGGTTTTCAGGCTTCAAAACTGTGAGCTGTGAGCTTAATAAAGGATTTTCCTTTCTTTGCAAGTCATCCAACCTTGGGAATTTTCTTATAGTAACAGAAAAATATCAATACAGCATATCAAAAGTGTATTATTTTACAGAAATTGCACAGTTTTCATAATTTCCAAACAAAAATTAAAGAATAATTTCTGAGAGGAATAGGAAAGGAATTACTATTGATTAGCAGGTTGTCATGGGTAGTAACAGACTTTCTATGCACCATTCCTACCTTGACTGTCACTGGGTGGTGTTTTCTAGACTATTTCCTGCATCTACAGCATCTTGTTTATGTGCTTGTGGTAACTAGTGTGTACTTTTACTGCATTTTACTGTTTTATATCTGAATCTGTCTCAATTTGCCTGTCCCATTCTACTGTTCCACCCAACTTAGACTCAGGACTACTGGAGAAGGTAACTACTGGTTTGTGTGCTATTGGTCTTTATAGGGCCAAGCTCCTTTCATATTGACTGACTAACAGTAGGTGATCAAATAAATCCTTATTGCATTTTGTTGAATGAAATACATAAGAAAAGACAAAGATGTGAAAATATTGATGCCTTTTAGACAGAGTGAAAGTAGTTAAGAAATTTCTTTTCCAATGGTCATTATATTCTCAGTGTGATGGGAAACAAAGTCATATATTGGAAAAAGAAAGAATTGTGTTGACTTCTTAGAGAAATCAGTAAAACTCAGTTTTAGAAGAGGCAAAAAACATTAAACTGGACAGATGATATTTACAAATAAAAAGTGCCTACATGGAACAAAAAATGTTGACGGGGAGAAACTCAGTTTGTAAATGTTTGTGTGTGTGGAGTCAAGTGATCAAACAATTTAGGATGCTGTACACTAATCAATTAAAATACCATAGTTTGGTGGCACAGAAAGGCCAGAGAATGAGGAGAGGCATATTGATTGAAGTTTGTATAGGATATTTTTCTGGAAGAGAAAACAATGAAGTGGGTTAAAAAAATGCCAAGTCATAAAGTAAAAGAAAAGTTAGACTTTCATGACAAAACATGTAAGAATATAATAGACTTCATATGTCCACTGTTACGTACTAGCTGTGACTTGAAATTAAATTATTAACCTCTTGGAAACTAGCAAATAAATATTCTTAGATATACTAGAAGCTTGAAGATTCTCTGTGTTTCTAGACCTCAGAAAAGACGTGCCCCAGGATCCACATGCAAAGAATCATCAGGCATTAGATTCTGTCACCTCTAACCAAGGAGTGACATGAACAGGACTCACAAACACCAGGCAGCCATCACTCACAGATGTCACAGGAAATGATGGAAAGGTTCCCTTGAAGACCAACCATTATCTCAAGTTGTGCCAAGATGAGCGTCTTGTTCCTCTACTCTTCACTTTCCTCTAAGTTCTGAGATGTTGACCTCTGGTTTTCAACCCAGAATCCCCTGCTTTCTGGCTTCTGTGAAGGTGAAACATCAGCAAGAGTCTGAAGGGCAGAGACAAAAGAGGTCAGGTCATTTACCTGCTTCCCTGAGCTGAATTCCTGGCAGGTCAAGCATTGCTAGTGGCAGTGCTTTTATGACAAGATTTCCTATAGGCAAAACCTCTTATAGTTCAGCTCTTTCATCCACATTCCTGCTGGGTAAGGAGATGATAATGAACAACATTTAATGCTCTCTTTTTCATCAATTGACTATCCTACATATTCTTAAAGACATCGTTTAAGCATCATTTCTCACTGCTGAGGGCACAAAAACTTTAGGTAGTTTCATATAAACTCAATGGAAATTACTAATCAGCTTTCTCAAGGTATGTGTATTTGCTGGTGACTCTATTCATCTTGGTCATGTATTCTGCTACACAAAATGATGTCATTTTGCCAAGACGTTCACTTCATCTTAAGATGGAAGCATATTTACAAATAAAATCAAAACCCATTGAAATCAAAGTTTGGTTTCACTCAATTCTGGTTAAATCAAGATGAAAGAAATTGACATAAGAAAAAAATACATTTCCCATAGGAACTCACAGTGACACCTCTCTCTCCTCTCTCTCCCCCTTCTCCCTCCTCTCTCTCCCTCCCTCTAAAAATGTAGAGGCAATTAGCAGTTGCTAGGTAAAGGAGAGTCATTTTCTTCAGTGGTGTAATGACTGGTAAGTTGCTGGTGCTTCTTACTATTTTGTGTATGTATAAATGAGGAGGGTTACTTAGGAAGAGAAAGGCAATCAGTGTTATTGGGAAGGAAATAGGAATGGGCAATTGGATGAATATAATTAAAATAACTATATTTTGTAGGTGGAGTTTAAATGAGTCCAACAGACGCAAGATAAATGATGGAATCGGCATTTATTAGTGAAGCACTTACACAGATAAGAGTAAATAACTGTCACGATCTTCCTGCTCCAGAAGATGAAATCTCTGGCCCTTCCAAGAGAGCCAGCCCTTCCTCTATCTTATAATGGATCAGGTCTACACCTGAAACCATACCCTACTGTGGCCACCACTACAAGTTCACTAGCAAGCAAGATGCCACTACAATATTTTTGCACAAAATTACCATAATGGTTTTTGTTGTATATATAATTATATATGGCAATAGAAACTTAAAAAAATCTCCTGTGAAAGTTCTGCTTAACATAAAGTACCAGTGTTCTGCATAATGCCTTGCATAATCAGCTTGAGGTACCTGGACATTAGCACCCATCAGGTTTGCCTCACCTCTGAGACAAGAGAAGAAAACCCCTATGCTTGTTACCTATTAATGATGCAATTATGAGGCCCTGTTGCAAGGTAGCACTGCCTAGGCAGCCAGCCCTTCCTGGTGCCACCTTTGTTCAAAGGACAAGCATAAAAGAGGGACAAGCAAGCTCTTCTGAGGTCACATCACAGTGGCTGTAATTTGCAGTGCTGAGAAGCAATCGGAAAAGCCAAAAACTAAAGCCTGCTGCCCCCATGCATTCTCTCCTATTCACATGCACTGTCTTAGTTTCCCTTCATCTCTAGTGGCTCGGGATGACAATGGCAAAGAAGCCATTAATTAGCTGTTAATAGTAAGTACTTTTTAACCTTTATCACAAATATCAATTATTCATTAGCCCTGTGTGGAAAACCAGGTCCTCCCCGAAGTGGGCAGTGCCTCTGTTACATTTTGCTCAACCTTTTCAGAAGGAGAGAATAGCAATTACATTTTTTATTATAACTATCTTTTGATAAAGTTTTCTTTTAATTATAAAGCATAATTATGTGGAATAGATTGGGTAAGATCATCCCTGAGCATTTGTTAGTCTGCTTCTATTTCAACCACACACAAATCATAGAGAAGGGTAGGAAATGCGTTTCTCACCTAAAGGACCTTAAGAGAGACATTAACAAACCAGGATATTTCAGGACTGAGAGGCAAGTAGCAAGCAGAAATGGATCTATGTAAAAACAAACCCAGAGGAAAATACAGCCAAGTATCCAGGTGAGCACTGCTGCCTGCCACCAGGGATTCTGGGAGAACTTCAAAGACACATGTGATAGAACTAAAAAGGAGTGGATGCAGAATATCACTGAAGTCCTCGGGTGGATGGTGACTTTGGAAGACTACAATACATGGCTGTTGCACTCATCAACCCAAGCATCTCTATTTATCTATGCAAGGCCAGCATAGATTAGGCCAGTTAACTTTCTGGCATGGATAGTGGAGGGTTTCTTGAAGCCACATTCCTTGATTAGATGTTATCAGCAGTTAATGGCAGCCATGGCATGGGTGGCTATTTTTTCTTGGCCCTGTGGTAGATTGCCCATGCTCCAAGGGATGTCCTACTACACATGTACATATGGGTAGTGCTAATCGGGCACACAATTGGATTTTTTAAGTAAAATATACAGTGAAGAAGAGAAAGAACTGTTGAGGGCCTGAGGAGGATTGAAGGAAAGAAAGGAAAGGTGGATATGATTATAATACATACTTTGTGTAAATGTACTAAATCCTCAAAGCAAAGCAAACAACTAAAGAATAACATCTAAGTCAATTGGCTGCTGTAGGATGGTATCAAAAGACTGCCAAGAGGGAGTTCCTCAAGCACACAGGAGAGTGGCACTTAGGCTCAAAAAATCTGTTCTTTGCAGGTTCCAATCCTTCGGTATCAGCAGACTTTGGGGTATGGTGATCCAGGGGAATACATGAGGCCCACAAAGGTCAAATGATGCAGGTTTAATCCTCAATGTGACAGTATTGAGAGGTGAGGCCTTTAAGAGGTACCCAGAAGTAATATGGTTAAGAGGCAATCTCAGCATGTTCCATGACATCATTGCAAAAGTGGTTTCACATTCCCGGAGAGGATTAACTGTTAAAGCAAGTTTCACCCTATCTTGATCCAAAGCTGTCTTTTGAACTTTCTTATGTTGCTATGAGATGGCACAGCTCTAATGACCTCTCCAGAGATGACCCCTCAATATTGTACTTTCTAATTCCAGAACCATGAGCCCAAGAAATTTCCATTTTTTTGCAGGTTATCTACTCTTGGGTATTCAGTCGCAGCAATACAAAAGTAGCTAAGGCAGGTTATCATTGTCTGTCTTGGGAAGTCCCTCCTTGGCTTAGACACACTGGAGATGAACTGGAGTTTTCTAATTTTCACTGAGCAGCAAGCTACAGAAGCAGAGATGAGAAAATAACCAAAGAAAACAAAAATATTTCATTAAAATTTAAAAATGCACTGCATTTAGGAAATTCCTTCTTCCACTGTAAAAATAGGATACTCTTCCCAAAGCCTCAGGCTGACATACCTTGATTCTAAAGCAGCACTAGGTCCCATTTAGACTCAGCACTTCATATTGGGTATTATTGAATAACATAACAAATGCACATTCCTTATATATCTGCTATGCCATTTGTCTACTCACCAGGTAGAAAATGCTGAAGAAATGCAAGCAAGATATTTGGCCTGAAATGTTGGTTGTCCTTTCATTAAGAAGGATCAATGCATTGGACAAGGCAATACGATTCCCATGAGTTGTAGGCTAGCCTGTTCTACATATTGAGTTTCAGGCCAGCCAGCCAAGTGAGAATATATAATATATATATATATATATATATATATATATATATATAATATATATCCAGGTCATTGCAAAAAGTTCAAAAAGTCAGCTTAAAGTAGGAAAAATGAAGCAAAGAGAATAATGTAAATTTCACAACTTTGAAGTAGGTATTATGATTTTGTATGGGATGTGAATGATTACAAATTGTAGAGAACTAAGTTAGTTGGGGACCTAATGCCCTATGTGATAAGCACAAAGCTAGATACACCTGTGCTGCTTGTTGATGCTATATAGGTTCACAGATTAAATGCAAGGTGGTACTCAATAGACTAGAATTTGAGAATAAGTGACTCTTAAATACAGCTTGGAGTTGCTCTCTACATGTCTTCATATGGTGTCATAGGCAGAGAAGCAGAAAGCACATGGGTACCAAGAAAGTCAGAGTCAGTAAAACCCCAAGGATGCTCTGCAATTCTCCAATTATGCTCACAATACAAAAAAATACAAATTCAGAAAAAAAATACAGAAAATTGAGCTAAAGAGAATAGGAAACAAAAGAAAAGAATGAAAAGATTGAGAAAGAGAAATCTGAATCAAGGGTTAAAATAAGATTAAATGGAATACAAGAAGGGGAAAGGCTGTAAAGTAGACAAAGTACAATGCACAAATTGATCCACCCAAAGGGTTATAATGTGTTACAATATTTTAAAGGCTATATAGCCTTTGAAATATTTAGAACAAATCTCCTGAAAGAAAAACACACAAGAAGAAACTGAGAAATCCATAACCCTTGTTGGAGAATTGAACACCATCTCCTTGTAATGGACAAAACAAATAGATAAATAAAAGTAAATAAGAAGGTTAAGGATTAAATAAAACAATAGCATTGCAAAGAGGCTGTCTGAGCCAGCAAGCAGAAAATAAACACTCTTCCAAATGCCTATGAAACACTTTGACATACACGACAACTATTTTAAAAGGACTCAATAAATTACTACCATATTATTTAGCCACAATACATCAAAAATAGAAATTAAATATAAATTAGGCAATCAGAGGGTCTATTTACTTGGAAAGCTTTAAACTGACTTTTAAATAACCATTGGCTTGGAAAGGGCAATCTGAATAGCAACCGCATTAGAAAAGAACTTGAAAACTGTATTTACAAAACACTTTCTCTAAGGGAAAAAAATCTCTACCCATATCCAAGAGTGAGTCTAGAGACACTGATGAGGTTTATGAAAATTGAAACTCCTGTATCCTACCACATCTCTTCTCATGTGCCCTTCAGAAATAAAAACAACAAATATAGAGTAATTCAGAGAGCTATGCAATGATCAGGTTTGTTTCAGAAAGAACAAGCTATTCCCATGGACTATTGATGAAAATGTACATTGGTAGATCTTCTGGGGGGGGCAATTTGTCAATAACTATAATGACTTTAAATGTGCATCCCAATCCAATACTCACACTCTCGTAAATGATACATACTTAAGAATGTCCTTTGTGGAAATACTTGCTCTGAGAAAATGTAGAAAACCAGGAATTATAAATCAATACAAAACTGCTTACACAAATGGTGTTTGCTCAGTTAATGAGATATGGTACAGATTCTGTTCCATTTTATTTTGTTTATCATTTATTTATTTGAAAAAATGTTGTGCTGCAGTTGTAGTTTTAGACTATTATGAGGTCAAAATACCAGCTTTACAACAATGCCTATGAGTGAGCTTTCACTTTGATGTGCATGTCTGTACATGCCTGCATATAAATATGAAAAATAAAGATATAACAAACATAATTGAATATATATTAATGGGACAGAATAATACCCAGTGAAATGTCAGTGATGTCCTGACATGGGCACCTTATCAGGAATCTGGGAAAGATTTTCATATCTTAGTTCAGAATTTCTAGTAGTATCTGGATTTTAAACAGAATATATTCACACCCAGCTGGTGAAACCCACAGAAACAGCTGACCTGCACAAAGGGGAGCTCAGGGAACCCAGACTGATGGCTGAGAGGCTAGCATGGGACTGATCTAGACCCCCTGAATGTGGATGTCAGTTTGAGGGTCTGGGCAATCTATGGGGCCTCTGATAGTAGATCAGTATTTATCGCTAGTACATAAATGGACTTAGAGAGCCCATTCCACATGGATGGATGCTTTCTCAGTCTGGACACATAGGGGAGGGCCTAGGCCCTTCATGGGATGATATGACAGACTTCTGAGAGTCCCCATAGAGGGCCTCACCCTCCCTGAGGAATGGAGGGGGGATGGGGTGGGGGCTTGGGGAGGTTGGTTGGGAGTGGGGGAGGAGGGGAGGGAGAGGGAGCTGGGATTGACATGTGAAGTAAGCTTGTTGCTAATTTAAATAAAAAATAAATTGAATAAAAAAACAGAATACATTCACATGTTATATCTGAACAAAAGACAAGATCTTCACACTCTATTAAATATAGAATAGTAAAGAAGCAGATATACATTATTTGAAATTACAGATATCACCCAAACTTTTAATGAACATTTTTCTTTTATTTTATGATTATATTTCTATTATTTGAAACATTTTTAAAATTTAAACATTTTTGATCATATTTTTCCCTCCCCAAAGTCCATTCAGATCCTCTCCCCCTCCCTACCCACCCAACTTTAAGTTCTTTCTCAGAAAACAAACAGGTAAATTTGATAACTGCTACAGAGAAACCACATGGTCTGAATGCCAAGCTTTCAATTCATGAGCCTATGCTACATTACATAGTTGAACTAAAATGTCCTACTGTTGCCCACATAAAATGCAATAATATCCTATTATACCTTGGTAGCTCTAGTGTCTCATCCTTTCCCATTATGTGTAAGGACATCATTACAAAATCATCTCATAAATATGAGTGACAGTTGTTAATGATTATGTATGCTTTCACCATGAGAGCTGTGGCTATCTTTAAATGATCAAGGCTACTCAGTGAGACTTCTCACACTCATGTGTCTGGAAAAATCTTTGACACTTCATTCCACCATACAACTTCATGGCCATTGCTACATTTGCTTTGTTTTCAGCCATTTCCCCCAGCTACACTAAATACCACCGGGCAGCTTGGAAGACTGTCTGTTGGTCATGACAACTACAAATATCAATATGGTGATCCTATTCTCAGTCACTCTAGAGCTACCTGCTTTAATTGTCAATCTAGGAGGAGTATCAGCTCCCTAACTCTTGGCAGCCAGGGCAGATGTCTACAAGCATTACTCTGTTTTTCACAGATCAGTCCAGGGGACATGCTTCCTGCCCATTCATCTTATTTTGCAATGTTAAAAGCCAATTAATCCTTAAAAGGAATTAAACTATTTCTTGATGAAAGAGTAAGAAGCAGAGAGCATATGGTGAGGCACTGCTTAGGATGGAAGAGGCTGGTAACTGCTGAGGTGGTGCTGGAAACTGGTGGTGGAGAAAAAGGAAGAGACTAAAAATGAGACATCTCAGGGGAAATGTTCAGAACAGGGAACATGAGGAACCAGGAGTTATGAGGAACTGGTAATAAAAGCTGGATGAATCTTTGAGTCACTGAGTGACAGAACAAAGACTGATGAGGTGAGAGACAGTTTAGTTTGATGTGTGTTGTAGGAGGAGACATTGGCAACCAATTTCAGATCCAAAGAAAGAGGGGTGTTCCATTAGGACTTGTAATCTGGTTTGTCACATCAAACATCCTTGGAACAACTTTAGTGTTAGAATTGAATTACAAAGCTCATTGTTCTATATTTATTTCTGTGGGATTAACAATGAAAACAAAAGTATAATTGCCTTAGTAACTAATTGCGTTTTAAAATGAATTAAAGCTATGAATAATTATAAAATTCAAGGTTAGATCTTGATCTAAAACATGAAGAAATGGACAGTTTTATAAAATAGTACCATTTCTCTATTATCATTTATTTCTCCATATTGACTTGATACTATGAATAAATGCATCTCCAGACATCTATTGAGAACATTGAATAATTAGTATTTTATATTTTGTTGAAGATTTGCCCCTTCCAATAAACTCACCATGAGCATAGCTGATCAATCATTTCCTTGCTTTGTGTTATATGAATAAACTGCATTGCTATCATGTTTGTAACTGGATAGGTCATATTTGTATAACTATCATTCTTATGTTTCTTCTAATAGATTTTTGGTCCTTAAGCAAAAATGCTATATTATGTTATCTCTTTTTTTATCAAGGTAGTAAGGAATATATCCAATATGCACTTGGTATTCAATAACTGTTATGAGTATAATTTATATTTATCTTGATTCAAATCATTTAAAGACCTTTACTGTTTGGAAACTCTTATGTACAGCATAAGAAAATAATATGATTTTCTTTATTTCGTTTGCTTTTCTCTCCAGACACACCTATTATTTATAGGCTGGCCATCGGTCCTTTATTCTCTTCTCTATATTCTTTTCCCTATATATACTCATTCCTGTGAACTTTCAACTTGTTATTCTGATTTTTATTTGTATAATACTGATTTGGTTTCATATAGTACAAGTTCCATAATTTATCCTCTCTTCCAAAGAATTTAACTATTCCTTTTTTCTAGATATATCTAGATTTCTTCTTTCTTTCTTTCTTTCTTTCTTTCTTTCTTTCTTTCTTTCTCTCCCTCTTTCTTTCTTTCTTCTTCTTTTTCTTCTTCCTCCTCCTCTTCTTCTTCCTCCGCCTCCTTCTCCTCCTCCTCTCTCTCCTTCCTGCATCCTGGAAAGACACTACTTCAGTAATGAAGAGGGAATCATCTTGCAGGCAGTTTGCTCCAGTTGAGCATCTTTAGTCATCTCATCTATAAAATGTGAGCACTGAAAGTGCCTTCTTCATTAGATTGTGGGGGTTACATGTAAAGAAATACAAAAATCTCCTACTTCAGGGCACAATCTAATGCTGGAGGGAAGGGCTCCCCTTCTCCATCATTGTTGTTTCCTTCTGTGTGGTGGATATACCATACAGGACTATCTCCTTCCTCCCTGTATCTTCCCTCCTCTCTCTAATAAGCTGACAGGTTGGTAACATAAGCCCTAAGCCTCTTCTCTCTTCTTTCTGTATCCTCTTTAACAGCAGCAACATTGCTAGGTTTCCGTTGACCAAACTTTAATTTTTTAGTGAGTCCATTAATTTGTTTCTTTCCTTGTTTTATATTTTTTTATTCTTATTAACAAACCAGTTCTGACTCAAGTGGAAATACGGTAGGCTATCTGTTGGGGTAAACTTAAGTTCCCAGTATGTTCATTAGATAAAGAATCTTGAAGGGAAAATAAGTACATATACATAAATACATATACACATAAATAAACACAGAGATAGGTAGAAAGTTTAGATTGCATTCCAGGATGTCAATATGTCTGGAGATTGTAATTTATAGCATCATTAAGAGGCAAGGCATCCAGTTAAGGAAGTACTAAACCAGACTATAGTCACCTGGCATTTTCTTATTTTGTTTTCTTCTCATTAGACAGGTGATAGATAGATAGATAGATAGATAGATAGATAGATAGATAGATAGATGATAGATAGATAGATAGATAGATAGATAGATAGATAGATAATAGATAGGTATATAGATGATGGAAAAATGTTGCTAGAAGCAAACTTTATGAAAGCTTCCTTCTAAAATGCAGCAAAGTTCAATGACTCTGACAGTAAGAGGTCACAAAGTGAAAGGAACCATTTATTGTTTCCCACTAACACAACCCTACTTTCTTTTCCAAGCTCACCTATTTATTGTCTTCCTTGTGTCTTTAACAGTTCATTCTGGCATTTAAATCACAATGAAGAAAGTTTCTATCTTTTACAATGAATACTACTTTCTTGTTCTTTGGACACAGCTAAGTTAGAGTGGAGAGAATGTGATTATGTCTTGCCTAAAAGAATCATAATCTATAGAGAATGCTACAAGTTTGATAAGAAAGCTTGCATAATCTTGGATTTCATATGTTTCAACAATTTAGCAGGAGGTTGAAGTTTATATACTTTCCTAATTCCAGAAAGAACACTTGTATCCATCAATAGTTACTCCTCATTCTCCCCTCACTCCTAGTCCTGGAATCACTAACCTATTGCTATTGTCATCTTATATAATACTATCATAGAACATGAAGTATTTTTTCATCTAATGTAATATTTTAGGCTCATTTTTGTAACAAGCGTCAATGCTCTATTATCTCATGACTCAATAATATTCAAATGTATACATTATACCATATTTTATTTATCCATTTATAACTTTATAGGTTTGGAAGAGGATTTTTTAACCTTGATTGCTTACTGTATCTATTTATCTTTGAATAAATGGTTGTTTCTATAGAAGGATGGCCCCATATACAAAATTCTAAACAAAAAGCATATTTCTCAGCAAAGGAGAACAGGAGGAGTCATCTAAGATATAGCAAGGGGCACCAAGCAGGAAATGAGAGCCAACTATATGCTGACAAGGCTTGTGACCTGTAAGGACCTCACCACTCAAACCTGAGGTTTCCATACTTATAAGCAGGATATACAGCCCCAGGGTTCTCATAAACTCTGACCTTGTACAGTATAGGGGCATTGGGTCTAATGTTATAGGCTAATTTGCACATACTTGCTTAAGCTTATATAAAAAAAGAAACACCACTAATTGCTGCTTTTAAACAAACCAGCTGAGCTTAGCATAGACTCTCAAATATGAGTGATAACTCCAGCTGCAGATTCCCAGCATAAGATAAGGTTGATAGTGCTGAACCAGCTGCCAAATTCCATTCTACATTTAGATCTATGAAAAAAGTTATAAGGGAATATTTAATGACTTATCCATAGACTCAAATATCATGCTCATACCCAGTACCAAATTAATTCTATGTAGCTAACTATACATGAGAGGATGTCCCCAGGCTATAACTCAAGTTTCCTTAGTTTAAGAAAATCCATAGCAACTTGGCCATGAACTGAGTGTGGCTTAGGATTGATGATGCATGTTCAAAGGATAACAAGGGATGCCATGATACCAGATGCATCTCATCCTCAGCTCCATGCCATGTTATAACAGTAACAGAGGCCCTAAAGGAAAAATAAACTCCAGAAATGTTGAGTGTATGGACTGGGAAACAAATGTACCTTGGATAAGTCCTGGTGACTGGGAATGCAATTATTTGCAAATGTCTGAATTTAGTGTGAAGGCAGCAATCTCTCAAATGCTGCTTTTAGAGAAAGGAGATGTTATAAGAATATGGTAAATGCATAATGCCCAAATCATTTTCTACAAGGAAATTGTTCCCAATTGAGTTTATCATAGGACGTAGATGGGCTAAAATTTGATGGAAATATAAGGATTTCGGGAATTAGGGCATTTAAAATATATGAGGAAGTAATCGCAAGCAGCTGGCTGTATTGAAGTTGCCTTGAAATCTCCTCAGGTGGCAGATCCAGTTACCCTTGTAAGCACTGGAAAAGCGATTGGGAACAGGTGATCATCATTAGCTTAAATTAATCTCTTGCTGGGAAATTTCTCCCAACCTAGTTCAAAGATCACGGCTCTTGTTCTCTTCATTTCCCTTACAGATTATGGACAAGTAGAATCAACAATTTGCATCCTGCATGGCAGAAAAACAATGAAATACTGAAGGCAGACTGGAAGCAAGGATGCAATTGATTTAAAACACTAATCATTTACACGATCAGTGGTAGGAAAAGATAGCAATTTAAAGCAAGATCATTGCTCAGGGGCACAGGAATGAGTTTGTTTTGTAGTTGTGCTCAGGGTCTTCGGAGTCTCCCACAATTAAAAACACATGAAGCGCATGAGAGACTGGAATTGACCTGATACAAACCTCAAACGTCTAGATTCCACCTTGTCATCAAGTATCATTTCAGCTCAAATTATGAAGCAGGAGAAATTTGGGAGGATATTGTAATAATAGCCTTTTTAATACATAGCATCCATGAAAGGCAATACACTAACAATCTGATTTATTTTAACTCATTTAAGCATCAAACTAATATCAAGGGTAAAATTATCTTCATTTCACTGATTATGAAAGCAAACACATAGCTTAATGTAAAAATTATAGTGTCTCGCATTTCACATCTGTGAGCTAATAGAAAGAACATGAAAACCCAGGTGTCCTGAACCAAAAGCCAGAGTTACTTTCTTTATGCTATATTTTTTCTGTTTGATACATTGTATATTTTATTTCAGATTTATTTTTCTTAGCAGGACTTTTTGTCTTAACTTTTGATTCCTTTGAATGATAAAATGCAGTGAGAACTTAACATTTGAATTGTAACTGCAAGAAAGAATTCTTATCAAATTGTGAACACACCTATTTAGTCTTCTTCACTCCTGTTGTAGAACTCTCAAAAGGATATTTTAGATTACTAGGTTATTTGAATTTGGATAAAATATTACAAAAAACTTTTTTAGGTTTTTTTTTCCCCTAGGCAGGCTTTCTCTGTGTAACAGCACTTACTAAAAATTTTTAACTTTTTATGTTCAGTTTGGTGTGAACTTAATTTATCAATGTGTCTTTTGATATATGTCAGTAACTCAAGATGACAACACTTTAAAGCGTCCACCGGCAAACCCAGGAAGTAAAAAAAAGCAGTATATGCAATTGAGTGAAGCCTAATATAAAAGCAAAGCATGGCTTTTGTAACTGCTCACTTCCTCCATCATGGGAATGCATGCACAACTCTGAGAGCCCCTATGCAGGGGGCATTCTAGTGAAAAGAGGTAGTTAGCTGCAAAGATTCAAGAATCGCTTCCCTGTGGGATACACTAGTGACCTTCATCAATTCTTGTCTTGCAGGAAGTAGAGACAAGTACTTGTTAATGTTGCAGATAGTTTGTTAAAAACAAACAAACATATATTGCCTTAGTGAGATCTATAGCCCAGAAACTGAAGATCGCACTTCCAGTATGCTCAGCTTCCTTGGAGAGCTTTCTTGTAGGTCGCAGGTTGCTACTTTTCATTACATTGAGATGGAGAGGGCTAAAGAGATCTCTGGAGTGATTTTGATAAGGGTACTGTTAAGCCCTCTGCAAGGGACGACTCTTCCCTAAATGCTTGTGCATCCAAGTCTTGGTACATGACTGGTGGCCCTACTGAGTAAAGCTTGGTTTACAAGAATGCTAACTTCATCAATGGTTCATCGCTTGACATGTTCATCCTGAATGGGTATTTTTGGAATTCGGGGGGCCTAGTTGAAGGAAGTAAGGCACTAGGAGTGTCTTTGAAGGATATAACCCATATACTACCCACACTCTGAAGTCAGCAACTTTTTCTCTGCCTTTAAGCAACCAAGGACTGAAACCTTAACGACAGGAACCAAAGGATAAATTTGTGCTTCTTTGTTTCTTTCATATATTCTTTCAAAGACACAAAAACTAACTAACGAACACAGGAACCAATCCCATTTCTTTCTTTTAAATTTGTTGTACTTTTAATAGTGTACGGACATGGGAATATGCACTTGAGTGAAGGTTTACCATTGGGGGAAGGAACAAAACATTGGATCTCCTGGAGTTGAAGTAATAGACATGCATGCGCTGCCTGATGGGTGGGGGGAAATGGACTTCATTTTTCTCAACTACTGAGCCATGTCTCCAGCTCCTCCAGTCCCATTTCTTAGTGTTTCATCTTACAACAGAAAAGTCCTGCTCTCTAATACCTTCACACTAGGTGTTACATTTTTAGTTCCCTAACAGTCATTTTGAGGGTACAAAGACATTCAGTCTGCCAGTGTATCATTTTTGCTATTGGTGTCTCTGTCACATTTACTCTTATTAGTCTCATCACCTAAGCCAGGACCTCTCCTCTTAATGTATTTCCCTTCACCTCAGCCTGTTTGATCTTCATAAAACCACAATTTCAATTCAGGAAGTTTATAGGTATTTTTCATTTATTCTTATATAATTAGATTTAAGAATTAACATCTTATGGAAGGTTTTCATGTTCTGTGCAATAATCCATACAAATGGTGCACATTTATGTCTGAAAAGTCAGTGTTCTTTTAAAATCATGTTTTATGTTCTCATAAATTGGTAGAAATGTGCACAAATTGATATAAAAGATAAATGTTTTTCTTCTTACTAATCTTTGAAAGATAGGAATTTATGTATCTCCGTGTGTACAAATGGGATATGCAGATTAGTTATGCACCGTAGCTAACTTGGAGAAAAAGAAGATATAAGGAAAATGAGTTATCATTTCTAGAAAGTCAATAGAGCCAAAACTTCTGTGTGCCTCATCCGGTCTTCCCCAGTGCTGTCTGTACTCCAGAGGAAGCAAAGGGCCCATGTCTTTGGATGGTTAAACTGAGGGTTCTATCAGGCCACAGGTAGAAAATGTGTTCTCACAGTAAAACATCTTAGAGGGAAAAAAAGAGTTCCCTTTGTCAGGTCTGCAAATGAATGAGAGCCGGGAAGCTCCCCACACCCAGGCCTAGGAGTATTAATCTGGTGAAGGCTGGGGATGGCATGAGTCATGGAGCAAAGATGGGGCTATACAGTGAGAACTTACTTCTGAAGCCACATGAGAACTCACCATGGCAGCTATGTCACCTTGCCCTGATGCCTGGAGGTCTTAGAGACAGAGAGGTAAAGACTAAAGGATGTCAGTACTAAAGTATCAGAAGGTTGCAGCCAGGTAGTTTATAACACATGGGACTGGATTTCCATGTCCTAATGTTTACATTAAGGCAAAAAAAACAGTCTTATTGAAATTAAAATGAGACAAATGGCTAATATTGGTTAAATGGCAAAAATGACAGATGCCAAAATGCTCAGATGTCTGTAAATATACAAATTGTAATGTCTAAGGGAAAAGCTTGTGCTTATGGTATGAAGAAGACATATTCAGTGTTGTTGACTTCACTGTCAAATGTGAAGTTAAAGACTGGGGGAAATGTATATATATATATATCCACGTGTGGAAAAGCATAAATAAATCAGAATATATAGACTAGGGAATACTGTACAAGTAGGAAAATTTTTAGGTCCACATGGAAAAAGTGTGTAGTTCCCAGAACCATTACTGAGTAGAAAAACAAACACCTGGAAGGGTAATGCATACAATGGTACTACTTTTAATTAGTTTCAATTAGGACTTAATTTCAAACCCGCAAAATATTGTGTATACTTTAAGTGGGTAAAGTATAAGCCCTAAATTAGAGAGAGAGAGAGAGAGAGAGAATACAGTAAAATTTCAAGATAATAGTTATGTCCAGAAAAAAAAACTGATTCCAAAAGTCCTTAACTGGATTCCTAATGTTTTATTTCATTATTAATTAATTACTCCATTCTTGATGAACTGAAGGAAATACAACAGTGTGTTAGAATAAGTTCATTTGAACATATATACTGGTGTTTTCGTATAACACTCTATTTTTTTTCTTCACTAGAGAACATTATCTTCTTGACATGTATGAATCTGTGGTGCTTTCAATAGCATAGACTTCTTGTTCTAAAGTATGAACAGGGTATTGAAATGAAGGCAGGAAATGGGATACAAAGAGCTAATGCAAAGAAATGTAGGGGACACAGTTTTAAAGCATTGATACACTGTGCATTGTTCTTAATCACATGTGAAGGGATAGAGCCAGGCAATCAGAAGATCTGGAGTTCCTTGGAAATGAGTAGAATTGAAGAGAAAGAGAGAACAGATGGAGTCAGACATATGAACGTGGTTCATTTAGAGAATGAGGATTCCCATTCAATTGTTTCTATTTTCTGGGTAAATCAGAAGCCTAGGTTGTCACTATTCGGAAGGATAAAAGAATATGGAGGTCAAGGTGTTTAGTGATTTGCAAACAGAAGTTTAGAATGCTGTCTGTGGGGAATGGAAGAACAGCTGAGCTGGTGAGCAAGCAAGATGGTGGCATAGTACTAATGAGGGTGGCCTCCGTCACTGCTGCTCCCAACTGACCCAGAGTGCAATCTGTCAAGTTGTCATAGGCGTCCCAAATATAGATATGAAATCGCATAGTTCTATAGTTAGATTCAATTGCTGTTGAGATTGTGCCAGGAATCTATGATAATCATGAAAGAGTTTAGCATCTTTGCAGCAGACTGGCTATAGTAAAGAAGAGACAGTCTGATATGGCAGAGACAAAATTAAGAATATGAGAGGACAGAAACAATAGTCAACGAGGAAAATGTTGATGATATAAGTCTCACAATCATTTCACTTAACTATCACACTTTTGATATCTTCTCTGAACAATTCAAATGATATAGTTGCCTGTAGATATATGAATACATATCTTCAAGTCTATATTCAGCACATCCATATATCATATGTGTTAATTTTGCATGTACTATAATTGGTTTTTAAATGTGTGAATGACTATCTTTCAGAGTTAATAGATAGTATACAGCATTGACTTAATATATAAACACTACATATTTGGTGGGAAAATATTTACATAACTTATTCATTACTGCATATAATTGATATTTATAAATTATTTGCCATCTTGAAATATAGCTATATAAAGAGATTCAATACTCTATATGTCTTAATTATTTTCTTAAAATATACTTTAGAGAAAGAATTAAAGACAATTTTATACAAATAATACTACTACAATTAATACTATAGAATACACATACACATCCTTTTAAAAATTGATCTCTCTTGGGTATATGCCTAAGAGTGGGGAGGGCCTAGGCCCTATCCCAAAGGATATGACAGACTCTGAAGACCCCCCCCATGGAAGACCTCATTCTCCCTGGGGAGCAGAAATAGTATGGGATAGTTAGGGTGTTAGTGGGGGCAGGGGAGGAGGGCAGGTAGAAGGAACTGGGATTGACATCTAAAACAATCTTGTTTCTAATTTAAATAAAAAATGGAGGAAAAAAGAAATAAAACTAATCTCTCTTCAAATCTCATCTCTCTCTCTCTCTCTCATACATATATATATATATATATATATATATATATATATATGTATGAGAGAGAGATTTGTGTGTGTGTGTGTGTGTGTGTGCATGTAGGGTGATGTCCATGCATGTAATGTCACATGTGTGTAGGATGGACCACAACTTGAAGGAATCAATTTTCTCTTACCACCATTTTGGTTCCAGTAATCAAATTTAGGTAGTAAGGCTTGGCCACAAGTATCTCTACCTGCAGAATGATCTCACTGGGCCAATGTTCACACACACACACACACACACACACACACACACACACACACACACACACACGAAGTGCCAATATAGTTGATCTCTGAAACTGTCTCCCTGGGACTCTCTAGGAGCCTATACCACCACAGAATGCAAGTCTTAGGACCTATAAATGACTTTTTACTATAATCCTTCAGGGATAACGAGAAGCATGTATCACACATGTACAATGAGCCCTGAACTCATACTTCACTCAGTTTCCTAAACTCCAGTCTATTAAATATCCCAAAGCTGGACACAGCAAATAACAATCAGTTTAAATTTCTTTCCTTGGTTCAATTCTTTAAGAATAATACAATATTCTCTTTGCTACTCAATCAATCTATTTTATAGTTATTGTCCCTCCTGCTTGTCAACATTCAGTCAATTTTCCTGAACACAAAAGCCATTCATCTAGCGAATATCTGACCAACCTGACCATACAACAGTCAGTTTGCAAGTTTGGGGAAATGAAGTGATACTCAATTACACAAAATGTAGACATTGCTCCCTCTTCAATATTCTTTATGCATTTATTATATCTACAACTCTTTGAACCTTAAAACACACATGCTGTGGTGGACAGATTAGGTTTCCTGGGAAACAGACTTTGAAATGCATATCTGTGTACAAGTAAGTAGTTTTCTCAGGAATATCAAACATAACCAAAAGAGGAAAGTAAGACAGCCACTGTAGAAAGATGTTGAGTGGTGATAAGGGGGCCATAGCTCAGTGCCCATTCAGAGATTAGCAAGCTAGGTCTTTGCACCTCTCTGTGGAACAATCTGGATTTATGTTACTCCCAGGGAGAAATAATAACCAGGATGGACAAAACTCCCTTAGGCCAAAGACAACTGTGGATAACTCACCTTGACAACCCGAAGGAATTACTCTGGAGAAATCTTAAAGAGACAGGATCAGTCAAGGTAAGTAATCAAGTTGCCTGCATGACCAATCTAACTTGTGCTAACAAACTTACTTCATTAATCCAGTCATGGTAAAGAATTGCTTAAATATGTGTTCTATATGTCCAACTCAATAATATCTCCTGAGGGATCATAGAAGGCATCTAAAACTTGCCTCTTCACCATAACTATGGAAGAATATATATTAAGTATTAGATACTCAACAATGTCTTCTGCTTAATTTAGCATAGCCCTCCCTCTTGATATTAGAAAGAACTTACATTTTGTTTCTAACCTTTAGCCTTTATATCCAACTCCTATATTTTTTATCTCCTTGATAAAATACCTTCTATTTTACAAGAGGGTGGTGAATTGTGTCTTTATGGTTAATTGGAGTGGGTATTGAAATTTTAGTGTGGATCCATGTGTTAAATGTGAACTTTCTTTTTTGAATGCACTGCTTATTTATAAAACTTAAAATTACAATCTAATGCCAAGCGTTGTGTCTTCTCGAACCTCTCTCTTTAACACCCAAGCTCAGTCATGTGGTTTTTCTAGATGAATAGTTCATAAGCCTAATGTGAAGTCTTTGGGTAAAACAAGAGAGGCTAGACAAAGCTGCAGCAACAGTTTCAGAGGCACTAGCCTAGAAAAGACTCTGGTCCAACTCTGATAAAGAAGTATGATGTTTAAACATCAATCCTACTTCTCTCCCCGAAATCACTTTTGCAGTAAAATCTCAGTTACCCATCATTTCTTCTCTCCAATGGTCAGGAGATACTCCTGCTCAAGTTACCATTCAGTAGAAGATACACTAGTTCAGATTGCAAAAGAATGAGGTCTGTCTCTCTATGCTGTTTATGGAGTCATGCAGGTCAGGGAACACATGACACTCAATGGACACTTTGAGAGTACAGAGAATACCGTCCATTTACCCATAACTCTAAATGCCTACATGCTTGGGAAAATTTGCACATGAATTTTCCATTCTATGTTGGATCAAACAGGAAGGCAATACTTATTTTCTCTCTCGCTTTGTCTTTCATTTGTTCAGTTTCCCCTTACCCCTTTCTTTTCTCTTTAAATGCCCTTCTACTGATGCCACTTAAGAAGTAGCTGTCATGCCTACTGCTATCCATCCACCATCTCACTGTAAGAAATCCACAGAAAACCTTCCCCTCTTTGTGATGACCCTCCTGTTATAGTAATTAAGTTCAGAGAGATTTCATCTTGACAAAGGTCACATTTCTAGTAAGTGAAAGAACTGGAAATATGGAATTCTCTCTATTTTTTTTTTGTCCATTATGCCTGTCTGGGTTGGATGGGAACTTTCTCATATTTGGACTACAAATAAATAAAGCCCTGTTCTCAATCTTCTCAGTATTATAGACCTTCCCTTAGATCTACCCATCATATCAGAGAAGAGACCACCTGAGCTACTTTCTTGTCCAAACAAAACACATTGTGAAGTGCCAAGCTGGTATTGCACCTTCCCCAGGTTTCATTATGGATATCTAACTAACAAAACTGACTTCTTGTAAGAGTCCCAAATGCATGGCTTGCCAGTCCATAAGTCTCTGTGAAATGGGATGACTAAACAATAAGCATCACCATGAGATGGAATGAAATATATTTTCAGAACTATATACTACATTAATTTGGCATAGACAGTAACATATTCCTCAGACCTTCTTACACAATGTAGTGACACACCACTGTGTTATTAATGCATCAGAAAAATTTATTTATTCTATTCCATTAGTGTGTTTTAACAAACATTGCTTTGGGACAGTGTGCCTGCCAATTTATGTTTATGAGTCTGTCAGCATAATTTACATGCAGACAAAAATATGATACAATATTGCCAATGCAGAATCGCCTTGTCAAATGATATTGTCATGAAAAAATGAAACACTACCCCAGCTGAGGAACTAAGCATATTCATCACTGTTGGCTGCACAGAATTTGAGGTGACATGCTGAAATACATTTAATGCCTTTTTTCATGCATCAAATGAATAAAAAGTGAATGAATGAGCTACTTCTGACTGCCATATACGGTGCAAAAGCAAATAGATTTCTTGTCTCTCTGAAAAAAAAATACTTGGGTACCCAAAATAGTTGACAGAATTATATTTATTATTCATTTGGAAAACCAAGTATGCGACAAAAGTCACAAATGATCCTAAACCTTCCACTGCACAGGTTCGGTTGCCTTTGGAAGGAAGGCTGGCATCCCTATTTATCCCGAATGAAGAGCTGGGACAGCGTGAAATCCACTGTTATTTGGGGTAAGGCATTATAGCAAGTGATACAGGACACATTAATGAGACTGCTTGCTTTGAAAGAAGTATATGCTTTCCTTTTCTGCATTGACAATACCAGTCTCAGGGGCTGATTTTTTGAACCAAATTCTGCTCATAAACCTATTGAAGCATTTCAGTCACAAGGTTTTTCTGAGTCTCCTGTGCTGACACGCCGTGAATTCAAGGGCTTTTACCGGCCAGAGATCGCCCAGCTAGTTCCCAGTAAGATCAACTGACATGGACAAAGGCTGGGTTTTGGATCCTTTCTGTCCCTCTGGACCACATCATCACAGGTGAAGCAAGCCTACCTACACCCTACCTGCCATGGACCTAAATGAGATGTCTCCATCAAATCCCTTCAATCAGAGCTCAGGGGCTCAGGGACAGCCATAGGGGTTGGAGGGCACACACACACACACACACACACACACACACACGCGCGCGCGCGCGCGCGAGAGAGAAGAGAGAGAAGAGAGAGAGAGAGAGAGAGAGAGAGAGAGAGAGAGAGAGAGAGAGAGAGAGAGAGAGAGAGAGAGCAAAATAAACAAAAAGTAAGGCCCACTAAATCAACAAGAGCAAAGTTCATATGAACACACAGGAACCGAAGCAGCATGTATAGGGCTGCAAGGGACTACAGCAGGTGCTTTGTGTATATGTAATGGCTTCCTGGTAAATGTTTTTACAGGATTCCTGAGTGTACAAGCAAGGATCTGTGATTCTTGGGTCTTCTCTTGGGATCTTTGCCTTCTATTGGTTTGCCTTATCCAACTGGGATGACATAGCTTTTGGTTTTTTTCTTATTAAATTTACAAAATTCAGGCATTTTCTCTATAACACAATGTCTTTCACAATCCCCTTTTATTGTTTGTATGTTTCAATGTCAAAGTGAAAGTGTAGGATAGCTCAGTGTCTTCTGTTTGCTTTTGATTGCAAGTTGTAAACAAGTGTTTTTGATTGGTTCTTGAATGCAGTTTTTCCCTTCTCTGGCAAATGTGAGCTATGAACCCCTGTATTCTGCTAGCAGAGAGTTCCAGCAGAACACACTTCTCTTATTATCTGGATCCCAGTGAGTAGAGGATCTGTTGTGAGCACAGAGTGGTTGGTCCCACTATACCAGGCAGGAGAGAGGCACTGCCTACCATGTGCTCCAAAGAAGTCTCTCTGATCCTGAGTTCCTCCATGTATAGAACAGGGGTCTGCCTCACAGCTCTGTTGCAATGATTGTGTCTGGAGTCACTGAATTCTGTGAAATAGCTGCTGTTTGGCTATTTCTGACAAGTAAAAAGGCTATATTATACAGTTCACCTAAAACAATCTATTGCATGAAATAAATCCTTATTGGATATTGACTGGACTGCTTATAACATGTTAAAGTTGAACAAGCCATGTAAAAGCAGAGTAATGCATTTCAATTTTAAGGCTATCGCAACTATTGCTGCTATCACTACCACTATCTAATTACTATACTGTGTCAGTGATGTTAGGAGGGAATCTATTAAGTGAATAATTCCAAATCTCCCACTACAATCAATTCATGGTATGTGATGTAACATCAAATATTCTATCTTAAATTACACTTTAATTTCTGGATATTGCCATTGTCTTTTTTTAATACCCTCATTGGCAGTCTTGACACTAACAGTAATTGGCTTTTGCAATTTGCTCTAGAAGGCCAGCAAGTGTCCTGGTTAATGGTCGGGGAGAATGATGGCAGGAAGGTGTGTGTACTAAGCACACCATGAGGGGAATGGGAAGACTTGGCTTTTGGTTTACAAACTAGAGTATTCATCAGTGAAAAGGGAAAAGGAACAAGTAGAGACTGAAGAAGAAATGTAATAAGAGGATATGTGGAGATGGGGAATAGATAGGGGGAAATAATGAAAGTATAATAGAAATACATTACTGGAGGAAAACAAGTTAATACATCATCAAAAAGAGTTTGCACCTGTCTTAAAAGAGAAAGGGTTTGCATTCAGACAACTCTGTGAATTATGTGACACTTTTTCTTTGGCCAAAATGCTTTCTTCCTGACCCCTTCTGGTGATCAGATGTCCCTGAAAACTGGGAGTGAATATCTCTTGCTATTTTGATCTTTGCAATGGAAATCACCACTGTAATATTCATCAAACTGTTAAATGCATTTTAAAGAGATTATACTAAAAATTACATTGGCAGTAACATGTAGCTGAACAGATAAGGAAAAATTTGGGGTAAAACAAACAAAATTTCAAACAAATAAAATATTTCTTTCTTGGTCCATTCAGGCATGAAACAATACATATATATTTTATCTTACTAAATTTCCAGGGATGATATACATATTTGTCAAAATCGCTATTGAACTTGACAAGTCACTGAGTGTAGACAATTTTAGCTAGAAGTGAAAATGGTCTTTGATGATATATTCCAAACATAGTTATACCTAAATCAGAAAACTTACAGTCTCTCAGAATACTGAAACATAGAGTCATATATAAATGATATTGGCAGAGTTTCAGTGACAGAGACTAACCAAAGAGCCAGATGAACTACTGAAAGTAAGATGAAATTTTTTAAATCAATACAATGATGTCAAGACACAAGAGATGTCCCTGAGTAGAAGAATCTTCCCACAGCATCCCATGTATCAGTTCATGTGCTAAAGTTTTGGCTTCTGATACCATGCACACTTGTGATTGTAGGATGTAATACAGAAATTGACATAATTCAGGCCAGGCAAATATTTGATGGTTCTCCACTACTATTATCTTTTAGTGATAGAACCATGTGTTCCTGAAAGGTACACTGTTGGTGAGGCAATGAGTTTTACTTAGCATACAAACCAACAGTGGTTTATACAGAGAAATATTCTAGATATCAAATCCATGTGATAGTCTTTCCCTAAAAATAATTTTACATAAGTTCATTAGAATATATTAGATTTATAGCACACCTACAAATGCCAAAATTGTGCCCGAAATGTGGCTTTAGCTCCTGAATGATTAAAGTTTTTAGAACTAGAGTTTAGATGAAGGCATAAGTGGCTGTTGGCCAAGTCTCCAGATGGCGCAAAGCTAAAAGGATGGAGCCAGTGTCTGATGAGAGAGCCTTGATGGAGAGAGGAATGCTGGGCTGAACTAACAAGGATAAATTAAAACAGCCTGAATGCAAAATCCTCCATTTTAGTTGAAAACACCAGAACGAACATAGGGAGTGTGGGACCACATCTCACTGCAATTTGTTTAAAAATAACCATTTTTCTTAATAATGTAAAGGTTTTGTGCTATTACTGTTTTATCCAGAGTCTAGATTGTGTTCACACAGCCATTCTCTTTATGCTTTAAACAGTATAGCTCAATATGAATAAACATTCTGAAAGTCTAATTTAGGATGCAAGTAAAACAATATCATCAATGAAATGATGTGAGGTGACTCCCCAAAAGAGAGAGAGAGCAAAGAGAGTCAATTCCTCTTACTTCATTATCAGTTTTGGTGTGGGAAGTAAAATATAATATTTTACTATATTTTATAATGTGAAGGTAAAACATATTTCCTCCCCATTTATTAACGTGAAGTCCTCATTTCTAAACGGCTATCACTTTTTGTCAATAGCATCTGGGAACTTCTAAATGCTTTTTATAACAATCATTCATGCTATACTATTTTTCATCCATAGTTAGTCTTATGCGTGAACTGATGAAAATCTGTCTTGTTTTTGTTTCAAATGGGCTGTCTTCCATTTTTTATGTCAAAATATCTACATTTGTGAGACTCTGCTTCTTTTAATTCTTTTGGTATTTATCTTCCTATCAGAAGGTTTACTCTTCCAAGGGTTTATGTATAGTAGTACAGGGGGATGTGTGTGTATGTGTGTGTGGGGTGAAGTAATGCATTTGTGTATACATGGGTGTCTGTGATTAAAATAATTATTGCCTAGACAATCTAAACTTCTACATATTTGTAAATATTTTTCTTATACATTTCACTTTCTACCTGTAACACAACAAAGTTGGGTAAAGTCATCTTGTGTCACATATTTTTCTATAAAATTCCAAACATGTTCATTCATTATTTTCTAAATGGCTTCTGTTACAGAGCAAAAATGGAAGGTTACTTGGGGTTGATTTCCTATTAAAATAATGTATTTCTAACTTTGTTTTATCCTTTGCTGAATGCTTATATGTTGGAGCTTCTATTTGCATTCATTACTATTCAAAATTATAACTTATAAAATGTATTTTATTCAGATGAAAAATGGACATTGATCTGTCTACTTCCTTTCTGGTACACATGTTGCTATTGACCAGATTTACTGTATGGCACTGTTCTCTGCCCTCTGTATTATCTTTTTTTTATCATTCTGAGTTTCTGTTCTTTCTGATGGCTCTACATTTTTTAAGCCCACATATCAGTTTTTAACATCCAAGATTAGGTTGTTATATCATCACACTTACAATTGGCCTTTTCTCCCTGTTCCCATCTACCTCATCACTTTTTCTACATATCCTATTGTTCTTCATCTCCTTGTAGCTTTCATTCCCTGTTTTATAAAGCATAAGCTCCCATCCTAAAGAGAATGTCAAGCAATAGCTCAAAATTACCTCTCAGAACTTTGAATACAATAGTTTCAATTCTTCTACTAGTTTTCCCTTCATCCTTACCAAATATCCACCATTTCTTCTCCCCTCATTCTTAAGTTAGTCAAGACCAACCCATAACCATTACTTCTGGTCAGTACAGTAGTGTAGTACATGGTATATTTTTTATCTCATCTCAATCAAGGGAATTAGCACCATGCTTGCAGCTGTATCTAATAAAATGCATTAAAATAGTAACTTACAAGTTACTTTGGTGTTGTCTTCCTATATATGCTTTTATTAGCTTGTGCTGGTGTCATCCTGCAGTAAATGCTTGTTAACACATTCACTTCTACCCTTTGCTGGCAACATGTTCTGTTTAGAAGGCATCGTGACCTCTGATTTGTACCATGCAGTTTCTGGCAGGCTTTTGCCTTACTCAAAATGACTCATCACAAATGCATGTGAGCACATGAGACCTAGATAAACATTATTCAAGGGCTTGTCATTGCTCTTAGGATAAAATAATCTTTCAGTTCCCATTACCAACATGATTCTCCGTACCTTGGCTCAAGTCTCCAGGCTCATCTGGTAAGTCTTTACATATGCTTATTCATCAGGTTGTTTTTCTTTTCTTTTTTTTTTCTCATGAAATTATTTTTTATTAGTTCAAATTAGAAACAAGCCTTCTCCCTCTCCCTCTCCCTTTCCTTCCTTTCTCCCCCACCCCCAACCAAGCCCTCACCCCATCCCCCATCTGCTTCCCAGGGAGGGTGAGGCCCTCCATGGGGAACTCCTAAAGTCTGTCATATCATCCTTGGCAAGGTCTAGATCATGTGTCGAGGCTGAGAGAGCATCTATCCACATGGAATGGGCTCTCAAAATCCTTTCTTACTCCAGGGATAAATACTGATCTACTACCAGAGGTCCCATAGAGTGCCGAGGCCTCCTCACTGACATCAGTCTCGGTTCCATGTGCTCCCCCTTGTTCAGGTCAGCTGTTTCTGTGGGTTTCTCCAGCCCTGCCTTGTGTTCATCACTCCTCCCTCTATGTAACTTTGCACCACAGAATCTTTCCACCAACTGTTTCTTCTGCCAGAAAGTCTCTCTATCTGTTATTTCACTCTTGGTTTCTTATGCATATCTAGACATTGTGTGACAAAGTGATTCTTTCTGTTTTAATCAACATTTGCTGAAGTTACAACTTTCTGGGTCCTAGTCCCCTATCTGCAATTCAGAAAAACAGGGTGAAATGAATAACTTGTAATTCCATCTTGTATGTCAGATACCTCCTCATACTCTACAAAAAGAGTAGTGGGTGTCTGAAAAAGGACAATTTCCACTGTATTCTAGAAACAATTCTTCAGCCTTGCTCACAATACCTCACATTGGAAGACCCATTTCCTCTCAGAATGCTGCTCCACTAGGCAACCCCTAGCCCCCCAATCAATTTTATATCAAGTTGAAATCATATAAAATAGTCATTTCCCTGATATTGGTAAGCTAGCCTCTTCAATTCTCTATATCCTGTGCCCCTGTTTTATTTTATTCTTAATAATTAATGAAACTCATTTGATTCCTTCTTTCTATGACTTCTCCAAAAACTCACCAGGCACAAAGACTCTACTTTTCTTACTTCCACTATATTCAACTGCATTCTACCCCAGAATAAAGTCAGCTTAAAATAAGAAAATAAAATACAATGAAAATTGAACTGATTTGAAGCTCTTAGTATAATTCAGTGTTAGAGTGCTTTTCTAGAATGCAGAATATCACCAGTTCCCTCCACAGTCTCTCTCTCCTTTCTCCCCCGCCTCTCTCTGTCTCTCTTTCACACACACACACAGAAAAACACGCTTACACACACACACACACACACACACACACACACACACACACACACCCTCCATAGGGTGAAGATCCACTCACGGATGCTTTCCCCACTACGCATGAAAGGACAGAAGGGGAAGTTGCTGTGATTTGTTCAAATTTTTCCTTCAAGACCCTACAGGCGCTAGAGGAGCAGAAGGGGACAATAATAGAGTGTGATGTATGTATTACATACATAATAGAATGTATGTAACATTATAGGTAGAGAATTCCAGAAAGGGACTGAAGCCTGAGCACTACAGAAATCCTCCCACAAACACCCAGCAATAATGATACACAGCAGAGGCAAGAATGCACAGCAGATAGAAGTTTGTTGCTCAGAGATTCACCAGCATCTCCCTGTCTTCATCTCTTGCTCATCCTGTCAAAATTGTTTCACTTGTGACCTGCATCTATCAATAATGACTGTGTACCCCAGGGTTAAAACTGATGCAGAACATTCTTAGAAAACAGTGTGGCCTTTCAGACTTGACTAGTTCCAATAAAGCCTAAATCTAAGCCATGGTAATGCTTGGAGAGCAGTAACAACCTAATAGAGATGAAATACAGACCCAAGCAATAAGGTGGTTCATGCCCACACAACCCCCATTGTGTGAACTAGGAGTCCCAGGCATGATCTAACTTTCTCCTTCTAATCTGATCCTTAGGGGAAACACCATATTGAGATTATGACAAGACACATACACCCCCTCCAGTGCCTCGAACAAAAATTAGCACTTTTCCTTTCATCTATTTTTTCTCATTTTTACTTATCTCATGTTACTTTGGGCAGTACAGAAAGATTGTTCTGTCCAAAGAGATGTGAAATATTCCAGACATATTGTGCCGGGGGTGTGTGTGGCACAAATCAACTTGCCCTGAGCTTCTCTGACACACAGCCAGTGTTTTAATGTTCCCATTTATACTGATCTGTAATACATCTTCACAGTGTTGGCTTAATCAGAAATGACAAGGGTGGAAGATGCAATAAAGACAGGGGCACATTAATCCACTTTGTATGAAAATGTGGAAAGGTAATCCAATTTTGAATTGCTTGCTCTTAAAAAATATATAAAAGTTTGTAAGATTTCTGTGTCTTAGTTGGGGAAACAGCAGTCAGTCTGAGAGAACCATATTTCAAGTAGCAAGCTCTCAACTTCTTGAGCTTGTGCACAGAAGTAGTGGCCTAGACTAAGAAATTAAGCCATGCCTTGTGACCTTCTGGTAGCTTTTTAATCAGACAAATACCCCAGAGGCATGCAGGTGTATTCATCCCTTGGGAGCCTCAGGGAAGGATTCCACTACTGGGAATATTGTTGTGTTTCCCCAATTGGCTTTGGAAGCCAATCCATATGAGAATGTAGTTCTGACTGTTTCCCAAAGAGAGGCCAGTGTTCATTTTGTGAAAACTCCAAACAAGAGAAGTAGGCCCAGCTGCAGCTCATACTTGCAGCAGGGAAGCAGTGGTGAGGGAAGAGGACGGTGATGACGTCAGATTGGTTTTAGACAACAACTGCTCTCGTCCCAGGCACTGTGTGTACTTGTTCTAGTGGACAAGCATTGCATGTGTGGATACAGCTGAGTCTTCAATGCTAAAGAAACATGAGAGAAGCATGAGCTGGGGAATTCATGTCCACCAGAGCTTAGTCTCTCTTATTGGCTCTCTCACAGGACAGTTGGTTTAACTCACAAGAACTTTCGTTTCCCTATCAGTAAAACAGAAAATGGGCTGTTTACTTCATGGGTTTCTAAGAAATATAGGCTCCAGCCATTTCATTCCCAGATATTTACATAAGAGAAAGGAAAACAAGATAATACAAAATGACTCAAAAGCATGTTCATGAATGTCCATAGCAACATTATTCCTAATAGATAAAAACTGGAAACAAACATTTAGCTATGAACAAATACAAAAACAAAGCCTGGTACAATTATACAATGAATATCATTTTGCTTTAGAAGAAACAAGGCCCTAATGTTTGCTGCAACATGGATGAGCTTTGCTTAAATTCTTATGCTACATGAAGCCAGCTCTGTAAGACTATATATTGCATGTATCCTGAAACATCAAATATCCAGAAAGAGGGAAACATGGAATAAAAAAGTATGCTATAAGTTTGCTGTTCTTGACCAAGCCCTCACATAAAAGCAGTCTTTCTTCCCCATTCTATGAATTTACCATGCATGCTTCTGCCATTTAGTTGTCTTACAAAGGGAATGACTACTGTCCACCATGCAGATCCTCTGTGCATTTTATTACTTCAGCTCTGACCAGAGTAAAACCTAGCAAATTATTCACAGAAGGCCAGGTGCACATTTGGTATTATAAATGCATCACAAAACAGTATGATCTGTTTTGGTTTTTATTCTCAGAATCCTTGTATAGAAATGAATTCTAGAGCTTTTGGAGAACAACAAAGGAATGTGGTGCCAGACTGAGTCTAATTTACTGCTATCATTTTACAAAAGAGAATTTGGATTTGATGTAGTATACTTCCAGGATTTAAGAGTGATCCTACTAGCTTGTTTGGTGGGCTGGCTAAAATTTTCCCCAAATTGGCCTATATTAAAGGAAGTTCAAATGCCAAAACCTCTCTGGCACTTATAGAGGAAAATATCAAGTGGCTTAGGAAAATTAAAGCTTTGGAATGGGTTTTCCACATAATAACTCAATTTGTTATTTCTCTCCCAAAGGATACATCCTTCACCAAATTTATGGGAGATATATTGACATGTAGAACCCTAGAATTCCAAAATAACTCAGTGGTAGTGACTTAATGCATGCTACAATTATTGATGGAATGGCTACCATTGACTAGGATTCCTTGAATCCATGTCGAATTGATAGAATCTAAGACTAGCAGGGCCAAGTGAGGTCAGAATCAACAAAGTCAAAGTAGGAGTGATTTCTATTACAAATGCAGTGTTGTACAAAGTAAGTGCTAAATAAACAGTTATTTACCTTAGCACTTTCCCGTGTGCAAAAGCAAGGGTGTAAATTCTACAAAGTTGTAGGATCTTACTACCTCAGTAATGTCTGTGAGATATAGGCATTAAAAATATCAAAATCCCCTTCTAAGAGGAAGAGTAAATTGCTTCATCTTGTCCCTCGGTATTAATTGTCACAATGCTCACAGTCTCTTTTCAGACTGTATAGACTTCCCTTGAGTATGCTGATCTATTGCACTTGCCAAGGAAATTCAGAAGCTACAAGAACAAAAGCCCACAAGGAAAGCTCTACACCAGGTCTAGACAACCACACCAGTTTCCTTGCCACTTAGCCCAGGAGACATAGCCTCTACCCTGCTGCTTGAAGGAATGCTATCAAGAGTCCTTGTCAGGCCTATCCATGTGAAGCTTGGCACATACAGACCCTTTGAGTATCAGAGTACAGCTTTACCAGCCACTAGTGATAACAATTCTACTCTGAAAAAATCAGTTCTGGCTCGCTACTCAGTCTTAGTAGTACCTGAGTATTTGATTGCATGCTGTTAAATTCTCAGGCAATATGAACAACCATTTTGAACTGGATGTTTTCTGTCTCAAAAGTCACAAGTTGGTTATCCAGTAGAGCTGACCCTATTGGCAGGTTTGGGTGGAGGCGATCTGGCCCTGAGGGTGTGAGAACAGCAGAGCTGACCCTCCTCTTACACCCCCCATCTGCCATGTGGTGGCATGGGTGATGGACAGATGCCCTCCCAACATCCCACCCAACCAACTCATTACCATCTGGTCTTGGGAGCAGAAGAGTAGGAGAGCTGGCCCTACACCTTACCAACTGCAGCACTCAGAAACCGGACCCTGCACCTTGCCAGGACAAAACAGTAGAGCTGGCCGTTGTGGTGTGAGTGATCAGGTTCCACGGGTATGAGAACAGCAGAACTGGCCCCACTCCTTGCTCCCTGCTGCAGTGGGTGAGCTAGTCGGAGCAGTGCTGCATAGCTTGCCCTGTTGATGTCAATGAGGGAAAGCTGGCAGGCTGACTAACCCAGCTATCACCCAGGCTCAGAATCAGGGCTATAAGTTGGTTCACCTGAACATGACCTCATTTATGAACTGCTGAAGCATGTGAAGGGGCCAAACCCACAGATCCAAAGTTGTAGGATCTCCATAACACAGGGCAACAACAGGGTATCCAAGAAGAGTCCCAGTGAGGGCCAGGTATTATCAGAAGCCAGAGGCTTTGAACCAAACCAATGACTTGCTACAACAAACACTTACACGTAAAGATTTATGGACTGGAAAGGTATACTGTGTGATTCACCTTGTCACAATGCAGATTCCACACTAATAATAATAATAATAATAATAATAATAATAATAATAATAATGTATGTTAGTTTGGTTGGTTTGGGGTTTTTTGGTTTTTTGGTTTTCTTTTGAATTATTTGGTGGCATGTTGTTTTGTGTTGGGAGGGAGGTTGCAAGGGCAGAGGGCAGATATGAAGGAACAGGGAGATGGATGGGATCAGTATGCTTGATATGAAACCCATAAAGAACCAATGAAAATGGGTGTGTCCAACAGTCTCTTATCAGTTAGTGATATAAAGCCAAGATTAGACTTAAGCAAACCCTTACTATTAGAACTACTGCACGTGTCCTGAATGTAGACTTGCTTTGCTTCCAACAGACAATATTTCTACTAAAGTCATCATTAATCACTGTATGGCATTCCCAAGTATGGTTGTTCACACAAGGTTTCACTTGAAAAAATATCAACTATGGCAATAGGTACATCCCTATGAAATATGTAAGAATCATACTGTTTTTCCATCACCCTGAAGTAGCTGGCTTGAAGGAATTGCAATATGACTTCTTTTAAAATGTTTCATCCTGGTAAAATATACAGAACAGGAAAGGAAAACATAAATCTCAACTAACCAGAAAATTCCCTGGTAGCTAGTTCACATAGTGGCAGAAGGTGTTATACACTGAAAAAAAAAATCATTGGTACTACATAGCAAGGAATGCTGCATGCTATGATACAGACTTAATAGTCAAGATATACCCAAGAGTGCAATAGTGGCATGATACTTATGGAGCTAACCAACTGCTTTCTATTTCAATATGTGACCTGTTCTATAAAACATATTTCATGTGTAGTACTATAAACCTGGTCAAAAGCTCATGACCAGGGAGATAATAAATCCCAGTGGGGTCCTTTGTTGTCAAACTGCCTTCTAAGTATTATTTATATATTGTTGTTTATAGATTTGTGCTTCTCTCACGGTAAATCAGAGGAGCTTCTTTTTACAGCAGGCAGGTAACAATTAATACAGAGATTAATAATTGGTCCAAGAACCAAGTAAAAGTGATCACCAGTGTTCAGTTGTGGATGAATCATCTGTGTTAATTTAGCCCCATCCAAGGTTCCAGGACCATCATAGAAGAGTGGCAGAAAGAATACAGAAGCTGGAAGATATGGTGGAGAACTGAGAAATGCTGATATGTAGATTGGACATGACTGCTACACCTATCAACCAACTTATACTGACTATCATTACCTACACAGGACATGCACAAGGTAAAGGCAGCCAAATTTTTCACAGGAAGAGGGAAGGGGCCTCTAATGTTCTACCCTTGGTGGAAGAGCTACTGACAGTTGATGGTTGCTGAGAGTAGGAGAGAGAGTTACTATCTCTATAGGACATAAGTTCAATTAGGTTGCCCATGTTTTAGTAGATTGATCAACACCTCTTTCTGTATGACCAGCACCAGCCGGAGCCAGGAGGCTATCAAAAGAAATAAAAAGGGAGGACATGAAACAGCAGGGAGAGGAGATGGGTGGCACTAAGGAGTTGGAGGGGCACAATAATGGATGGAAACAATCAAAATACATTTGTAAATGTACAAAACTTTCACAACTTTTCTACAAAATGACACCACCTTGGGGTTCTGATGGAAATTGCACTGGATCTCGGTTGCTGTTGTTCACAGTGCTGTCTTCTCATCCGTGAACATGGGTGCTTTCATATTTATCTGTAACTTCGTTAAGTTTTTAAGCAATGTTTATCTCCTTAGTTAATTGCTAAATATTTTATTCTTTTTGATGTTATTGTAAGGTAATTTCCTTTGGGGGATTCCCATTGTGAATCACAACATGCAACTGATTCCAATGTGCTGATTTTATCGCTTGCTACTTAGCTGAATTCATTTATTAGTTCTAACAATTTCATGAACTCTGTAGTTTCCCACATCTGAATTCATATGATGTGCAATCAGGGATAATTTTACTATTTCCTTTCCAATCTTGGTAGACTTGGACCTTTTCACAGATTAATGGTTCAGCCTAGAATTTCCAGTGCTCTTTTGAACACAGGTGATAAAAACAAAGGCTAAAGAAATAGCACCACAGCCAGAAGATCCTAGTCTCTTACAAAGGACCTGAATTTAGTTGCAGACACCTACATCAGAGAGCAAACAATTGCCTGTAACTCCAGTTCCAGCAGATATGATGCCCTCTTCTGGCCTCCACGGGCTCCCGAATGCATGGGGAACACACAAAACTTGCAGAGGCATATAAAAATAAATAATGAAACCTTTGAAAGGTGATGATAACAGGTGGTTTTATTTTGAATATTAAAAGACAACATTTCAATTTTAGTGCTGGTCTTCATGTACATGCCTTTAATACTAAAATGGACTCCTCCCATTTCTAGTTTCTTAAAGGCTATCATAAAAGAATATTTGATGTTTCCAGGAGCATTTCAGCATGTGGAATGTTTTCCTTCATTCTGGATAATGTGGCATATTAAATTTATAATTTTCAAATAGTAAATCCATGGTGTGCTCTAGGAACAAACACATTTGAGAATGGTGTATAAGTTTATAATATGCTGCAGAATTTCATTAAGTAAAATTTTGTTGAGTTTTATCAGTGTTCACAGGAGACATTAAAATGTAAATTTATTGATTTTATTGATTTATTGATTTCATAGTATGTTTGTTGGCTTTCAGAGTGATGACCCTATAGAACTTGTGGAATAAGTTGGGAAATATTCTCTCCTTAATATTATTTGGGGAAATTTTGAAAAGGCTTGATGTTACTTATCCTTTAAATGTTTAATTAATAGCTCAGTGATGCTAGCAGGTCCAAGAATTTTATGTCAGGAGGTTTGATGACTGATTTGTGCTATTTACTCACTATAGGATTTTTCAGTTTCTCTCTCTCTTTCCAGTGACTTAGTCTTACTAAGTTTTATATTTCTAATAAGTTGTACATTTCTTCTGGAATCTAATTTGTGACTATACAATACCTTTTGTAACCCCTCATAATTATTTTTATTCTCTATATAATTGATAGGTTTCATTATAGACTTAGTTTATCACATTTAAAATTGTATCAATTTCCTTGAACTTTTCAAAGAACCTACTTTTGGTTCTATTGATTGTATCAAAATCTTTTCCCTTCTCCATTTTTCAAATCCCTAACCCTTATTAGTTACTCTCTCTGCTGACTTTGGATTTAGTCTGGTCTATTTCTACCTTCTTAAGTTGTAAAGTCATGTTCTTCACTTGATAACTTTCTTCTTGTGGAATGCTCTAAATATGTCTGTTAGATAAAGTGGTCTTATTGTGTCAAGTTCTCTGTTTCTAATTTATTCTTCTGTAGTTGCTTCATCTATTATTGAAGAGAAGGTACTGAAATTTCTCACTAATTTTCTTCATTTATGCCTTCAATTCAGTTACATTCTTATTATATCTTAATGGTCTGTTGTTCTCTATGTAAATGTTTATAAGGTTTATATCCTCTTGCTGTGTTGAATATTTCATTACTTATAATATCTTTCTCTCTTATAAGTTTTTTTTTCCTTTTACTCAAAATTGATTTTATCTAATATTCCTACAGTTACCCTGCTCTATTTTGGTTATTTTGGATAATAACATTTTTTCAACTTTTTTTTAGTAATGTTGTGTCTCTTTACCTAAACTGCTGCTTTTTAGACAATGTATAAATATTTATGTTTGCCTTTTTGTCTAATTTTTATCTTTTTTATTGGATAATTTAATCCTTCCACATGAGCACTAGTAAACATCAAGAAGAAACTCTCTACATTTGCTTTATTTATGTCACATAGCATATCCACTTTGTTAGTTTGGCTTCTCATTTCTTGTGCTATGCATCTTACTATGTACCCAAGGGATTTTTGAGAAATACCTTTATTCCTTTCTCTTTCTCTTTGTGTGTATCCTATAGCTACTTAATTTGTGATAATGGGGATTACATTCAATATCTGGGACTCACAACCCTCTAAGTTGGATTGATACAGGAGAACAACCAAACACTCTGTTCTTTCATTGGTCAGACTTGCACTTTTCAGAGGTTTATTTCATATGTCCTCTACTTCCTTCACTTTAACCTGAAGGGCTCCATTAAAACTTTCCTGAAGGGAATTTCTACCAGTAACAAATTCCCTCTAATCTTACTTATCATGGAATGCTTCAGTCTCACTAATTCATGAGGGGCTTATTTTTGCCAGACACAGAAGTCATGGTTGGCAGAAACTTTTTGGTTAAATCCAAAGAAAGCTAAAATAATCATGTTAATCAAGAACAGAGAATCCCAAGAAATTAGGAGGGCTATATCAGAGATCAAATGTGCAACATATAACAACAAAGGAAAACAAAAGATGCACATAGAATCTTATGCCCTAGAGCTGGGTGATGGTGGTGCAGTATGCCTTTAATCCCAGCACTCAGGGAAGCAGAGGCAAGTGAGTTCAAGGCCAGCCTGGTCTATCAAGTGAGCTCCAGGACAATCAGAGCTACACAGAGAAACCCTGTCTAGAAAAAACCAAACAAACAAATATATATATATATATATATATATATATATATATATATATTGAATTTTTGGAAACTTTAGCTGTGCTGTCAACTTTGGATAAAAGTATCCCAGTTTACCGTGTTGAGTTGGCAGTGTACAAAATTAACAGCCATATTGGTCTAGAAATTTTGAACTTAGGTTTTTCCATTTGTACAGGGGTAACACACTGTATTAAATATGTAAGGTCCTAAAAAAAAAAAAGAAGGGATTTTGAGAGCCCATCCCTTGTGAAGGGATGCTCTCTTGACCTGGACACATGGGGAAGGGCCTAGGCCTGGCCCAGGATGATGTGGTAGACTTTGGGGAGCCCCTTTTGAGGGCTTTACCCTGCCTGAAGAGTGGAGGGGGGATGGCTAGGGGCAGGTGGGATGTTGTGGGGGAGGCGAGAGAAAGGGACAAGGGATTGACATCTGAAGCATGCTTGTTCCTAATTTGAACTAATAAAAAAAATATCCTCTTTGAGGAAAAACTATTTGTTTGGTTTGTATTGTACAATCTTTTATACTAACCATCAGAAAGTTAATTTTGTTGTTATCTCTATTTGGAAATCAGAGTATTTGAGAATGCAGTTAGGTGTTGTACTCATGACCCTTTGGGCAATGACAGACTGCAAATATAAAAGTGGTAGCTTTATAAATACATAATAGAGTTGAAAATTTCCTACCTCCTACTAACTCTATAGCTGCTGTAAATTTGAGGCAAAAACAAAACATTGTTCTTGTGCTTGTGGTATTATTCTATGTCATAGGCTTATAAACCAACCCACTTCACTTCTGTCATGTAGGCAGGGCAAATATGGTGATGTCTTCTACCAAACACTTGACTGTGTGCATTACTGGTTTATATACTATACTTACTGGTAGGTATGATGCTTTTAATGGTTACTGTGGAATCTACTCCTCCCATTATATATAAAAAGTGTTGACTGTAAGGCATGCTATGTCATGTAAGAAGAGCTACTTAGATCTGTGTTTATTATCTCTTGATTGTACCAAAAGACCACATCCCGTGATTGACTTATAACATTTAAATTCATATATGCTTTATGATCTTTTCACACTAATAGAATTTCTTAGTGGCATATTTCTCAATACACATCCCTTAGAACACATCTTCATCACTAAACAGCATGTCACTGCATATGGATGTCAGGTTTAGAATGCTGGACAGTGGTGGATTTGTCTACTATTATGGACAAATTTATATACTAATTAGTGGCTCAACTTATCGGAGACATCTGTTTCCTCAAATATCATTTACACTAAATATTTCTGTTAGCATCATCAGAAGAGATATTTGACAGAAGATTTAGAAACTAGAAATTAGGTTTAAAAGAAACTGTACTCTTCTCGATCTCTGTGGATAGTATAGGACATCAGTCACTGTAGCCAGGGAAGAATTCTTTTACTTATCATTTAGCTAACCCAGCTGTCATAGACTACCAGCAAAGCATGTCCTACTAATTTTGACTGATCTTCTTGGTTTCTCTGACTTCTGGACAAAGTGTTAGCATCAGATGAAGAGAGCAAGCTCTTCAGAAGGTCTGACACATCAGTGAGGTTGAGGGATTAGGGGCAGTGAGAGCCTCATGTAAATTTTGTCTGCATACCTGGCTTTCTAGCTCAGCCTCATGGGACCTAGATATTTTTTCCTTGTTCTACCTTACTTTATATTCATCTTTCTTTCCAAACTGACTGCACTGTTCACTTCAAGGCTCCATGCTAAACACTGAAGCGGTAACTTTTTCAATACTGTTTAACCAGCTGTCACAGTTGTCTAACTGAATCATTATAATAAATTCCATCTAATCTATTATTCCTATTGGGTCTGCTTCTCTGGTAAAACCCAAAGCGATGCATTCATAGAGCAGTTTATACAACTCTAGTTCACTGAAGAGAGAATACTTAGCAGGAACCACACACTCCCTTGCCAGCATTGAGCTCAAAAGGTTCACAGGCAGAAAGATCCTGGAGACTGGGACAAGACTTCTGGTTAATGCCAATGGTGAAAAATACAGCATTGATGGTAGAAGTAAAAGACATCATTAAAGATCACTTATATCATAAGAAAAAGTACTTGTTAAATTTAGAATTGCTAACATGATGCCTATGGCTGTTGTTAGGGAACTTCTTCGGAGAGCACACAGGCTCTTAAAGCCAAAAATGGCCCAGAAACTAGGCTGAAGGGAAGGGGGATGTGCCCTGAAGACAAAGCACAAAGAGAAATACTATTTTCTAGCTATGTCTAAAACTGTATGTGGTGGGTTGAATAAGAATAGCCCCCCATAAAAGCGTATTTGAATGCTTGATCCGTAGGAATTGACATTATTAGGTGGTTGTTGGAGTAGCTGCGGACTTGTTGGAAGAAGTGTGTCATAGTAGGTAGGCTTTGTGGTTTCAGCCAAGTCCAGTGCCTCTCTCCCTCTTTTCCTGTTGCCTGCCAATCCAGATGTAGAAATCTCAGCTCCTCTTCCAGCACCACGTCTTCTTGTGCCCCACCACCATGACAAAAATGGACTAAACCTCAGAACCTGTAAGCCAGCCCCAATTAAATGTTTTCTTTTTGTAAGAGTTGCCAAAGATACCAACTCAGTCACTGTATAGTAAGCTCATGGTTACCTTGAGCTCTGCCATCCCCCTGTGGCTGTCACTCAACATTGTTCCTAAGCTGCTTCCTCAGTTGGTTTAATAAGACACTGAAGATGGCAAAGGCTGACCAATTTCTGAAAGGCACAGAATCTCTGACTGAGAGAAAATTCTGGAATCATAGCTTTAGCACTCTATCTAGATGCCATACATGATTATATATTCAAGAAGCCATTCACATTTAAAATCTTCTTAATTTTTAAATATTATAGTGTGTGTGTGTGTGTGTGTGTGTGTGTGTGTGTGTGTGTGTGTGTGTGTGTGTGTGTGTGTGTGTGTGTGTGTGTGAATGATCTATCAGAGGAAGAGGCTGTACACATTCACCACAGTACATGTGGATGTCAGAAGAAAAATTTGTAGTTGGTTCTCTTCTTTCACCTTTGTGAGGGTTCTGGGAATTGAACTTATGTCACTAGGTGTGTTCAGAAGATGCCTTTACCCTCTGAGCCATTTCATCAGGTGATGCTCTTAAATACCTTAAGGGTGATGCAGTGACACCCGACTTACTATCTGGAGTATCAACCCACCAGACTGTGAAATCCAATTAAATCCAAAAGGCCAAGGATAGGACTAAGTGGTACAGGTAATGTCCTAGAGGACAAAATATCCTGGCCAGAGTGGAAAATGGGCAGGTGTCTAGACCAGCAAGATAAACAAGGGCCATAACAAGTGGTTAAAGCTAATATCATCTTAGATCTACACCAACACTTTCAACTTTAAAAGGCACTTGAAATATTTATTCAGTCAATGCTGCAGGCATAGTTCTATGCAATAGACTATAGTAGTGATAAAATAGATAAAGATAAGGGCCCTGCTTACCAGAAAGCTCACTCTTTGGAGGAAACAGACAGTTCACAAGTAAAGAGATAATTGGTGCTATGGACTATGAAATATAAGACAAGTGGATAGGGGTGATAGGAGCTCTATTTCACAGCAGAGAATCAGCCAAAATATTGTTCTGAAAGTAGCCTTTATCCTGGGCCCCAAAAGAACTGTGGTGGAAAATTATGCAAATATCTGTAGAGAAAGTGGTATCAAATAATAGATACCGGTCTGAATCCAAGGTACCTGGTTTAGAAACTTATGAATATTTTCTTTCTGGTATTCTTATGATATTTTCAGTTGATTCTGGACATTTGAGTGTCTTAAATAGTAGCCAGACAGCTGTATATTATGTGTAATGCTTATTCTTCAACTTCTCCCAACCTTCCAAGCTAATGTAAGGTCCTTTAGAAGGGGCCAAAGGTAAAGTGTTCCAACATGGGTCCCTTAAACATACACCAGTGTTGCAAAGGCCATGAGACATTCTGCCAAAAGGAAGTTGTCCCATTAAATTACCCGTGGAGTCCTCTCATCTATGGTACATGTTATCAGCCTGGCATTAGAAGGCATGCCCTTTCAGAACTGTGATAAAAAGGAAGAAGCCAATTTTGAGCCTAGACAATGTAGCCAAACATGCATTGTAAATGCAGACTTTCTAGGCTTGCAAATTCTGGAGGCCAAGACTGGTACACAATCCTGTGTAGTACGAAGAGACTGACAGCCCTGTCCTGGTTACTTGATATTTCAACACCCCTCCTTCCACAGCTCTTTGGTTATCAGGGCAAAAGGCTAATGGCGAAGTAAATTCTCAGTGGCTGCCTCTGTTTTCGAAGGACCTAGCTGCTTAAAGAGTTTGCTTGCCGAAATTCACTTCATGGGGAAGAAAGAAACAGCCCTCTGAGGAGAAGGATGCTCAGTCACTTACTTGCCCCTCAATCAGTGAAGAAATCCATGCCCTCGAGTCTAAAGCAAAGGTCTGTGTGAGAGCTAGTTCTTAATATATTTTTTCTTAATATATTTTTATAAAGTCTTCATAATATATGGACTTCATAAAGAAAAGCAAGCACACAAATCATGAATGTCTTTCTTGTTAAAAATCATCGAAACCTCCTTTTGGAGTCCTAATTATATGCCCCACACAAGCATAATAATGGTCCTCAACTGTCACAGAATGTTGCACAAGAGGAATAATAATACATCACATAATCGTTCATGGCTTCCTTCTTTTCCTCAAGATTGTGCTTCATCCACTCATACTGCTGCATGATGTAGCAGTTCATTCTTGCACATCATATTATTTACTATGGCTTTTGTGCCAATTCCAAAATGAATACCCTATGTTTCACAAATTTGTACATAACATGGGTATAAATTCAAATACCTAAGAGTGATAACTCAGTTTACATTGGAAAACAGTAAGAAAGGGGAAAGGGAGCCTGGGGGTGGTGGCACATGCCTTTAATCCCAGCACTTGGGAGGCAGAGGCAGACAGATCTCTGTGAGTTTGAGACCAGACTGTTCTACAAGAGCTAGTTCCAGGACAGCCTCCAAAGCCACAGAGAAACCCTGTCTCAGAAAAAAAAAAAAAAGAAGAAGAAGAAGAAAAGAAAAGAAAAGAAACAAAGAGAGAGATGGAGGAGGGATAATATTAAATACTGGACCCATTGAAAAATAGCTTACACCCTAGAAAGAAACCAAAAGGAGATACTAAATTATTAAAATCCAATGGGGATTGTCCGTGGCAACAAACTAGAGGCATCTCTCACTGTCATGAGGGAGCTTGTAGTGCATTGTTCTACGGTCTACTGAACATCAACCATATAGACATTGGATTGACAATTATTCTGAGTATCCAAATGTACATTTGTGAGCATCTTCCTAGTGGCCCCAAACAAGCATCTGAAAAAGTCACAATCCCCAGGGTTTGAGAACAAAATTAAGAAATTGCTGGCTAAAGACAGGAAGTGAAAAGCAAAAGGTAATGAGTCCTAACACCTGGGATGGGTATGCCTGTAAAGTCATTCTTGTAGACCAAGACATGTTATCTATTGCTTTCACTAGTTAACTAGCCCATTCTGTGCATCAAATACGTTTTTGGGTCCATTGTTGAAAGGTAATTCACTCCCAAAATTTCAAATTCTGGTTCTGAAAAAGAACTATTTTTTTTTACTTAATGGATCTTGACCCTTTCCCCTTCTCCAGGCACAAAGTTTGTCTCTTTTAGGGTCCTCCTTGTTTACTAGTTTCTCTAGCAGTGTGGATTGTAGGCTGGTAATCTTTACTCTATGTCTAAAATCCACATATTAGTGAGTACATATCATATATGTCTTTTTGTGATTGGGTTACCTCGCTCAGAATGGTTTCTTTGAGTTCCATCAATTTTCCTGAAAATTTCAAGATTCCATTGGTTTTTTGTTCCCCACTGAGTAGTACTCCATTGTGTAAATGTACCACATTTTCGCTATCCATTCTTCGGTTGAGGGGCATCTAGGCTGCTTCAAGTTCAAACCTTTATCCAAACTTACCAAACACCAAAGAACTAATTTTCTAAGCCTTGGTTTCCTCATCCATAATCCAAGAATAGTTCTCATCTTCAAATTATTATTTATTGCTGGAATCAGATGACTCAAAATGTAACCAGTGACTAATATATTAAACATTAAAAAATATGAGGCTTTAGACACATTTTTTAGTAATTGTCCATTATAAGTTGAGAAAAATAGAAATGAGAGCATAAGCTATGTGCTTTCTACCTGTCAATTTGTATATAGATGTAGGTGTTGATATTCATGAGTCAGACAGAAACAAGTAGGGATTTTGAGCTGTCACCCGTGTCATCATCTGTCCTTAGCCACCTGTTGTGGACCCTTTCACTCTCAGCTACAGTCTTCTATCTGGCAGTTGCCTGACCCTCTAAGTAGGACAGAGGTCATCACAGTTCCAGCTTCTTTCTAAAATATCACACCCTGAAGGCTGCAAGGGACTCACAGGACCTGTGACCAGCATCCTCCTAGGGCTTGTGTCTGTGGTAGCTTTGGCAGAGGTCATTCTTTCATCTTCTGCTTGAGCACCATCCATGACAGGGAATGTGGTGTTCTACAAAGCAGTCTGTCCTCTTGTTGGACTTCCCTGTCTGCTACCTGTCCCATGTTAAGCTGAAACAGTGTCTTCTGGAAACATCATCCATCTTCCCTCCTTCTACCTTCTGCAGTACACGCAGTCTGACTTCTTCCATATGAAAACCATTCGGGGAGAATTCCTTCCTTTTGAATGTGCATCACTTACCCAAAAAGTGATTGGCAAGTGAGCCTTCAGAGTTATGGAGACTCTTTTCCTTACTTCCTTAAAGCTGCTAGAATAAATTCAACTCCTCCACCTCCACCGTGTGTGTGTGTGTTGAATTTTACATGTGGCTGTGATGAAATAATTGCTCATAGGTTCACCAACAACTTTTTACTCGTATGAATATGACTTGATAGAAAATAGTTTCATAATTCAAATTCAACACCATGTTGAATCTATACTTCAAGGGAAGGGTTAGAGCTGTTGACATGAGAGAAGATAAGAAAAGTTAGTTAAGAATATGGCCTATGCACTTTGGAAATCAGTATGGCGATTCCTCAAGAAAATGGGAATCAGTCTACCACAAGATCCAGCAATTCCACTCCTAGGCATATATCCAAAAGAAGCACATTCATACAACAAGGTCATCTGTTCAACGATGTTCATAGCAGCACTATTTGTAATAGCCAGAAACTGCAAGCAGCCTAGAGGCCCTTCTACCAAAGAATGGATAGAGAAAATGTGGTACATTTACACAATGGAGTACTACTAAGTGGGGGTGGGGGGGATGGAATCTTGAAATTTGCAGGAAAATGGATGGAACTTAAACCATTCTGAGTGAGGTAACCCAATCACAAAAAGACAAACATGATATGTCCTCACTCATATGTGGATTTTAGACATACAGTAAAGGATTACCAGCCTACAATCCACACTGCCAGAGAAACTAGTAAACAAGGAGGACCCTAAAAGAGACAAACATTGTCCCCTGGAGAAGGGGAAATTGAGCAAATTGAGCAAATTGAGAACAGGGAAGAGGGGAGGAACTATGAGAATGAGAAGGGAAGAAGAGGAAGGATGCAGAGGTCATGGGGGAGCAGAAAGGTGAATCAGGTGAAGAATAGAAGAAAGGGTATGTGATAGGTAGGGTTTTAGTTTTGAGGATAGTAGGGGAGGAAGGGAGGGAGAAGGGAACTGGGATTGTCATATAAATCAATCTTGTTTCTAATTCAAGTAAAAAAATGAAAAAAATATCTCATTTGTTTTAAAAAAAAGAATATGGGCTATGGGTTTTGACAGAAGTATTTTAAAAGAGTGTCCTGTGTAGCCCAGACTGATCTCAGATTTGTTATATAAAGTTAATGACCTTGAGGTCCTGCCTGGCCTTCCTACATCTACTTCCCAAGTTCTGAGATTACAGATGCCATCTTGTTTGGTTTATGCAATGTTTGGGTGTTAATTTGAGGCCATATGCATGCTAAACAGGAACTCTACTAATTGAGCTACATTCCCAAGCCAGAATGTGTGCTATGAAGTCAACCTGCCAGAATGAAAACTGTGTTCTCTACATCCTACTTACTAAGTCACCTTGAACAAATCCACTTTTTCTGAGCATCATTTTCCTTATTTTTGAAATTGTTTATTGAGTCACATGAGAAGATTATGAATATTTAACTTGTTAATGCACAGTACATAACCAATAAGAATAAATTGTCTAATGACAGTTATTATTTTGATTACTGTTATTCTGAACCATCCTTAACCTCATTTGAGCACATTAACCTGAAATCCATTTTGTCCCCAAATCAGTCAAGGCCACATAAGTAGCAGGAGTCAGAGTAAGAAATCAACTTTAAAGCATTTAACTTTAAATACTGTGATTCTGTTAACAGGCTCAATCTGTCCCCATGTCACAGGCCTGATTAAATAAGGAGCAAGCCTTCGGTGAAAACCAAGACCTTTTCTTCCAAATAGTCCCCACAGGAGATAATTCCTATATTCCAAAGATGTTGCCTGCTCTATAAGGAATATCTAGATTCCTTATAGAAAAGATTTAAGAGCAAGCTGAACTTTGAAAATAAATTCTCAGTGGTAGCAAATTGTGCCTTTTGTTGCCAAAAATAAAACTTACCATCACTCAAAAGTCATTCAGAATCAAGTCTGATGAATAACCTGAGCGATGGAGCTTGGGTTAGCTTTATGCCACATGTGACCCTGTGCCTGGGAAACTAAGTGGTTTCCATGTGTGACCCATGTGAGTTCCCTAAAGCATTCCCAAAAGGAATTTCCATATGATTTTGGATTGTTCCCACTGAAATAAGTCTGTGCCTTGAAGAAACTTCATTCAAGAAAGACTACATTCATTTGAAGGCATAAATTCTTGCTTATTTGTTAAAAGCTGAAAGTCAATCCCTGTTACTTACCTAAAGGCAACAATATGGTAGAATGTCTTTCTACCATATGCTTCAGATTATACCCTAAATCTTAAAGATGTAGTCTTGATCCTATGTAGAGTTTACAATGCAGCCTGGGGGAGAGGGGAGAAATAAAGGATAGTAAGGATGCCATGGGAATTGATTCATGAACAAAGTGTAACCAGAAGGGAAAGTACAATATCAGACTCAACAACTATGTAGGGAGACTAGTTAGAGATGGTGACAAAGTATTGACTTTTGGTGGATGACTGTCTAAGAGTTAGTCAAGGAGACAGTGAAAAGAAAAGACATTCTATACATATAGAATACAACCGACCTAAGTCCCAAGGCATGACATGATAGAGTACCCTAGAAACTATGAAGTCTTACTATGGTTAACTTGGAGAGTATTTATAATGTTGTCTTGTTCAAAGACTTGCAGAAACGGTATTGTGAAGAGCTGCACTTGTAATATTAAGAAGTTGTTTGAGCCTTGACAAAATAAGAAGAAATACACAGTCCCATTTTACAGTTTAGAGAAGTATTCTTTCAAACTTATGGCCAGATAGCCATATGACAGAACTTGGCAGGAGGATTGGATAATAAAAGTTCAAGGTCATTCCTCAACTACATAGCAACATTGCAGGCTCAAGGGCAGTCTAGGTAAAAGATAGAGGGCTTGTTGAGAGAGAGAGAGAGAGAAAGAGAGAGGGGAAGAAGGGAAGGCAGAGAAGGGAGAGAAGGGAGGGGAGGAAAGGGGATAGGAAGGAGAAAAAGAGAAAGGAGAAGACAGAGATGGAGAGTGAGAAGGAGAGAAGGAAAGAAAATTCATTAACAGCAGCATGAGGAACTTTGAGTGAGTCAAAGGTAATGGCAGGAATTCACTGGAGATTCCATGGGAATGTGGACAGAAGTGATGGGGTGAAGAAACTGAGGAGGGGATTTAGTGAGGACTGAGGAGAAAAATCAACTAAACAGATTTGTTACAAAACTGAAATAATAAGACAAGGAAAGAAGGGTAAGTGAAAATATTTTCATGACAATTTGGTTCACCAAGGGCCTTTTTATAGTGATTTAGCATTATCAGAGCACATGTGTATGCACACTACACACACACACATACACACACACACATACATACAGAGAGAGAAAGAGACAGAGAGAGACAGAGAGAGGGGGAGGGAGAGAGAGCAGTGAATACATTTCATTATTTTTAGTCAATCACAGGGTCATCACAGAGAAAATAATTGATACATGAACTCAGAAATAATTTTCAACCTCTGTGTTTGGCATTTATTTAAGGTTATTATAAAGAGATAATACTCTATGTGCTGCTTATAATAAAGCTGTAGGGTTATCTCTCTCTTTCTCCTTTCAAATTAAAGCAGCGAGTAGTGAAAATGCCTTGGGCATGGCAGTGATAGTTAAGCATCTTCTTTGAGTTTCTTTCTTGGGTCCAAGGTGATTTTAAAGAGTCCTTGGAGACTGCGGTGAATTTCCCATTGATTCCATATGCACTGCGGTTCCAGGTGTGCTCCAAACCATGCCTGTTGTTAAGCACTTTGAAAGGAGGAAGGCTCTACAAGGGGAGAAAAACCACAGTGGTGAGATTCAAGGCAAAAGAAAGTTACCTCCACAAAAAGACCGATGCAGTGTCACCTACAACTACCTCACTGCCGGAGACTTTTCTTAGACTATGGAAAAGACAGTGGAAAAGAAAACATACAACTTTTCTTCTGGAATGTCCAGGATAGCTCAGAACAAACAATAAAACAAACAAAAAAAACTTGTCAAAAAAGAAGGAAGGGGGAACTAACCCTTTCTCCATAAAATGTAATTAAATAATAGGAAAAGAAGAAGAACTCCAGAAGACCTAGCAGCAAGGTCACCATAACACCAATGACTGCAGAAGGAAGACAGCATTACAAAGAGCTTTATCCTTCACGGTTCCAGACCAGGTCCCACAGCAAGGTGCTAAACACAGTGATAAAAAAGCCATGCAACTAGCTCTTCTATCTGAACAATTCACATTCATAAAACAGTGTAACAATTTTATAGTTAGTCCTTTGAAGTCTTTGGGACATTGGTTATGCAACTTTGGATGAACTCCTCACATCCCTTCCCCTGAATGTATCCATAACTGGAACTCATGAGCAGTAAATCCTCTCATCCATCTAAGCCACTGCATTGAGAAGTGAGCCAGGTGGAGTATGACAAAACACATGGACATGCTGAGGGAGCACTGGGGGCACAGGGACATTTTACATCCATATAGGACATACTCAAATTAAACAGGAACTGCTGGAGCCAAGGCTTCCCCTGTGTACATGGGTCATGGGTGTGACATAAGCTCCTCCTTAAGTAAAGACATTGTTCTCCACCACCATGTACCATCATGGATGAGGCAACATCAAAACATTCACCTCCCTAAAGTCTCCTTCCATCTACACACAGCAGCACATCATGGATCTAGCTTGAGAAAATTGAGCTGGAATTTACTCCTTTCACAGACTTGAGATCTCCCAGAGAGTGGGTCTAACTGAGGAGGTGAGAAGGAGGAGGCATTTTGAGAAGCTGAATTATTTGTATTTGGAGCAGATATAGGTGGAAAAACAAATCTGGCAGTGACAAGGCAGATGTCATTAGTTACAGCACTCTGAATTTCATCACAGCAGCAGGAGCTTAAGGCAGCAGGTCATAATGCATTTGCAATCAAGAAGTGCAAATTGATAAATGGCTGTACTTAGCCCCCTTTCTCCTTTTTATATAGTTCAAGGTCTCTCAGCCTAGGGAATGATGATACCCACAGTGGGCAGGTCTTCCTACCTCAACCTAAGCAAGATGATCCTCCACAGATATGCAGAAAGACCTGTATTCCAAGTGAGTCTGATACAGTAGTATGGGAAACTACTCCTTTCTGATCAAAATAATGTACTTTACCTCTGGGTAGAAATATGCTGTGGCCTTCTATGTGAGTTAATATAGATTGCCCACTCAGTCACCTAGCTAAGTGTGATTCAAGAAGACAAATTTACCATTTACTTTGGCTTTGAGGACTCATATATGCTCAAGCCACACCCAGTGAGACAGACCACTTTCTGTTGCCTGCAAGTCAAGATGTAGGACACCGTGTTTTCCTGCATGCCACCATGTCATGCCATGATGATAATGTAAGTCATCCAATTAAATGTTTTGCCTTCAGAAGAGTTTCCATGGTCATGGTATCTCTTCAGAGCAATAGAACCTAAGGCATCCCTTTAATAACAAACTATTCATTTTTAGAAAACCCACCCTTTGTACAGTCACTACAGAACCTCCATGAGGTTCTGTTAGGTCTACTTAACATTCTACGTCCCAACTTAGGGTGATGTAACTTTCCCTTTCTCTTTTCTGTCTCTTGTTTTCAGATTTGACCAGAGCCGCAGTATGTTGTTTCTGGTCCTTTGAGCTTCCTTACTTTTTCCTGAAGATCCACTCCTCCTCCGCCACCATTCCCACTAACTGCTCCTTTTACTATCTGGCTGCTTGTTTTACACATTGGTTAACCACCATTACTGAACATGCCAGCCTACTCAAACAGTATGGCTTTCTCAGCTGCAGTGATTTTGAGCTTGCTCACCCTGTTGCTTTTCTCTTAAATGCTAATATAATCCACCTCCCAGATTCCTTATGAGTCCTTTCTTGAATTCCTTTAATAAAGAGAGTAAGAATCACCAGATATGGGATGGAGGGGTGTTGAGCAATGGCTCAGGGGCTAAAAGCACTCACTAGTCTTACAGAGAACTTATGTTTGGGCCTCAGCATCTATACAGCAGCCTTTAGCCATCTATGAATCCAGTTCATAGCAATTGGATACTGTATTTTGACCTCCAGTATAATTTTGACCACTTATACATACAGTGTACTTATACATATGTAGACAAAATATTCATACATATAAAGTTATATTTTTAATAATTATAAAAACAGAGCCCCTAGATGGGGCACAGATTTCCCAAGCAATATGTGCAACCCTAAGTGGGGGGGGTCTCAAATTTCCTCATCACAACTCTAGATCTCATTCAGTTGACAGTTGAAATTAACTATCATGAGGGCCATAAGAAAAAAAAGGGGGGGGGGGAAGAGTTGCATTTGAACTTGTAACAAAAGTGCTTCTTTTCTATCATGGACACTCTGGGAATCCCAAAACTAAAACTAAATCCAAGTACTTAAGAATTTCAGTACGTGAAAGCTCTTCATAAGCCAGGGCTATCCATGCCCATGCATTGTAAAGAGTGGAGAAGGTCAGCATGCTTCCTAGGTGAGACAGGACAGGACCACAGCATGGAAGGGTGGGGTGTCAGTTCTCCCACGGTGACAGGCTCAGGTTGCAAACTCTCAGGCTTGTGCCAAAGCAAGCATACCCTCACTGACCCATTGGCACTAACTCAGCTGCATGCAGATCTGCTGCCTGCCATTGCCTCCTTCCTCAGAGACCACAGGATAAAGACATTTACAAGTATTTACACACATTTCTGGAGCAGTAAGTTAACTTGAATATTGGAGGAAGATTAATCTAAACAGTTTTTTTGTGAAAATCATAGCTGACATTTATTGAGAGTGTTTTATGTGAAGTAACTAATACATTTGTTCATTACTGTTGAGAACATTTTATAGGAATTAACTAATTCATTCTCTTACTTCAACAACATGGAGTACTTGTAATCCTTGTCATAAAAGTAAAGAAACTGGTGTGCGGGGAATCTGAGTAACGGACCCAAGTCTGTACAGTGTAAAAGTCAAGAGTCCTATTTTATATATACTCTGTTGACACAGATATGGTACAGTTTAAGAGTACAAAATTAAAAGATTTGGTTATAACAAGGACTAAAAGGACTTCAGAATAGATGAACTTCTACATGCATCTCTTTGGTAAGGGCCTTTATCTTCTTTATTTTAAGACTCTTATATATAGTAAGTTTAAAGGAATGGTCCTCAACCTTCCTACTGCTGTGACCCTTTAATACAATCCCTCATATCCTGGTGACCCCCAACTGTAACATTATTTTACTTTCTATTTCATAACTGTTAATTTCACTACCTTATAAATCATAATGTAAATATCTGTATTTTCTGATGGTCTTAGGCAGCCCTTTGTGAAAGAATCATTTGACTCCCCCAAATGGATTGAGACACCCATGTTGAGAACCGCTGGTATAAAGCATAGGAGCTTATACATGTTCTATTGTGTGTCATGTCTTCCAGATGATTCTGCTGCAGGAGTATTAAAGGCCCATGGGGCCATGCAGCTCCTTCTTCACAAACAGTTCCTGGATGCTGAATGCTATCTATATGCAGGCATAGAAAATTCAGTCTAATCTCCCTCCAAAGAAGGAAGGACAGGAGCCTTAAAATACCTTGGTAACTTTGTGCTACATGAGTCTTGCCAGTGGGTTGCTTTGTTCTCATCTTGAGTTCTGGTTTATAAAGCCAAACTTGATGAAAGTAAAGTGAACCAAAGACAAGACATAGTGAGACATGAACTGCTTTGCTATCCTTGGGGTCATCTTGCCACTACCTTAAAATGAATTAATCCCCCCACCCAAAAAAATTCAAGAGCAAAAGCAGTGTATAGTGGGAAAGGGGTAGGATCAAATTTGATTAGAAAAACATAATAAATAAACAACCCTAAGTGACCCCATGTTTTAAGGCTGGAGAGGTGAGGGTGGTTGACAGGAATGACAGTGGAAATAAATGAGGAGTTGGTGGCACAGTGAATTCAATGGGATGAGCATATGACAAGTCACTTGTTCTTGGCACAGACAGTGAGTGAGACACTCTACTAGGCACAGGAGACTGGAAAGAAATCAGCATATGTCAAAACAAACATGAGAGGCAGGAGGGAGAGAGACCTTTGGGAGTAGTTTCAACGATGGCATACACCATCAGTCAAGCATAGCTAATTAAAGACATCAGAAAGAACATTAGGATCTTCCTTGGGGTGGTAACTGGGAAGAAAGAGGTCGACAGGGACACAGAATCCTTCCGTCCAACTGTTCATCCAACTGTGTGCTCAGCAGGTGTGTCTGGAGACAGTTGTTGTGGACAGATTACTCATTAATGTCAGAAACTGGGAGGGGGGAGCCAGAAATGGCAAAGGAAAAAATTAAGTCTCTGGATGTAAAAGAAGCCAAGAGTTAGCTGAGCTCAGTGAAGTCAGGAACTATGGGCCCCTGTGCTTTTAACAACTACAGGGTTGGTGACATCACTGACAGAGTGATCACCTGTTGAAGGAGAGCAGAGGCTTAGAGGTCATGCAGGAGGGAGAGTGACTTGTTCTTAAGAAGTGACACACCTGGGAGAGTGGGCTTTGCAGCCTGATTCATTCTTACATTTTTTATTAAGTTTTCATTAAGTTTCTGGTAATATTTCATGTGAACTCAGATTAGTAGTGGAAAAGCACATGTTTCTCAGTCCTTTTATGTCCCGTTGTAAATGCTGGCTCTTTAGAAGTTGTATTATTTTTGTCTCTCTTCTGGAGGCCTGCTGTTCCCTTAATTGATGTGGTAGCATTTGACTGGCTTGTTGCCCATCTTCACATAATCATTATTTTCCATATCTCAGTTGTTGCTCCATTTCATTAACTTTTTCAGAAAATTGCTCCCTATTTATCTATTTATAGGTTTCGAATGTGTGTAGTCTTTGTCCAAACCCAGTATGATTTCCTTTATCTCCTTGCTTTTGATCTTTAATTTTCCTTTGTTCAGAATCAATCATTTTTCCCCTCGATACTTCCCTTTGATATCCCCTTCCTTCAAGTGCTGACACTATAATTGGGATTTTCTTGAATTTACGCTTTATGTAAAGTCTTCTTGTTATAGGTGGTCAATCTGGGAGACAGCAGGTCTCCAATTCAAGGCTCCTGATCCAGTGTCCCAGCACTGTCTCTACCAGCATTTCTTCACCAAAGTCAATTCCTTCAAAGTTCCCTTCCAATAAGTAATTTCACCCCACATTCTCTTTGTCCTTTCCCTAGAACCATAGAATTTTCATAATTTAAGATCCTGTTTCTTTCACTGCATGTCAGCTTATTCATTTTAATTCATTTTCCCACAACTTCTGAAAGACAAAGACATATTGTTTATTCAATATGCATGACTATTTTCCCTGCCTGTATGTTGGTATACCACATGTATGCCTAACACCCGGGAAGGCCAGAAGAAGGTGTCAGCTCCCCTGGAACTGGAATTTCAGATGGTTGTAAAATGACATATGGCTGCTGGGGATCAAACCCAGGTCTTCAGCAAGAGCAGCAACTTCTCTTAACCACCAAGCTCCCTTCCTCCCTCTCCTCTCTCTCTCTCTCTCTCTCTCTCTCTCTCTCTCTCTCTCTCTCTCTCTCTCCAGACCCTTCATAACTTTTAATACCATTATTTACTTATGGATCTAAGATCTTCAGGTTTCTTTTTCTCCTCTATTATGACTCTATAGAAACAACCTTGTATTAGCCCCGTGTATCCATTAGTTTAATGTATTCTTCATTGTCTAAATCATTAAGTTCATTTAGTGGATTGATTCTTGTGGCATCTCTTCAGACCTATGCTTAGAAGAAACTGTGTCATAGGATTCAATACATGTCCGTAGACTGAATGAATGGACTGAGACCCTCATTGCCTCACAGGAGCATCGCAGAACATCTCACCATCTCCTTTTGTGTGGCTTTCTGTGATGTACATTTAGATGCAGTCAGGCAAGGTAAAACTGTGAATCTCGGGTTTCTCTGATTTCAAGATTTCACTAACTGTTTCTAAAACCTTTTATCTAGTTAACTCAGCTGCTTGCTATTAAGATGTATTATCTTCTCGGCTCAGAAATAAAAATCTCAGGGTAAAGAAAGAAAGAGGCCCTGTGTTTCCTGTTTCTGAAGCCCTGTTTGACTGCCCCTGGATTAAGCTTCCTGGGGCTAAATTATCTAAAACAGATCTTGTTGTAACACCATGAAATGTAAATTCTAAGGACTAAGAGGGCACTTGCCTGTGCCTGAGAAAGCTCTGGTTTGGAGGAATGGTAATACAATTTACAAGCAAAACATACGCTCACACCCTTTATACCTAAAATGATGTTTTTTGATCCTCTCTTGCCTCCTCATGGGTTCTGGCTTCACTAGCTTCATACAGGATCACCATATTTTATGTGAAAGCACAGAAAGCTACTAGAGCCACACTGGGTCGTGACCAACAGTCCTTTGCTACTTGAAGCAACATAGACACACAGTTCTCGCTGGAAGTGTGTCATCTGCTTGTTTTCAGACTTGATTCTTGCTACCACATGTCACAGGGCTAGTGCATACTCTGAATTTTCACTAATTGATTTGGAATTAGCTTACGAAAGTGCTCCAAACTCCACAGCGCTGCACAAGTCTTCCCAGATCTCTCAACAAGCTGTCCAAGCAAATTGGGCAATGTTACCAAGCTCACCTGTACATGTCCACTCAGGCCAAAGTATCCCTCACTGTCTGCTGTCATCACATCAGATGCAATGTCTTAGTGAAGGAAGTAACTGCCTGTTCCACAGTCATGGGCCCATTACTGCTCCACTCTTCTGATACTGCTAAAACAGATATTTGGCACTCACCATGTTCCAATGTTACAAAAGACTGTCAGTGCAGCCACAAACAGCTCCATCTTGAAATCTATTCCAGATTATTCTGCACTGTGACCACTATTCCCTTTGGAGTTATACTTGGTCACAGTAGAACAACAGCAGGATACCTCACTACATAGTCTCACAGGGATTTCAATAGATGTATTTTTCCTTTGCTCTTTATTCCCTATCTTTGTTGTAAACCCCATTCCCAGAATCCTATGGGGAAAGGTTGAGACCATAGGCTAGATAAGTCTGAAGGTTCCCTGCCCTCCTTGGATTACTTCAATCTCTAGGATTTTCTTTGAGATACTCTTGAGAGCTCAATTCCCTTACCAATAATTGCATTCTCTTCCCAAATAACTCCCAAATACTATGGTAATTAGGCCTGTTTTAGAACTGCCTCAGGGGCTTGCCAGTGTTGCTTAAGTGTGTTTGAACCCTAGAATAAGCACACCAGGTTAATTGTGAGACCCCTATCCCCTGATTTACAGTTACAGCAATATAAGCACTTCTGGCCCTTCCCACCTTTATTTCCCATAATCCTTTTTGTTTATGAGTAGCAGCACAGGTTAGAACATAGTTTGACATCAACCACTTCATTAGTTTCAAAATAACACTACCAAGATAAACTGTACAGATACCATTTTAAGTGTCTTTAATCTTCATGAAGCTTATATGCAAGGTGGCCTTTTATCCAAAGCTACCTGTTCTAGTTTTGTTTCTGTAGTTGCCACAAAATAGCCTAACAAGGAGCAACTAAAGGAAGAAAAAGATTTATTTTAGTTTACAATCCACAGGTCATCCTTGTGGAGAAGCAGAGGCAAGCACTTCAAAAGTCAGTATGCCACACCCACAGTCAGGAGCATGAGAAATGAATGTTGTGTATTTGCCAAAGCTCCACTTGCTTTCTCCTTGTGTATACAGCTCAAGATCCCTGCCTAGGGAATGGTGCCACCCAGAATGGGCTGAGTCTTCCAACATCAATTTAATTAAGTTAATTCCTCCCAGGCCAACCCAATTCAGAAAATCCCTCCCTCAAAACTCTCTTCTCAGGTGATCCTGGGTTATGTCAAGTTATCCCTGCATGAGTTGCACAATGAGAAGGGAACACAGTTATTACTTGTAGGACTCAAATATATAGTACTGATATTTAAAATCCGTGTGTCATGTTTATGAGGTTTAGAGAAAGACAGCTTATGCTTAATCATAGCTACAATTTATTAAGTAGTCTGAAATGCTAGCTCAGTTTGGTAAACTCAAAACTGGTTTGTAAACAGTCAGAAGTCTGGCAAGAGAAGATTTTGCTGTGTTTCCTTCTAGCAAATAAGCATGTGGATGATTTTGGCTAGCACTGGAAGGAAAACAATTTTCAGTGAAAATTAACTCATTTAATTCTTGTATGAACTCTTATCCAGAGGAACAGTCCCATTTACAGGTTTGAGAGACGAGTTTCAATTCACTTCACTGAGCACAATTCCAGTTGCCTCTTTGTCAGGCCCTGTGCTGAGGTGCAAGAAGGGATTATAGAACTGATTACAAACCAAACCCAAACATCAAAAAAGTTCACAGTTTGCTGGGGAAAATAAACCTCAGACACAAATAACTAGGAGACTACGATAAGAAACAGATAAAACACCATGCTAATCCAGGAGAGTAAACAACACAAGCAAGCAAGCATTCTTTAAAATGTAAATAGCTCTCCCTCACTTGCAGATAGGAGTAAGAATGAAATCCACTCGATAAATCAAATATGCAGGAGATGTCAAATGACCCCAAGCATCCACCCCAAGATACACCCATGAATGGACCCCACTCACCCTAGAGGATCAGTAGTTCTTACTGGAACACAAGCACTCTGGGGTCATTTCAGAGTGTCATCCTTAATAAGTAGCAGAATTTAGATTCTTAGATATTGACCACCGGAAGTCAGGTCTCTACTGCCTGGGTGGTCTGACTCAGCCCAGTCCCTTCTGTCACAATTGATGTTCTCTTGTGTCATTAGGGGATATTAGATTTCCAGGGGGCAGATTCCCATTTCCAGAGGGTGCACAGAGCCCACTAATGATGATTGCAAATGGGAGCACCATGTGCATCCATCCAAATTGAAGTCACACCTTCAACCTTGGAATATAGTTGTGATTACATTCTTTTAAAGAGACATTACAAGTCTGTCACCTCTCATTCCGTTTATTGTGTGTGTGAGTTACATCTGATCCCTTTACTTCTGATTACATTGCCAGCATTTCCTTCGGATTCAAATGTGCCTTCTCTACTACAAAACAGCAGCACACCCAAGAGTTCCAGTTCGGAAGTGAGCAGGAAAAACTGCATCTATTTAAACAAGCTGGTGTATGGACTAGTAGGCACAAACACGCTTTTCTGATTCCAAAATGTGGATCACAGACATTATGCCTGGGACCTGCCTTCAATTTTCTTTTAAAAAGACAAAACCTAGCTGGCTTATACCCCTCCTGTGTTTCATCTTCAGTATCTCTTCTCTCCTAAGTGGCCAAGCATGTTTTCCATTCTGCTTCATGCAAAGAGACCTGACAAGGGTGACTGCCCGAACTCGTAACTTTGGGGGGGGGCTCCCTGGGTTAGAAGTCAAAGAAAGGAAATAAAAGATGACTATCTAGAAGACCCCAAAGGGATTTTCTTAGGGTAATAACCTGTTATATTTTTGTGACTGTTTCAAATATCATGTATTGAATATTTTCACATTTTCTTTATATGAAAGAACATTACCCCAGTCCTTTATATATAACTGTAATTACAAAATCTAAGTAGATAGGCTAATCCTTATTGCCCTCACATTACAGAAGAGAAATAAAGGCCAGGGATGTTGTTAAGATGAGAGGGCAGGACAATGTAAGTAGTTGCTTAGGAGATTGATTCTATCCTGTCTGCCTGGATTCTAGGAACACCATGGACCATGTTCCAGATAACAGGAATATCACTGTGCATAAGCAGTGGGCATTACCCCAGTCATCTCCTAATGTTCCACAACTGCCTTTCATATGGACATCAAAGCATTGTCCTGTCTGTAATCAGGGAATCTTAAAAGTTCATCATGCAATGTGTATCTCTGGGTACTTACTAGAGCCAAAGCAAAAAGACTCAAGGAATGAAACTTGGGATGTGAAAGTCACTCAAAGAGGCTGTATCTCAGATGTTGGTATAGATACTAGGGACTGCTGGAAACCCCAAAATGGGATGGAATACAGACTCTAGAAGACACCTCTAATATATCCAGCCTGAAGATGTATTCATTCAACACAGATATAGTTCCTAAACTGTGTAAACTGATGGTGGCACAAGAAGACAAAGACCATTCAAATGCAGGCAGCTATGAAATGGAAATCTCCTGATACTGGTTATGCACTCCCATTTACCAATCAGGCAAGAGGTGTCTCAGATCCCAACCAGGAAATGGTGTTTTGCATTCCTGGTTAGATTACTCTGATGCTAAGTGAGTTTTCTCTAGAAACCTCTACTTCAATCATGTGTGATGCAGATAACCTAGAGATCTCAAAACTCTGGGTTTCCTGCTTCTTTATCACTAGGAGGCTGCAAAAAGCAGGTCACCCTTAAGCTTATGTGCTGATCTTGTGAAGAGAAATTATCTCGGACACTGGTAGATTCTGCATTGATAGACACCATCCTATATCCCTGCATGATTTATTAGTTCTTATAAGTACATATCTGCCCCAAATCTTTTGTTCTAGATTAAAATGTGTTATAATGAGCTCAACATTGTTTTTCAGCTTTGCTCATAATCAATTTGCAAAGCCACTGATATACTATGATTTCTATTTTCTGGCCCATCGTAGCGCTCCTGGTTTAAGCTTACTGTAGCATCCAAAGTATGAATAGAATAGTTACTAAGCTATGGAGCACAGTGGGATCTCACTAGCTCTGAACTGTCATGGTTCCCACAGCATTCTTTATGTCTGCTCATAAGAGACCCACATAAGGCCCTTGGGAAGAGAAAAAATAAATAAAATTTAATTTGATTCCTTTGCCTGGCTTTTAAGACCATCATAAACTGTCATTGGTTAGTTACTAGGAAATAAGATTTAAAATATTTAAAGTAATTGATTTTTCTCTGTGTAAACAACTTCAGAGCTAAGCTAAGGGTTAGCATATTATCCTTACATATCCCTTGGCAGAAGCTGGGGAGAGGAGGGAGGCATGTTTGGGAAGATGCAGCTATAATCTTTCCCAGCCGAAGTTCTTAATTACACTCAGGTCTTGAATCCTCAAGTTAGCATATTTTGCCCATTCATTGCTCAATAAATATTAATTGGTGTAGATGGGTTATAATTTAGCCTGTGTATGATCTATAATTTACCTGTAGCCTATAATTATTCTAAATGTTTGAATAAGGGAATTGATTGGAATGAAAAGAAAATAACTTATTTAACTTTCTAGAAAATGTTATTATGATCTAAGTCTTCATTAAATCACCCAAACTCGTGTGGCATTTCCTGGAGACGGGAAGCTATCATCCACCATGACCCATCCCAGGACAAGAAGGCAGTTGATACTGAACTCAGGTTGATTCAAGCTCATGTTTTCTGGTGAAAAAGGACTAGTTCCTGCTATCGATCCAGCTCAAAATGATTTTCAAAGGAAAAAAAAAATACCTCCTTCATACACAAGAACAAAGCCTCAAGAACCCATGATTTTACATTGAGTGTGTTATCCTCTGAAGTTCCTTTAACAGCTTTGTACATTTCTATGATGAATTTCAGTCATTGTGCTGTCCCCGTTTCTCTGCCATCCTCCTTCCCTTCCTGATGGGTCCTTTCTCAGCAAATCCTCTCCTATTTCTTACCATATTCAACCAACTCCACACAGCACAAATATATATAACATTTCTAAATGAATAGCAATTTGATTCGTATATAAAATGCATTCTGACTACTGTACCAATCCTACCCAGTCTAATCTCCATCCCACCCTAGTGCCAGCTCCTTTTCTACAAGTCATTGTTTCCACATTCACCTCTTTTTGTTTTCTTTGTTTGATTGGGTGTTTTTTCAGGCACACTGAGTTTAAGGATCCACGCAACAATAGGTAGTAATTTCCATTTTGTTTTTTTGATCAAAAGTGATTGGACCAGGTTCGCCTATAACTATCAGTTAGTAAATGCTTGCTTCCTGTTAGTCTTTACCAATAGGTAGATCCAGCTGACTTATTTCTTTTTAACAAGAGATATGGGGAAGGTACATTAGAAAAGATGGATGGTAGACTCTTAATTATTAACAAATGAATGCTACGTATTAATGGGGTTGAGTGTTATTTCCATATAATCACATAATATGCACTAATCAAATAAGAGGATGAACTGTTTTGTTGACATATCAATTGCAAATACTAATAGAGTTCAGTGCAATATATCTGTCCCTCCCTACAATGGACACTGATCAAAACCAAGTAAAATGTCTGACTCCAATCCCATTAGATTCTCCCTCTCAGGAATGGGACAATTTAGCAGACACCTAACTCTGTGTGTCTGGGAGTGCCTAAGACAATGCAACTTGGAATATTGATAGTCCTCTGTCTGATATACATATAAGAGATGCCAGGGAGAAAGCTCATCTGAGAGAGAATTAAGGAGGTACAATGAACTGAGGATGAGACCAAGGACATTGCAAGGTCTCATGTTGTTCCATTCCATCCCTTCTATATCCACAAGGGATACTGTTGCTTTGTACCTTCCAACACACAGCAGCCACTTGGTTTTCATGGAACCCTTTTCTACTCTTTTCTATGGCTTATGTTCAAAGACTGTTCTACTACTTCATTTTTTTAAAATGAACATACCTCTGTTGCCTCCCCATTTTTACCCCCAGGGAGACTTTGCAGTTGCCATATCCCTCCAGAACATTTCTTCAATGACCAAGAATAAAACCGTATGTTTAACTTTGTAAGTCCTTCTTGCAGGATAGAGATGAAAACAAACCTGAAATAATTTTCATTTTCAGAAAAGCCAAATACTTTCACAGTCAAATCAGCCAGCAGGGATAACCTAGTGCCAGTGGCCTAGGGCCTCAGCGCCCTTGAGTGTTGGTGGGAGGAGGGTTAAAATGTGCAATTTGAGTGGAAAGAGAATGTTGCCACTCCCAGTCAAATTCACACATGCACCTGCTAAGACATCCATACACACACACACACACACACACACACACAAAGGGGGGTGCTGGTAAACCAAACCGGTAATCCCCAGCTAACATCTCTGTAGTCTTTGCCAAGCTGTGGGAGCATTCAAGCAGCCCCCAGTCCTCTCTTGGACCTTCTGATCACAACCCCCATTCCTTCCGTGCCGTCTGTCTTCAGGCTTCCTTGCTGTGCAGTTCTATTATCGTCTCATGAAACTTTAAAACTCTCCACCCTTCCTTCATTGTAGTCAACTTTAAATAAATTCAGAGTGTCACTTGTTAAAATAAATGACATTTAAACAACCTCAGCATGGTAACTCATTCCTCATTATCATAGAGAGCTCTCCTGAAAGGTCTATAGTACATTATCTCTACGAAATGGATTTTACCTTCAATATTAACCTCATTGCTTAGTGAGGACAGGAGCTAAGCACTCTGGTGAGAGGTGGCGTAGAAATGCATAGGTAGATTGATAGGACCGCACAAGTGATGATGATCTAAAACAAAAGCAGAGAAAGGATTTAGGTTAAATATTGGGCAGCAAATCAGAGCCATGTGAGAGCCTTGATGACTGAACAAGCTGCCATGCAAGCACCAAGTACATTTGTTTCATTTCAGCTACTCAGAGCTCACTGTGTTTATGCCTGGGTTGAGAGAGAAGTTACCTACTCTCTGTGTTATTAACTACATGCATGCATTAACTACCATGCACCTCACTTGTGGAAACTGAGAGCTAAGGTGAAGAGCAATTAAGTAACATGCCTCAGGTTAGAGGTGAAGTCAGCAAACACACTACCACTGCCCTCATGGGGCTCCTAGAGACCATGCAGTCTTTGTGTGTTGGAATGTTTATTGGCACACCTGGGTATACAGGTACATATGCATGTGGAACCCTGAGGTTGACTTCGGGAACACTTCATGGTTATTCTCTGTTATTCACCGAAGCAGGGTCCCTCATCTGGACCTAGAGCTCATCCATAATGGCTAGTGTAGCTAGCCAACTTTCTTCATGAATCCCTGTCTCCACTCTAAGTGTTAGAATTATAGGCAGGCTCCTCCATAATGGCTAGTGTAGCTAGCCATCTTTCTTCATGAATCCCTGTCTTCACTCTGAGTGTCAGAATTATCAGCAGGCTGCAGCACCCACCGAGCATTCATGGGTTTTAGTGGGAATCGACCTCAGGTCCTCCTGTTTGCTTGACCAGCCAGCACTTTATCCACTGAACTATCACCCAAGATCCACAGACGCTGCAGTTCTATGCCTATTTTGTCTTTCCATGTCTTTTGACACAATACCATGCCAATTTCCACATGTCATTCTCTATTTCTGCTTTTTTTATTTTTTTTAAGAATATAAAACCAAGCTGGGTGGTGGTGGTGCACACCTTTAGTTCCAGCACTCGGGAGGCAGAAGCGGGCAGATCTCTGTGAGTTCGAGACAAACCTGGTCTACAAGAGCTAGTTCTAGGGCAGCCTCCAAAGCCACAGAGATACCCTGCCTTGAACCTCCCCCCAAGAATATAAAACCAATGGGATAACGACCAGTGCTTTGCAGCTGGAGGGGGTGGCCAGTAAACAATATTTCTATTTAATAACCCAGTGTTCAAGGAGAACTTCTGCTCAGGTAGAGGACTCTAAGCCATGGCCCAGGATGAGTCAACAGAAGGATACATCCACACTCAACTAAGGCCTGGGGAGGTTTTGAATGGTGAGACATGCAGATATGGTTGTCTTTCTCCCAAACATCTTTTGGAACCTGATATCTGTATTGGCTGGTATTGTGTGTGTCAGTTTGATAAAAGCTAGAGTCATCAGAGAGGAGGAAGCCTCAGTTGAGGAAAGGCCTCCATGAGATTCAACTGTAAGGCATATATATTCTCATTTAGTGATCAGTGGGGAAGGGCCCAGCCTATGGTGGGTGGTGCCATCCATGGCCTGCTGGTCCTGGTTTCTAAAAGAAGGCCAGTTGAAGAAGTCATAGGAAATGAGCCAGTAAGCAGCACCCCTCTGTGGCCTCTGTGTCAGCTCCTTCCTCTGGGATCCTGCTGTTTAACTTCCTGTCCTGACTTCCTTCAGTGATGAACAACAATGCTGAAACATGAACCAAATAAACCCTTTCCTCCCCAATTTGATTTTTGATCATGGTGTTTCATTGCAGAATAGAAACCCTAAGTAAGACAATGTCTAACATGTAGGTCTTTCCTGGGTACAGACTCTCCTGAAATCTGGCCAGGGTCTATGACTTTTGTGTATATTTCCAAATAGATGTGCACAATGCTTGTGCTCTAAACCTAATCCTGATTAAGTGATGGGAAATCACAAGTCTAAAAGAAAGCAGTCTTGGAGGCATCTGCAGACTAGGCACAGCAAAGAAAGGAGGTGATATTCACAAGCTTGAGCACATTGGAACATAAGACAGGACTCTTGGGGTATTTATTCCATAGCAAAATTAAAGAAGCTGGTGTGGCTATGATTGGATCATAAGGCAGTAGGAATGGACATTAAGAATGAGTAAGAATTACTTTTAAAACTTGAAAACAATTACTGTATTTTATCAAGTATGGAGACTGTCACCAATGGAGAGTCTAGGAATCACTTTATAACCTGGGTGTTTTTCTTAGGTCCTCAACTAGGAGCTAGTAGCTGGAGACATTCAGAAACATCCCCCCACCCCAGCAAAATGTACTATCTGGGCAGGTGATACACCTGATCAATTGGAGCCCTTTCTATACCTTACCAACCCTTTAGTTACTATGTATTTTAATAAATGAATTACCTGGTTGCGGCCATCTGGGCCACAGTGATTCTCGGTGTCTATCCTAGTAGGCTTTAACTAAATTTGGCACAGGTTAGAGACATCTAAAGAGGTGGTCTCAACTGAGGGTATGCCTGTGATGAATTATCTTGACTGTTAACTGATTTAAGGGCTCAGCCCACTGTGGGAGGCAACATTCCCTGAGTATATGTTCCTGGGCTAGATAAGAAAGCTAGCTTTAAAAAGAAGGAAGAAAGAGAGAGGGGAAGAAAGAATGGAAAAAGAAAAGAAAGAAAGAAAGAAAGAAAGAAAGAAAGAAAGAAAGAAAGAAGGAAGGAAGGAAGGAAGGAAGAAAAGAAAGAAAGAGAAAACCAAGCATGAGCCTGAATGAGCCAGCAAGCAGTGTTCCTCTACTGTACTAACTCTATGCTCCTACGTGAGTTCCAACCCTGACATCTCTCAATGATGGACTGTGACCAGCCTGTAAGCTAGAATACTGCCCCCCATAAACTGGTTTTGGTCATAATATTTGTCACAGCAACAGAATTAAACTCCAATAGTGGCCTGTAATAATTCCCTCAAATTAAGGATATTCTCATAAGGCCCCCCAACAGTTCAAATCTTATCTTTGGAACTCACACAAGTTAAGTGTTTAAAATAACTATTTACTAGCAATAATGAAAATATTTGAGAAACTCTTTAAAACTTTAGTTATGAAATATCAATATAATAATTGCCTAATTCCAAACCATGTACTATTCTAATTAATTCTGCGTGAGACATTTTTTCAGCTTCAAAGATTGCTCTACTTGTATTGCATAACAAAATAATAGTATAATTAGGAATAAATTTGTCACTTTTATAAGTAATTCCTTTTTATTATGTGTTTGGAAGCAAAGCACAAGCATGATTAAAGTCTCTTTTAAAAGGTTTTATTAATTACTATGATTATTATGGATAATCAGGGTCCACGAACTACAGAATAAACCCCAGACAAGATGTACAAAGCCATGAAACATGGCCGAAACAGTGATGGATCCTGGATCCTTGTTTGACTCTTCTCTGTGTCTTAGGTCTCCCTATCTACCCTTTCCCTTGTGGAAGGCAAAGAAGGGGGCCCAGCTTGCACTTTCCATCTCCTGCTGTTTGCCCTCAAGTGATCTCCTGGTGCTATAATGGAAAAGACAGTGCTTTCCCTCAGCTAGCATTTCTCAACCTGAGGTCAAAGGACCCTTTCACAGGGGTCACCATCTGCATATCAGATATTTACATTCCAATTCATAACAGTAACAAACTATAGTTACAAAGTGGCAAGGAAAATAATTTTATGGTTGGGGGGATCACTAAAATGAGGAACTGTATTAAAGGGGTGCAGCGTTAGGTTGGAAGCACTGATCTCAGTTCTTTACTGACTTCGCATGTCTTTCTCCATTACCTACCTCTGGTCTTATTTAACCAAACCTTAACACAGAGTACTGGAAACCCTCTGCCCAGGAGGAAATTTTTTCTAGTGCCACACTCACTCAGTTACAGTCCTTTTCCTGATAACAAACTACCCTAGTTCCATTTACATTGCACTGATAAAACACATGATTAAAGTGATTTTGGGGATTGAGGGTCTTATTTGGTTTACAATTCTAGGTTACAGATCACCATTGTGGTGAAGTCACAGAGGCCAGAGTTCCATAGAACTGGTCATTCCACACCCATAGGTGAGAGTAAAGAAAGATTAGTGTGCCCATGCTGCCTGCCTGCTTGTCTTCAGTTAGCTTTCCTCACTCTTACACAGTTCAGGCCTCAGCTCATGAAATTATGCTGCCATATTTAGGGAGTGTATCCTTATCCCAACTAACAATCAAGACAATCCCTACAGACATGACCACAGGACAGCCTGATCTAGAAAATTCTTCATCTAAGGTTCTCTTCATGGCTGACTCAAGCTGATAATTAAAAACTAGCCAGTATAGCAGGGGTTGAGCTCCTCAAGGGCAAGGATTTTGTCTTCTTGATTTTTTTTTCTTTTTTAGATTTTTAACTTAGAGGCAGTCACAGCAGACATTCAAGACTATTCACTGAGCCAAGAACATATTGTAGCAGCAGATGAGAAGAATGAAGCAAGAAGAGTTAAGTTCAGTTGCTTGAGAATAGCTTGGAGAACATAGCAATACCTCAACTCCAACCTTAAAAAGACATAATTCTTGAATGCATGACCCAATTACTAGCACAATAAATTATCATTAGTTTGTGTTGCCCACAATAAGTGTGCTAGCATCTACTTCTGACCTTGCACACCAAGAACCTTGTGTGGAGCCAACTATTGTGAAGTAGAATACTACTACTCCATAATGTCTAGTCTCCCACTGTGATTTATAGAAAGACCAGAGGTTTGTAGAGCATCTTAGCCACCAGAATACTTAGATACCTATTTCTTCAAGTTCTTCCTATCACAAGGGAAAAACAAGACCCAAGTATGGATGCAGCCCTCCCAAACTTTCTCTGAATTATTTCATCTAGGACACAGGATTTCCAATGCTCTTCTTTGTGAGTTTCCAGGTCCTTTCCTTCCAGAAATTGGAGAGACCAGTATCTCAAGGAGGACACAAAGGAAGTCCATCAGATATAAAAAGAGACAAGTGGGGTTCCCAGGGAGACCTGTGCTCCAGTAGACCTTTTCCTACAAAATTTCATTCTCTGATCTGTTCTTTATGTCCATAGAAATTCACAGGTATTCTTGAAGTCATACCACTGATAAGGCCATTCGTCCACTTCTTTCCCTAAGGCTCGATGCTCTGCCTCTGTCTTGTCCCTCTGAAGCCCTGCTGCCTTTTCACTCCTTCAGTCCATTAGCTAAAAGACAGCACTATCTGCTAACAATGACTGACATCACTGCCAGATGATGATCCCCATGGAAACCACATACAAATGAACATTAGACAGAAGACATATATCCTATTTTAAGTCTGGTTTCCTAAACTTCCTCTGTCTGATTTCCTTTAGCCCATTCATCAGTCTGTAAGTGACTGAGCAAACATCTGTTTGTATTATATAGGACAAGACTGGATAAGAACGTGGGCTGAACTGTGTGAAGAGAGGCTCAACTCTGCAGGGAAAGGTCATTGCTACATTACAAAGTTTGTTTTTCCCTCAAGTCTAACATCACTCCTAAAAGAAACATGGCAGTTCTGGCCACCACAGGAAACTCCCAGGGCAGCTGGGAAAAGACCTGATGGCCCCATAATAAGGAATCATAAGGTAGTTTTCCACATTCTCATAGATTCCCAGAATATTCTGCAGAATTATGTGGATGGTACCTAGGGATAATATAAGTATATAACTTTTCTCTCCTTTAATGAGGTCTTTAAAATCCCTCAAAGTCTTTTCAAAAATCCTTCTCCAAAAATTCCTAAAAATAACTCACATAAAGGATCCATAAAGCTCTGAAAAAAGGTAGATAGATGATAGATAGATAGATAGATAGATAGATAGATAGATAGATAGATAGATAGATAAGATTGTGTTTTTACCTGTGATAGCAGGCCTGGCAAGTTGGTTTTGGTATCACTAATGTGCCAAAGAATGGCACAAGAACTTCCTCCAGGTATGGTAAAGCCCTGGATCTGGTACATCCATGAGGAAGAAAAGGAGTGAACAGGGAAATCCTCCTTTTGGGGACTTGGTGCTGGCCTTAGCTCTGGACTTGATGATAGCATAAGCAATCCTGATTTAAGTGGATATAACAGATACTTCTTGGATTTAGAGCAGCAATTGAAAGCCAAGGAGATCCATAGCAGGGATAGCTATATGGAGTGGGGGTTGGGAGGAATGGGGGTTGGGGTGGGGGTGGGGAAGTGGGAGATACCACGGGACTTTCTTAAAATCCTGTCTTGTTTGCCGTCTTTCTACTGTGTTATTATTTCTAGCTTCTCCCTTCACATGTTTTCTTTTTTTAAAAAATAGAGTTTAGTCATGGGTGTTCTCCATGTGTCCCCAGGATAAGAGGTTTCACAGGGCTGAACCTCTAATTGTGAGAATATCCTCAGATTTAGATATTGTCCTTTTTGGGTACTGACATAGAGAGGTTGTCTTACAGAACTTAGAAGTTTCTTTTCACTCATATATCTCCCAAGAGCCTGTTCATTGCTGAATGAGAACTCACAGAGGCACAGGCCACAATCACTTTGGAGAAATGACCAGGGCTTTAGGATGGTCAGGAATCCCTCTTAATAATTAGAAGCATATCACCATGACTCCCCACTTTCCAAAAGCAACTCGAGCCCTTCCACTTGTGCCTTTTGCCTACTGAAAGACCCCCGGAGGAGGCTCAGGATCCTAGAATCTCAGTCCAGGAACAGATGACCCCAATCACTGGGCATAGGTGAAAGCTTGATGTAAACAGCACAAGGCATTATTTTAGTTGTTTAACGAGCTAACCCCATGTTAGCTTGGGCCTTTCATCCTTTCACCATGGTGGATGGCTAAGAAAGATGCTTCAAAGCCAGAGCATAGAGATCTTATAGGGCTGTGTAAGTGGAGTATCTAGAGGCACACACAGGCTCAGGATTGGTGTGCCTCTGGGCTTGGAGGGCTTGCCCTGTGTTGATTGGTCAACTGGTTGTTATGGCCCATAGGCCCTCCCAGGGCAATTGCTCTGTGAGTTATTGCTGTGCACTTGTCTGTAAAGCACACCCAGAGCTGTAAAGCATAGCACCACCAGCTAACTTCTTATTGATTCCTCACCACAAGGCAGGCATCTGACCTCCTAGTGACCAAGGCAAGGTCAGGCAAAAATATGTTAGGCTGTTATGGCTGACGAAATGGGGATCCGGTCCCTACACTACTTTCTGCAGAATGTACAGATTCCCCCAACTCTTATAGTGCTTTCTACATGAGTCTATTTAGTATTTCATTGACCACTAGATCTATTCTTGTCTGACCTACATAATGACTGTCCCAAGAAGTAGAGGGTGTGGTTTCTACATTTCTTCTACTTGTCACAGTGATGATGAAATGAGAACCACATAGGAAGTCATCTGTTCATCTATTCTTCAAACCATCATTGAGCACCCACTCCTAGGTGTTGGACTTATATCCAGTCCCCAAGTTTGAAAGGTCTCAATACAAAGAGAGTATCAACCATGTGGAGATGTAATGGTCATAGTGTACAATGACACAGCAGAAGTCGAGGCAGAGTGAGTTCCACTGGGGGATGTATCCAGGAAGAACAGACTTCCAGGGGTGGCAATAGAATTGTGTGCCAAAGCATTTCTATAAATACTTGTTGATTAATTAGGGGAGGAGTAGGCTTCTTTGGGGGTTGCAGGGACAAACTGTCCTCATTAGCTGATGAGGGAAATATTTTTCCTTATAGTGAGGGAGTCAGCAAGTGAAAATATGTATGTAAATGATAACAAAAGGAGAAACCCATAGGCAAAAGGCTCATATATATCACGAGTATCTGACCAGCCCCTTTCATCTGCCTGGCCTCAGTAGAAGGGGTGACCCCCTCCTTTCTGTTTCTCCCCAAGTCCTTGGAAATGCTCAAGCCCAGAGATAGCAACACAGCAACAATCCAGGCCCAGGAAACCATGTAGACTCAAGCTTGCAGGTGGAGCAATCTACACAGATCCCTCTTAGAGACTCTAGCCTCAAAAGGGATGCAAGCCTGTGAGTGGTTTGGGCTTTGCCTGCACAGTTTATTTATTCTGTAGCATATGCTGGCTCAGCAAATGAAGGCAGCTCCAATTTTCCATGTTCATTTTAGACCTCCCTTAATTCTCATAAGTTACATTCTGCAGCAATCTCGTCCTTATGGTTTGTAAGTGAAACATCTGTGTTTTTTTTTTTTTTTTTTGTCCTTTGAACTTCTGAGACAAATGACTTAAAACTACTTCCAGTTACCCTTTCCTCTGGATCTGGTGACTGAGGCAATGTGATGGCTAGTAACGAGCATGTTCTGCAAACTGGGGATGTTTTCATTGTTATAGCTCAGCTCACACTGTCCTTGGGCTTCCATGTCCTCAATCTGCCTACAGATCAATATTGAAAAGTAAGAAAACACAGTGTGATGGGTAAGACTGCTTGCTTGGGGGAAGAAGCAATCTAATCACACATATGTCATGTGAGGTGTACCTAGCCCCCCCCATCATATTCCATCACTTATAATGGGCTTCTATTCATACTCAGCTTCCACACTTTCTGTGGCGCAATAGTAACCCAGGATTTGAAGCTGTCCATATTAAACAGAAAGAGACAGAATTGGGTCTGTCAGACAACAAACTGAAAAGAAAGACTTGTACTTTTAATTCTATTTATGCCTAAACAGCAACAACTGAAAAAAAAAACTTTACATTGAAATTTATCATAGTGGTCAGCTATGGTGGTCCACATCTTTAATCCTAGGGCTTAAAATTCAGGATTTCATAGTTATGAAACAATTAATTTCCAGAAAGTTTAATGGTCCATCTCTGCCAAATGCATGATTTTTTTTAAATCAACATTTAAAGCTAAAAATGAGGTCATGTAGTAACATTGTTCCTCTATCTTTTGAGTTCAAAGTTCAAGAGTATCAAGTCCAGCCCTCCAAAGTCTGTACTCTGAACATTTGAACTATTCATGATATATACTGACACATTTTATTTGTTCTCTGATGTCCATGCCCTGGAGGTCTAAATACCCCAGGGTGGTACTTCCAAGGGTTTCAGTTCTTACTTCAAGAATCTCATCTAGGCTGGGGACACAAAGGACTGGGATTTAATTCAAAGGATTTAGACCTTTGGAAAGTGACAAGACAGAAGGCAAGAAGGGAGGGAACTTCCGAAACGCTACTGCTCTCTCAATGTCTCTAGATTCCATACTTACAGTCTTGATAGAAGTTTGGCTTCCTGGATAAACTGCTGAGCGTAGGAAAGCTGGGTGTCAATAGTTTATGTTGGGTACACTGAAGACAATGGAATGCTGAACCGGGAAAATTTAAAAACTAAATTAAGAAAGGGAGTAACCATAAAGGATAATCTCACTTGTTTTGCCTCCTTGATAGTTTTGTTTTGCTTCTCTCTCTCTCTCTCTCTCTCTCTCTCTCTCTCTCTCTCTCTCTCTCTCTCTCTCTCTCTGTGTGTGTGTGTGTGTGTGCTTGTTTTTACCATTTCCATTCAGACTAATGCATAACCCAAGAGCTGCTGTGCACAGTGGGCGCTATAAAGTTACTACAAGGTAGGGCTGGCCCTGCTCAGGAGAAGCACTCAGGACATTCACCAAATGTCTTTTGACCATGAATATCAATTCCCAAGACTAGGGCTGTCACTCACTGGTAGATCATTTTACCTAGCATGCGCAATGCAATAAATAAATGTATAAATAAATACATATATTGCAAAAACATTTAATAGAGGGAAGAAAACTTCTAAGTAAGAGATAAAATTCTAAAACTGCAACTGTCCTAGGAAATGTGTTTTAAAGGCACACATTCACCTATAGGTACAGAGCATAGACTCAGATGTTGGAAGAGAAAATGACAGGCTCAGATGTCCCTACTGAACATGGCTCTATTAGAACAATCACAAAGGGTTCATGTTTAGCCTCCTCCATCTTGGCCTAAGGCTGGCCCTGTTAAAATGTGTCCAATACAGTAGGGGATCAAATGTTATTTCTCAGAAATATGGTCTGCCCAGCCAAGAATTCTAGGAGTTCAGAACTCCTATTGTCTTTCAGATGCCAGCTCATGACTTCTGGGTGCCTATCCTTGGTGGGGAATGGCTCCTAGTTTGTGTAACAAAAGACCTAGGCCCTGGGCAAGCCTACAACCACCCAAAGGCTAGTGAGTATGTGCAGCCTAGGATTGTCTCTAGGGCTTAAGGGAATATTTGATATCTGTTCTATACGTGATAACATATGTCTTCTGCCATAACCTACGGTTTTGGAAAACTATTTAAGAGGATGCTTAAATATACCATGGTCTCCAGTATTGACTGAGAGCCCTCCTGAGATGAGGAGATATCTCTGTCTTGTCGTTAACACCATTGGATAGTTAGGATTCCCCTCGTCCACACTCCCTCACTCAGGGTTGGACCTGGGGCTGTTCAGCTGGTTCCCATCACAGCCCCAAAGACATCAGTCCAGAATAGATGACCCTTACAGCATAGGACTGATATAGGCCGGACCCTAGCAATTACTCAATATACCACACTTCTCTATGACTGCCTCTGCAGAAATAGAGGTGAGTTCCCCATGGTCTGTATGGAACAGAGGCCCACTGGAAACAGTAAAGAAAGTCCAAGCATGTAACCAGCACAGCCCTTCTGCAAACAGACCTACCCCTGACTGATGCAACCAGAAATAAGGTGATAATGCTAAATTGACAAGAGACTGTACTGAACTGAGGTCATAATGAATAGGGGGGCGACATTAAACTTGGGTTACATTTTTCTTCATCTGTAAATTCTTTAATGTATTACTGAAAGACCTGTGGAAGCTCAGGGCCCCAGGATCTCGGCCCAGGACCGCAGTGACCCCAATCACTAGGCAGAGTAGAAAACTTGATGCAAACAGAAAGAGGCTTTATTGCAGTTGTTTAACGAGCTAACCCCATGTTAGCTCCGGCCTTTCATCCATCCACCATGGGGGATGGCTAAGAAAGACGCTGCAAAGCCACAGCATAGAGATCTTATAGGGCAGCATAAGGGGAGGGTCTAGGGGTACACACAGGCTCAGGATTGGTGTGCCTCCAGGCTGCCCTGTGTTGATTGGTCAACTGGTTGTTATGGCCCATAGGCCCTCCCAGGGTGATTGCTTTGCTTTGCAAGTCATTGTTGTGCACTTGTCTGTAAAGCACACCCAGAACCATAAAGCATAGCACCACCTGCTAACTTCTGATTGGTTCCTTGCCACGAGGCAGGCATCTCACCTCCTAGTGACCAGGTCAAGGTCAGGCAAACATGTGTTAGACTGCCATGGCTGCCGAAATGGGCAGGCATCTGACCTCCTAGTGACCAAGGCAAGATCAGGCAAGCACTGCTAGGCTGTAATAGCTTTCAAAATGGAGAGCTGGTCCCTTCATTACAACATCTGCCTTGATTCTGCTAGACGAAGACATGGGACTTTTACAACATGGTACCTGGCTCATATCAAGAAATCAGAGGCTCCTAAATAGACCTCAATCTCAATAGCACTTGGGCCAGAAATGCTGGACAGCATGTAGAAAAGTTTCCAGGTATATCTGTTTCCACAATTATCACTTCTTAGAGCAGTGGCTCTCAGAAGGATAATTTTGTTCCTCACTCAAGGGATACTTGGCATTGTTTAAAGGCATGTTTTATTGTCACCATTGAGAAGTCACTGATGGTATTTAGAAGGGACAAATCAGTATGTTGTTATAAGTCCTGTAATGTACAAGCTGTCAATCTGCTCATAAAAATGATCTAGTTTCTGATGCTGACAGTGTTCAAGTCTAAGACATGGCCACAAGTCTAGAGTCACTATAATATTCTAGACAGTACAGCATTTTCAGGGGGTAGCTGGAAGTTGGAGAGGCCACTCTGGAACACTCATCCAAACTGCCAGGGTTTTGACCCCATCTAATCCTCTCAATTCATGGCATTATCTATGAGAATATTCCTTGTTTATACATATGTGTAATACATGTTCATGCCACACATGCTCAGCTTCATATACTATTCCTGATATAGCAGCAAAGCCAGTTACAAGGGAGAAAGAATTTCAGCAATTGCCTTCAAAATACTAGTTATGGCTTTGCACAAGGCATATAACCCCAGTCTTTTGCAGTGAGGAGATATTATAAGCAATATAATTTATAAAACATTTAATTGGGAGCTTGATTACAATTTCAAACTATTAATCCATGACCACCATAGTGACAAACATGGCAGCAGGCAAGCAGTAGCTGAGAGCTTATATCTGACCCTTAAGATGGAGGCAGAAATAGAAACTGGGCCTGGTACAGATTTTTCAAAACCTCAAAGTCCACCTCCAGTGACACACCATCTCCATCAAGGCCACATCTCCTAAACAAGTCCACCAACTGTGAGCCAAACATCCAAATAGATGAGCCTATAAGAGCATTCTCTTGCAAACCACCAAACATCGGGCTCCCTTTCCAAAGCCTTATAATAACATATGGATAGATTCTGCCCATGATACCCATTCTAGTCATCTGCTTAGTGCAGACATTTTATCTTTTTTTTGAATTAAAGATGTTTCACCCCTAATGCCCTGCTGGATAGCTTATTGTCAAATTGACACATCAGAAAGGAAAGTGCCTCAATTTAAAAAATGTCTTCACAAGACTGGGCTGTAGGCAAGCCTATAGGACATATTCTTAATTAGTGATTGATGAGGGAGGGTTCAGCCCATTGTGGGTTATCCCACCCCTTGGTAGGTTGCACTGGGTTCTAGCTGAGGAAGCCACAAGGAGCAAGCCATTAAGCAGCACCCCTCCTGTGGCCTCTGCATCATCTCCTGTGGTCTCAACCCTCTTGAATTCTGTCCTGACTTTGTTTGATGATGAACTGTTATGTGGAAGGATAAGCCAAATAAATCCTTTCCTCCCTAACTTGCTTTTTGGTCATAGTGTCTCATCACAGCAATACTAATCCTAACTAAGATAGCCTGTCTCTTGACTGAGGATAAGACGTTAGTCCTTTGTATTCTATGTGATTCCATATGCACCAATCATGTATTTGTGACCTCCATATCATATCTCTATAATGATACTTCCTTCCCTGTCTGCTGCAATGTACTTTTTCTCTCTTCACTTCCTCACACTCTCAACTAGTATTATCTAAACCTTGACGATATAAATTTTCTACCAGTCATCATTGGCCATTAAGAACACAAAGTATAGAAAAAAGAAAAGTAGCTCATTGGCTCCTCTGGTTATTATTATAATCATCTAAACCAGTGGCTATCAACCTGTGGGTCTCAAGCCCCAAAGATCATTGGAAAAGACAGTATTTACATTATAAATCATAACATTTGTAAAATCACAGTTATGAAATAACAATGAAAATAATTTTATCATTGGGGCTCACCACAACACTGGGAACTGTATTAAAGGGTGATAGCCTAAGGAAGGTTGAGAACCACTACTCTAAGCTTAGGTGTTAACCATGTGCTAGGAAAAAGTCAGGGGCACATATGTACCCTGTCAACCTTACAAGGAACACATTACTCTCCCCATTTTACAGATGAGTAAGTTGTTGCTCAGAATCACTGGCTTTTAAATTTCAGACAATGGATTCAAACTTAGCCACTTTGAATCTCTCAGCAATACTAATTACTTCACTACAGTTTCCCTCATGGTGTTCCCCATCTAACAGAGGGTCAGACATGGACATTTGCATCTCAAATCAAGTCAGGCTGATGAGCTCTTCTTGATTCTTATCCACAGGCTTTGGGCAGATATCCCACTGAGAACTCTAAAGCACCTTTCAGAAAGCTTCCTTGAGGGCCCAGTAAGCACGTGACTTGGTAAGACACTGTCTTATGAATAGTAATGAAATCCAATCAGGAACAGAGGTCTGGGATTTTAATTGAGCTATCCTTTAAAGGACTGCTTTTCTCAGTGTCAAGGTCATGTTCTCCTGGCTAGTGAAAGTTATTTTATGTGCAGAGCAGAGATAATAGACACTAGAGACACATTGGGGACAAGTGGCATACAGCATGGAAGAAAGGAGGAAATATACGAAAAGCAATCATTGAAGTATACACCATAGACCTTCCCATTGATAATTGGTTTAAATTATTAAAGCACATAAGAGGTTATTAACTAGAGAGTATAAATTACTTTTTTTTTTTTTTTTTTGCTGAGCATGACTTTTCAAAGTCTTAAACTTCTGTTTAAAAAAAAAAAAAAAAAAAAAAAAGCTTCAAACCTAAAGTCTTTAGGAAAAAAAAATATCTTTAAAGACTCATCACCGGAGTGGATGGATGAGGAGAGAGCAGATGCCTCATGAATTTGAGATCATGTTACCTGCCATGAGTGTATAAAACGTGAAATGGTATTTAAATAATGCTAATGGCGCTCACAGGGTAGCTGGCAGTGGCCTGGTCTGCCCAGCCAGGGTTGAAGGCCCCCTGGGGCAGAGCATACCAAAGGAGTGAGGCTGGCAGCCAAGAATAGGCTCTCCCAGCTCTCACTCTGATGATCCATCCAGGAGCACAGGCCTATGAGGACAAAGTGGACCTCATGGGAGACGAGCTGGCCTCACTATGCTCATTGCTGTGAAGAGAGAAAGCTAACAGTCTCATCAACCCCAGGAGACCTGAGGAAGAGGCTGCGTCCTGAGGAAAATGAGTGACATCCCCAGTCCTCCTTATGACTGATTGCTGATTTATACCCCTGCTCTGGGGCCCTTCCTGACTTTTCTGCAAATAGCCCTGATGAGCCTGCTCTTATCTAACGCAGTCCCAATCTTCCGGGTTTTGCATTAGCATTTTTAGGATGTACTGTTCCGGCAAGAGACCTTCTATCTAGTAAGGCCAATTATCTCCTTAGATTCCTACTTCTATCTTTATTCATTAACTCCTGATTCCTCTCTCAGAAATGAGCTCATTTGGGCTGCTAGCCTCTTCTCTGAATGACTTTCCTCCTTGTGGCCTAAATCCAGTTTTTTTTTTTTTTTGCTCATCCTCCCTCTAGGCATGCTCCCCTGCCCTGTGCTTCTACACCTTTAATTCATCTGCGGCATCCCCAACTGCAAAATTAAGATGGCAATGGAAACTGCCCTTCCCTACCAATCCCAGAAAAAGCCTTGATTTTCCTGGCCTCCAATGTTGCCAGGAATGCAGCAATTCTTTTAAAGATGGTTAAGTTGTATCAGTCATTACATGGACTAAATGCTATGAAATACAAGTGCACACACGTACACATGCATGAACATTGTAATGGTTATCTACGAAGTTTTTAAATATCTGTTTTGAAGATATCGTTATTAAATTTTCTCCCCACCTCCCCATCTCTGGTCATACTGGAGCTTTAACCTAAGGCCTTATACATACTAGAAGACCACTCAACCACTAAGTCATAGCTCAGTCCTCTTTTAACCATATTTAGTTGTCTGTTCCTTTGTTGATTTATTTTGTAGCTACCCCTTCTTCAAAATATGAACACAGTCCTGTGTGAGGTCAGCTGCCTTGCTCAGGATCTGAGTCAAGATAACAGCCAATAAGAATCCCCTCTTCTTCAAATCAGAATTTTTATCAAGCTGAAAATCAGAAAGTCTTTTCTACTGCAGAGTTAGCATTCCTCCCCAGAGAGGAGACTGGCTTGCAGAAATACATAAGAAAACTGGTCAGATAGAAAGGACATCCGGAATGAAACAAAGACTAAGAATAGTAATGGGCATCCGAGACTCCGGTTCCAGTGGCTCTCCTTGCCTTTCTATAATTAGAGTATTAGTCTCTTGTTCGATTATGTGACCTTATTAGAGTCTTTCCAATAAATTCACTACTTTATTCAAACTCTGTTTTCTTCATTTAGTGCTGCTTGTATCCAAAGGACTCCTGAATCACAGAGAAATAGATGCTTGAAAGAATATACTCCTAAATATTAATGACACTTATCTATGGGATTTTTTTTCTTTTTTTACCTGTATTTACCACTGCTTTAAAATGAATCCGGACTATTTACATAATTTCATGAAAGTGTGCTCTTTTTGTCATGATGATTTGTCTACTTATTTGATTAATATGGAACTACTGATCAAAGGAATAATGAATATAATTGGAAAGAAATTAAGTAGATATTAGGCTTTCGACTAGAACTAGAATAGGATCACATATTGGTGTGTTTTGCAAATATTTATTGAGTCCCAAGCACTACCTGGTTCTGGTTATGTGACTGAGCAATGTGGACATTCTTTCTGCTGAGCTTGTAAGCTAAAAGTGTTATCATTATACCACCAACCACCCCAGTAAATGTAATGTTGCTACTATAGTGAGTGCTGTGAAGAGAAGAAATTTGGAAACAAAGAGTTATGACCTAGGTGGAAAAGTCAGGAATACCAAGTAAAGAAAGTAGTAAGATCTAGATATAATCAAGAGGTCATGGAGGGAGCCAAAAAAAGAAAATTCCTGGGAGTGGAAACTGTGTATCAAAGACTCATGTCAGTAGGGAATGTGAGAAACCTGGGACAATAAATGAAATCTGGTGTTACCGAAGTGAATGGAGCAAAGGAAGGACAGTAGGAGTGGAGCTGAAGAAGCTGGAATGAAGTCAGAGTTTGAGATGTTTCCTCAGGCCATGGAGGGGGCGTTAGCAGATATTCGTACTAAACTGATATTTCTGTGTTTAAGAAGAGATGGGTGATGGGTTGTGATAGTTAATCTTGCTTGTCAACCTGATGGAATTTGGACTCACCATGAAAACAAATCTCTAGGCATGTCTGTTAGGGATTATCTAAAGTAGGCTAATTGAGGCAAGAAATTCAAATGTAGATGGTACCATTCATCAATGGATGAATGTGACTAGTCACTTCAGGATCCTACTACTGGACCTTGCCCCACCATATTGGACTGCAGCACTTAGAACTGTAAGCCAGAATGAACTTTCCATCCTTAATTGGTTTTTTTAGGGATTTTTCTAATAGCAATGAGACAAGTAACAAATATAGCAATGAGGCATGGTTAGCATTATATCCAATAAACATCACTCTGAATGTGGTAGAACAGATTTGAGAAGACCTATTAAAGGCATGGCTTAATTAATGACAGAAATCCTTGGATTGCTCTTCAGCCAGGTGAGAAATGATAGACATGCCCTAGAACAGTTGTGATGAGCACTGAAGAAAGTCAAAGATACTTAAAGCAGCTAGTCATTTGTCATCTTTCTGAAAATTTCCTTTTTACCAGAGATGAAAATTCCTTTGTCATGTGCAGAGGAATTTGAATCCATAAAAGGATGACGACATGGGCACACATAATTGAGTTACATTTTGTTGAGTCTTATTTCTATCAGAAGTAATTAAAGAGAAGTTAACAACAGATTTGGAATTCAAGTTATGTACTAAAAAAGGTTCAGGTCCTGTGAAAAGGAAAAAAAAAACTTACACAATTAAGTAGTAAATAGGCATTCTCAAACTGGGCAAGTTATTAAGTTTACTTAATGGGAGTTAAATTAAGGGATTAACAATGTTTATACAAAGCCAGGAGATAGGGAAGAACCATAGAGCTGACAACTTTACTAGAACCTAGAGAGCATGCTATGTAGAGAAATATTGACCACTTTCCTTGCTTCATTTTCCTTTTTCTCATCTGATTAAGATTTATGAGATACATTGCTTCAACAAACTACAGCTAGTAGAAATGGGTACTTTTTGTTGTAATGCATACACTTGAGACCTCTGGAGAAAAAGGCAAGAAATGATGTATCTACAAAAGAAATCCAAAGACAGTTCAGCTCATGCACATTTGAGCAGTATAAGAATATATCTAGCTAACTGATAGTCACTAAATATATGCTCTGTTTATGAAATGGCTCAAGAATCTCAGTGGAGGGATTAGACATACAGCTCAAGATTAAGAGTTCTTGCTACTCTTTGAAAGGATCAGAGTTCAGTTCCCAGCACCCATTTCAGATAACACATCAACATCTGTAACTTCAAGGCCCTCTTCTGGTTTCTCTGGCTACCTGCACACACATGCTTATATGCACACAGAAAGACACACAAGCATGTATATATGAACTTTTAAAAAATACATCATGCAGGAAAGAGTCTTAGTGGATATTAAAGGAGATTCACTTCTCTAGCAGAACTGGAGGAACTCAGAGGTAAGGGTCTGGAAGACTATATGGGTTTTGGAAGTATTAAATAAAGATGCAAATGAAGAAAAACACAGGACAAGGAAAGAACATGATGTGTCACTCAGAAGGATGTGAAAAATTAGCACAAACATAGGCTTCTTGCTACTCTAGCATCCAAAGTTGAGAAACTCTATGGCCTAGAATAACCATTAATTAAAAAGATTTATTGGAAAAAAAGGGGCAGTGGCTGAGAGTGCAGCTCAATGGTAGAGTGCTTTCCTAGTAGAGGAGGCTCTGGATTTGGTTTTCAACACTGTAGAAAAGTAGTTTTGGATCTATGGGTGTGTGTGTGGGGGGTCACATAACAGATATCCTGCATATCAGATATTCAAATTAAGATCCATAACAGTAGCACAATTACAGTGATGAAATAGAAACAAAATAAATAATGCTATGGTTGGGGATTACTTAACATTAGGAACTGTATTAAAGGGTCACAGCATTAGGAAGGTTGAGGACCACCGCTGTAATAAGTGTGTGGTAGGATGGGAGTTTGATTAGAGTCATGCAGGGTAAAAATATTTTGACATTTGAAGAGCAAAGGGACAAGCACAGCTTTGCCAGGTAGAAAATGAGTATCTGCAAAATGGGGGAAAAAACGAGAAAAGTAAATTATGTTTGAGAAATATGATTTCTGACTTATTACAAAGACCATGTAAGCAAGCAAAAATCAATTGTGCTGGAAATGTTATTTTATTCATTGATTTGTTTTTCAAATTGAGCACTAGGTATTGGGCACCACTCTGAGCACTGAGTATATCACAGTGTGGAGGATAGGTAAGGACCCTGGGGTTATAGAGATGATATTGCAGTCAGGCAAGAAGAATATAAATAAATATATATATATATATATATGTTAGGCAGACATCAAATGGTGAATCATACAAAGAGGATTGCTACTGAGTGATGTATGAGAGAATAATAGGATAACTTGTAGGATTTTCCAAGAAAATCTCAACAAGGACAGCTCTGAGCTCTGATGAGACGTAAGTAGTGATAATATTCTTGCTCCATATTATGAAGAGAATTCGATATTCAGACAAAGCTAAGAATGGAATCTATCACCTGAAATGGGTGTTTTTCTCAAGTAGTGTGTTTGAGAAAATAAATGAAGATCAAGGTAATTGTGATGAAATATCACACAAGACACAGGCTCATTTGTGCTAGCTAAAGAAAGCCTTTTACACTGGCAGGATTCTGTGATAGCTTACGATTGTGCATAGTAGAGAGATTTACACCAGGGAAATAGGCACACACTATGATGTCTTAGTTTTTTTTTTTTTAATTGCTGTGAAGAGACACCATGACCATGACAACTCTTATTAAATTAAAAAGAATTCAAGTGGCTTGCTTACAGTTTCGGAAGTTCAGTCCATTATCTTAAGGACAGGGAACATGGTATGCAGGCAGATGTGGTGCTGAAGAAGTAGCTTAGAGTCCTACACTTTCAGGCAACAGGAAGTTGACTGAAAGTTACACTGAGGGAAGCTTGAGCAAAAGAGATCTCAAAGCCTGTCCTCACAATGACACATTTCCTCCAACAAGACCACATCTCCTAATAACACCTCTCCCTTTGGGGGACATCTTTTTTCAAACCACCACAGAAGGAATTAGGGTATAATGAAGATGATGTGGTTACTTGGTTCTTTTGGTTCAGTGTTTGAGTCTTTAGTCTTGCTATGTAGCCCAGGCTGGCCTTAAAGGAATAGCAATACTCATGTCTCTGATTCTCAAGTGCTGGAATTACAAGTGCATACCATTGCATATGGCCTTGGTTGACATTTAAAAAATGACAACTCTATCTACAGGTGGGTGTTAGGGGAACAGGAAACTTGGCTGGGCAGCTGGTGCATTAGTCTAAAAGTAGTGGCTTTGGCTTTGACTGGTCTGAAGAAACTATTGGGTTGGGCATGACAAGAGGTAGAATGAGAGGATACATGAGGCTCTAGATTTATTCCTCGGCAATGAATAAAGAGAATACAATGCACAATTTAAGATCTGAATTTAGAGGTAGTCTACAATACTTTGACATAGGAACTGAGGGAAAGAAACAAACCAGGAAACATTCTGAGTTGAGGAAATAGGTATATGGTGGCAAAGTCATAAACTCCCAGAAATGGGAGAGCAAAATTAAGTGGAAAATTAACCAAATTGTGCCTCTTGTGTTGAGGTTGAGATACAGATGATATCCAAGTGGAAACATAAAGAGAACATGATACCCATAAATAAATTATTAGGAAGTGATAAAAACTGAAGATGCCACCTATGGGCAATTTGCATAGAGAGATTTTTTAAACCCAGGGAAAAAGTGACATCATGCAAGGAGAATGCAAAGAAAGGAGAAAAATGGATATGAAATAAGAATAGGGTTTATGACCAACCCCTGAAAGGCTGAGAAGTAACACTGACTTGGAGGAAAGCCTAGTGAGTTAGATTCCTGGATGCCAAGGCATGTGAAGACTGGAGACAGCAGCTCCAAGATGACAGAACTGAGTTCTGTTGAATGTCACCGAGGACTCAAAGATAGAAGTCACATGGACTAGCAACAAATGAATCATCAGAATTCCTTAGGAGAGAAGTTTAGGAAGTACTGAGGACCAGATAAAGACCCATTGGAAGACGTTCAAGAAAACATGTTCAAAGAAGCAGAAAAGACTAGAAAAGGGACAGAAAGGAGTGACAATGGTTGCAGAGGTGATGGTATATGTGTGTGCATGTTCATGCATGTGCAGGTGCCCATGTGTATGTGCAGGTGCATGTTTGTGCCCGTGCAGTGGAGGTTAGGGAACAACTTAGGTGTCATTCTTTATATACCTTCCACCTTTATTATAAACAGGGTCTGCCAAATACCTGGAGTCTGGCCAAGTAGGCAAAGCAGGTTGGTAAGCTCCAGGGACCTTCCTATCTTTGCCTCCCATCTCCCCATTGCTAGTATTACCTATTTGTTCTACCCTACTATTTTGTTTTGTTCTGTTTCTTTTCTTCTTCTTCTTTTTCATATAGGTTATGAGTATTGACGTCAGGTCCTCACACTTGAGAGACAAACATGGCACTGACTAAGCCATCTTCCAAATCCATGCTTTGAAGTCAGCAAAAAATTATGTGTGTTTAGCACACCAATACCAGCAATGTTATTGAAAGAGGAACATCAGAGAAAGCCAAGAAGAGAACATAAAGCCTTCGGAGAAACAGTAGGAACAGGATCCCCAGCACAAAAGGATGTCAATCAACAAGCACCTCTGAAGCCCATACCCCCAACCTAGGCACCTACCCTCCATGTGACTTTTAGTTCTCAGATTTCTACCATTACCTTTGGAATATTTTCCAACATTTATTTCCTCTATAGCACAACCTTCCTAATGCTGTAACATTTTAATGCAGTTCATCATGTTGTGTTGACCCTCCCCCAACCAACAACCATAAAATCATTCTTTTGCTACTTTGCAATTGTAATGTTGCTACTGTTATGACTCTCAATGTAAATATCTGATATTCAGGATATATGATATGAAACCCTTGTGAAAGGGTTGTTATATCTCCCAGAGGGGTCTCAAACCACAAGTTGAGAACCACTAATCTAGTGAGGGAGAGTCTGTCCCAATTTTATTCTTGTTCCAAGTCCCAGGTGCCATCCCAATTTCAGACATACAGAAAGACAACAAATATATGCTGAACATGTGTTGAATGAAACTCCAAATGCTGTTAACTTAAGTCACAGTAAGACCATTAGCACTTATTTGTACATTTGATTTAATCATAGACAGTGTTGAGGAGCTAGACATAACTGGCAAAATATAGACAACTTCAATGACACAATTTTTTTTCTTATTTTAAATTTGACTTAGATTGACAGAGAATAAGGTTGGGGCCAGATGGATGTGGGAGTTGGGGGAAGAGATAGCTCTCTCTCTCTCTCTCTGTAAGTCACCAATCAAAAAAGAATGATTGCCATCTTACATATAATCCTGTTTAATTCTTGACAGGAACTAATTGTAGTGTAACGCTAACTTATACACCCAGAGTATTTAGTCCAAACTTTTCAGTATGAATTTTAGCATATTTTTTCCTATTATATTCTACCCTCGCCATTGTCTGTGTCCTTGAGCAAATGAAACTGAAACATCATGTCTCCTAGTGATAGCCTTACTCCATCCCTCACATACCATGCTAGTTTCAGCACGTCTTAGATGAAATGTACTTTCTCTTCCTCTTTTGTTAGACAACACTTCTATGTTTTGATTTCTAATTCAAGTTGCAACTACTCCAAGAAACCTTCCCAATGGGGAAAATATTACTTGAATATGTGTATGTGTGTGTTGTGGAATATTCCTTTACACTCCATGAAGATGTGTCACTGTGATTGTTTAATAAAAAGCTAAATGGCCAATAGCTAGGCAGGAGGTAGGTGGGACTTTTGGACACAGAAGACACGGAGAAGAAGAAAGAAGAGTCGCCAGCCAGATGGAGCGGAAGCAAGATGGGCAATACAGAGTAAAGGTAACCAAGCCATATAAAAAAATACAAATTAAAAGATAATTGTTAATTTAAGTTAAAGAAGTAGTTAGGAACAAGCCTAAGTTAAGGCCAAACATTCATAGTTATTAATAAGTCTCCATGTAATTTCTTGCTGGCAGCCCAAAGAAAAATCCACCTACATTTATGCATGCATGTATGTATATATGTATGTGCATATGTATGCATGCTTGCATGCATGTATATGTGTGTGTACATATATATGTATGTATACAGAGACAGAGAGACAGAGAGTCAGTTATTATTCAGCAGTCATAAAGCAACACCTCATTGACCAAGTCTAGAGAGAGGGAAGAATGTAGAGAAATGGGAAAGGATAAGGAGGAAGGAGAGGCAGACATCTTTGGGCCAATAGACAAGAGCTTGGCTCTAGCACAGAACATTTCTTCCCCCCTCAGCAGTACCAAAAGCAAGACAAAAGACTTCCTGTAACACAATTCCATTCAGATTGTTATAGCAAGAAACCCCAGAGTTTGTAAGCTACAAATACCACCCATGTGTTTCTTGCAGCTCTACAGGCTACAAAGTCAAAGTCAACATGCGCATAGATTCAAAAAGCTGCTCTCTGCCTTACAGACAGCTTTCTCTAGCTCTATTCTTTGGCAAGGAGCTAATGGACTCCTTTGAGACCTTATTGATAATGGTTTCTACCCCATTCATAAAGGGTACTTAAGGCTTGATATTTTCCCAGAGGAGATACCCCTTCAAGCCACTGCACTGGGGACTAAGTTGCCACACATAACTATTGAAACATATATCATTCAGAAAATAAGAAAGACAAAGTGGTCTTGGGAAGCTCAGTTGTTAATATAGATAGGCCATATAAGTAGCATACCAACCACATATTCTAGGTAATAGGTTATTAGTGATCCTTTTCATTTCCTTGAAAATGATATATACAGGTTTTCTAAATGTTACTTTTCCAGACAGATTTTTGAAACCACCATGACTACTGTGTCCTTCCTAAAAAAAAAAAAAAAAAAAAAAAAAAAAAAAAAAAAGAAACACCACCATCTGCAAGTGGGAACACAGAGTAATGGAGGTTCAGAGGGGGAACTCAAACTTTCTGAAACATGCCCTCAGATGGGTGGACTTGAGGGAGTCACCCTTTCTTCTCAGACCTTCTGATTTCTAAAACTAACCATTTTAATCACTGGTCTCTGAGGACCTTCCAGCTCCGCCAGGCCATGAGACAAAGGTTGTGAATGAGAGCCGCGCTTTTCCACTGTCCTTTGATCAACACGGCAGGCCACACTCTTTCCTGACACCCTTGCTTCCCGGAACATAATTGAAATAATGTGGGTGACATATCTGCTTTCATTCCCCCAAGCAGGAGTGGAAGTCATCAGCTCTCATCATTTAACCTTTCAACAAATAGCTCTGTTTGTTTCAGCCGGCGGCAGAATAAATAATTATAATAAAATGTCTTAATATAAAGCTGAACAGAGAATAGTCAAGCTACTAAATTAGAAAATATCCATGTGCCCATATGGTACCTAGAAATCATGTTTCCATTAGTGGAGGAGCTTTTAGTTAGTAAAAATGGAAATCAATTTACCAAACATCACGTCCAGGCTGGAAGCAGAGTGGTTCTAACATCCAGGCGAGTAGCATCCTTCTTGTGGGGGGCCAGGGTAAGAAGCTAGCAGCATGCCCCAAATATTATGTGGAGGTAGACTTTGTTGTTAGCCACAGCAAATGCCCCCTGGCAATCCTCACTGGCGCCTGCCTTGGTAACAGAATTGGCTGCCTCTTCCTATTTGTCTCTTTGCTCCTATAGGCATAATGCAAGTATTTGTTATACTAAAGGGTTTGCTTAGCTCACTTGGTATTAGACTTAGGGATCAGACATGAAATAATTATTCAGCCTGGAGCAGCTTTTCTCTCACGCTTCCATTTCTAAGCCAGCAGCCAGTTTCTGCAGGGATCTGAATTACAGGAAGAAAAGCCACTCACTGCCCAACTGGAGTCTGTGCTGACTAAGAGAAGCCCATCAAACCCTTTATTTATGTTACCTTGAAAATAAAAGGAAATTCTCCATCTTTGGTCTGAATTCCTGGGTCCCATGAATGCAGCAAATGTCCCTTCTATTAGTATCTGTGAGACTCCATTTATAATGCACCCCTCTGGTATTGCTGACTTTCATGTATGACCTCAGAAGTTAACACACTCTGGCTAAATGGTGTGTATTTGACGAATGAATCATCATCTGTACTTCAAGAAGAACAGGAGTACTGCCTTTTGAGAGCTCAGGGTCAGCATCGTGTGCTTGGTGTTTCTCCTGTTTACTAACTGCTGCTTTTAAGACTTCCTTAGAAAAGGGAGCTAGAAAGATGGCATAGTGGCTAGCAGCCTAGACTTCCCTTGCAGAAAAACCTGAACTCAGGTCCCAGCAGCTATGTCACATGACCCACAACTGCCTGTACTCTAGGCCCAGGGAAATCTGATGCCTCTAGTGTGCGCGCGCACGTGCGCGCGCGCGCGCACACACACACACACACACACACACACACACACACACACACACACACACACAACCCAACACACATACATATAATTAAAAAAAATAAAATAAATTACCTCAAGAAAAACTTGCTAAGAGAATGAAATTCAAAATTCTCTATCACTGAACTGATTTGCAGTTTCTGAGAATGCCACATGGCACATTTTCTATTTATGAAAATCTTTCATGTGTGTGTGTATGTCAGCCCAGAGTCACAGGATTGTGTTTTAGTCTACCCAGTCCAAATGACTTCTGCAGTGTATCTAGCATCTGAAGATGTAGACAGCCATAGATAATCACTTTCAAATGTTCCTCAAATATGTAATGAGCAGCCATGAGCTAGGCCCAAGGATAAATGGTGTTTGCCTTTCTATGGTCCACAGTATAGTGAGAATGTCAAATTTTCACATCCACAAGTGGTAGGAAATACAGCAAGGACTACTTTGGGAGGCGAAGATGAGGGGGAAATAAGCACATGACAAATCACTTGTTTTAAATGAGCAAGTCTGCTCTGTAGTGACTTTCCAGGCACGTCTGAAGCTGTCCTCAATATGGTATTGTCTGCTTTGCTCTTCCTGTAGAGTCAGAGTTTCATCACCGAATCAGTAGCATTTATGAAATGTACCACATCCTATACACCATGCAGCATGTCATAGGGTGAGTATAAAATGCCCGCCCAAAGGTATTTGCATTGAAGGCTAAGTCCCCCGAGGCCCACATCACAGAAAGCTCATAGAAACTTCAGGAAATGATACATTTGAAGAAAGGGCATTGGGGTATGCCTTCAAAATGATATTGGGACTCTGGCACCCCTCTGCCCTTTCTCTTTTTGCTTTTCTGGTGATCATAAGGTAAGAGCTTTATGCTGACATCTACTCCATGGCATAGTGTCAGAAACAGTAGAGCCATGAGTGATCAACTAAGGCCTCTGAAAATGTAACCAAGAATTAGTCTTTCTTCCCTCAACTTCTTTCTTTACTGACATTTTGCCACAGACACAGAAAGGCAATTACATGTTATGTGATAAATTTTATCTATTTTACCTAGACCCACATAAAGACTTAGTTGTTAAATAAATAAAGAAAAAGAAGGCTCACCCCTAATAAGTTTATACTGTACATAAGAAAAATTATACAGAAAGCACATTATGGGATAAGATGTCCATGAGCAGAGTGGAGTGGGGAGAATGTACTTAAAATGGTCTTGCCCATGACCACTATCAGATATGTCAGAGAAGGCTCCACTGCAAAAGGCCATCAAATGGAACCTGCCAATAAAGTTATTTCCTATATCATTTCCATATCTTGCAGCCCCCAAGCATCTGAAGGACCAGCATCAAGAGCCTTCTCTCAGAAACAAAATGAAACCCCTAGGAGAACTGAGGGTGTATATTCCCTATATAGTCCTGATTCACAATCACACTCCCAAAATGCACAAATGCACACCTTAGCTCGTCCACTTACTACTGATGTGACTAGACAGTTTTTTGTTTCTTCACCTTGCAAACATGTTTGGCTTCTCATCTCTACAATGGACAAAATTATACTTACTTCATAAGACTAGCTTCCAATTTAAATGAGATAATATTTAAAACATTTACCATAGTTATTAATATATATATATATATATATATATATATATATATATTCCCAAAATGTAGTGCAGACTATAACAGAGGCCCTTTCCTCTTCTTCCAAGTCAGGGGAATTGCAGTCACCTGAAAGATAATGGGATCCGGTGCAATGAAACAAACTTTTCAGCCAGTATGTATTACTATAAAGAAATACCAAGACTCATGGTTGAGCCACTGCAAATACCAAGAAAGTAAATATATTTTAGAAATGCAGCCATTATGATTCCATGGAAGTCTGTTTATTTCTATGTCAAAATGATGAATAGCATGAATGAAAGCTGCCCTGATCCTGTAAAGACATACGAATAAGAAAGATGGGGAGTTTCCCAGCCCAGTCACCTTCTCTTAAGTCTTCAGTCACCTGATTCTTTTCTGATGCTGTGGTCTCTGCTCTCCCCTTCCCTGGGCTGGGTTTCTGATGGATTTTTTTGTGCTTAGTAATGGAGAGGATGTTATGTTTTGCTTTTGAGGTATTTTTGCCACATTCTGTTTCCTAGGTCTCAAGAAACTTTTCCAAACAGTAAACTCATGTCCAGATTCATCACAAGCCACATTATCCTCATGAAATGGCAGAAGACACTAGTTTGGTCCAAGGTTCTCCAAACAAAGTTAGTGGATACAATGTAGAGAAGATATAAGTTAATTGTGAAACCTCAAATAAAGGATTTATTACAGAGAATGAAACTCTGTGATGAACAAAAAAGAAACCTGAAATGTGGAAGATTGGCACAGATAGGAGTGAGAGACTGAGAGAGGAGGGAGAGCGAGAGAGATGGGGGAGAAGATGAATCAACTCATTAAGCACAACTGAGTGAAGTCTGCTCCCAAAATGAATCTGGGACTTTTGGACAACCAATATCTGTGAGATTTCTTTCAGTGGAGGTCGAGCCCTGGGGATCAGGTTTCTATGCTAGTACCTCCGCCTGATCTGCTGGAACTTTAATCTCAGTGGAGCAGCCATATGAAAAAGGACAGCCTCATCTACTGGCCTTGGGGCTGAACATCACCTATGGTCATATCAGGAAGGCTCAGCATACTTCCCAGACAGGTATGAATCTACCACTTGCCAAGTTTCATGTTTTGTGTGTCTTCCAAATGCTCCGCAAACATAGAGAGCAGAACTAGCCAGGTCCTGTTTTCAAGGTGCTCAAGATTGAAGCAGATAGCAGAGGGTAACTGGGAACACAGAGTCTAGAGTAAAAGTATCTTCAAATCCCAGCCTTACAACTTAAGTGTGTGATCTCAGAATGTTTAATTTCTCTACATCTCAGTTTTATAGACAAAAGACAGGTAACAAATGATGGTAGCAGTTGCCTAGAGTTATACCAGGTAACAAATACTAACATGCCATATGTAAAGTAATAAGTCACATTGTGCACACAATAAAAGAATGAATGACCCTCTTAAGGTGATCCAACTCTTTTAGCTGTTTGAGAATGATATCTAGGTCCATTCCTACAGTTCATTTCAATAGTCAGATCCCCTACAATGCTTTATTAAGAAAAGAGACATGGAGATAGACAGACTCTCTCTCTCTCTCACACACACACATTAATGGAGGGAGTACTGTTACACCGTTAAAGAAGAAACTCCTTTCTGAAGGTTTCACTATTTATTCCAGTGCCCAGTTTCTGTAGTATAGAAGCACGCATGGAATCCACAGAAATAACACTTTATACATAAGCATGACACCCTACACTTGGGCTTGGGGGTGCTGTTGCTGTGAAGGTAAAAGTGGAGAGAGTCAACAAGTCTCTGTCTGGGACTGGTATCTACCTGCAATTTAGCTTTGGTTCACTGAAGTGGATAAATAGCTTAGCAAAAATGCCCAAGGTTTAGAAAAATAGGAGAGGCATCCAGAGGTCAGTCACCTCTTTCTTTTAGAAGGTGTAGACAAAGGAGCACAGGATTGTCTTACAAGAGATAAAAGTCCCTGCTCCAGATATTGAAAAGCTGAGGACATGGGACCTTCATTCTATTATGGAAGACCAATGTCTTCTAGAGAGTACCAAATACTTGCTTGCATCTCCTTTTATTTGCAGAGATCAATCATTTCCTTACTCCCTCCTACTACTTCCTCAGCCTGAAATCTCATTTTAAATTATGAAACCAAAACCACCAGTCCAGGTAAGTAGGGTTTCTGAAAAAAGCTATGGCACTGTCTCAACTTAAATACCAAGGGCATCATTATTAGAGCACTTTTGTGAAACATGGATCAACAGAAGTCAAATGAGATTGGAAGTCACGTGACCAGAGATTAGCCATGCCACCTCTATTGCTGCTAGATTGTGGATGACTCCTTTAGATACCTCTTTTCAGATTTCTAGGATAAATGAGTCATTCTTTAGGGGAGATGAAGATAAATACCCCAGATGATTTCTAGCTCTGTGGTTCTCTGATCAAGTGAGGCTGTGATGACCTCAACTAAGGCAGAAAGCAATAAGACATATTTGCAGAGAAGCTGCAGTCTCCAACACTGTTAAAGCTATTTCACATTCAGCGATCATTGGCTGGTAACTTAACTCTATGACAAATATGTGCTATTTGACAATTGAAGGCAATTACTCATAAAACTACACAATCACCAAAAGAAAAGAAAAGGGAGACTCACAATAAATCCATACGCTTTAAGAGTATTCACTTTTGTTAGGAAAAATGAATCAAAATTATTTTTCCATTGGCCTCTGTCATAAAATAATAACTTAATTATGGGAATAAATCTTAAGAGAAAAAATTTATGACAAGTTGAGTACTGGAACCACAAACTTCTGACATATTTAACTTTTAGCCACTGCAGAATCTTCTCTAATAAATTATTCCTTCTAGCTCTCCATAGAAAGGAATCCATATCTGGAAGTCCATGCATAGACTAGCTTATACTTGGGGGCTGACATAACTATTACACAGCCCACTCCCAGATATATGTTGAACTCCAAACACAGTGTCAACCTATGTAACACAGAGTGGTCCCAGTTTCATTAACACAACACATGTCAGTTTTAAAATTATGTAGAGAAGTTGTACCGAAAACATGAAAACCTTTAAAACCCAAGGGGAAAAGTCACATATCACCATTTCTTGAGTTATCACTCAGTGAGGCTTTTCACACTGCCATCAACTATAGACCATGCATTATTTTTAATGGGTTTGTTGAATCTTTATAGCTATCTGTCATCCAGGTATCAGCTCAGACCAGGGCAATCGGATCTGTGCGACAATGGGCGATTATGACATAGGCTCATATTTTAAATTTGATTCTTTGTTCTCAGCACTTCATTGGGAAAAGAGGAAATCTTAGTTCTTAGCCGAAAAATATATAGTTGTTGAATGATGGATGGAATGCTGCCATCTCTTGGTTATCTAGTACAGAAGAAAATAGTTTTTGAGAGCAAAGAAAAGTAGTTTTGCATCTTTATTGGCTGAAGGCAATACAGTTAAGAAGCACAATTCTGCTCTTCTGGTGTCAGAACAATCTGTAATTGCTGTTATTATTTTTAGCATTTAATGCTTACAGTGCATATTGAAGCTATTCCCTGACAATAATACCATATTAAAAAGAATCCATCACATGGTTTTCTGGCTTAGCTTTCACATAGAAACACCTAAATTAGATTAGCCCAGCATCTCAGTTTCTGAAATCTGTGCTGAATATTTTTTGATGAGTTCACATGCTCTATATGGACCACACATAGAGAACTGTATCACTGTTTTTCTTCTCCAAGCTGCCCATCAGGCAAAGAAATGGGTAAATGTCTGGCATTTTAGATTGGCTTTTGGTAGCATAAATGAAAACCTGAAGTTGAGAAACCTATTGCTCTGCTACTTAGTAGCCTCATAACTTTAACCTAAGCTGTCGCAAGTCCCCAGTTTTCTCATCTGCAATGGAAAGACAATAATCTTTATTTTACCTAATGCACACTGTTATCATGAGGGTCAAATATGATTTTCAGATGTGCAAATATTTTTCAAGAAGCAAAGTATTGTGCTTTGGTCAAGGGTTATCAAAGAAGAAATAGATTTTTTTCCTTCCAGACCCCAGAGAAACTTTGCTAATAAATCAAAACAAAACAAAACAAACCTCTACACTTAGCTTTGTTGATAAGTGGTTATTGTTTTCTTATGAGTTGAATATCTGCTGATACCAATAAAAGATTTATGAACAAATGAAGAGTGTTACATGGGTACATTAGCATTCATTAGCCATTTCTGGCAATATTGCCATGGCATTGCATCAACTAATGGTCTGTCAGTATAATTTTGACCATTGAATAACACATTTTGAAAGCCAAGAGGTGGACAGAATCATTCTGCCTCCTTAGCACTCTCTTATGCCTACAATATATTTTCATAGTAGTTGTTGCCCGATTCAGAGCCTCCAAGCTTCGAATTCTATTTGCTTTATGGATACTGTCTGAAACAGAGCTAAATCTTGTATACAAGGGATTATTTGTTCCATAAGTAATAATTTTGTGTGTAAAATAAGATGGATTGGCAATCAGTAACTACATTGTATAACTAAATTGTATTTTATTTTTCCAAAGAGTAAAGAGGAGTGAAAATAAAATAATGAAGTACAATCAACAAAATGGAAAAGAATACCCATTTTGAGAAGAAAAATTTTGAAAGAGAAAAGAAATTGAGATTATGAAATAGTATGCCATTTTTGTTTTTCCTAAAATCTGAAAACAGTGTGATTAAAAATATCTCAGCCATGCTTGTTTTGGAATAGTGAGAGTATTGAGGGGACAGGGTCGGAGGATATTCTAGATTACATATAAACTCAAATAATGGAGAGCCACTATCTTTATGGCCACTGGGAACCTGATCTACAGCAGAAGACATATAATGATAATAAGAACTGTACCAAGCTCACTGTAATCAGTGTTGCTGTGTGTATTACATGTCTTGCCAAGTACTGTTAGCTCGTCACTTAGAGAATCATGGTAATCTTCAAAGACTACAACCTAACATAAGACTATTCAGAGCATGGGGGTAGGGGTGCAAGTAGAAAGGATGAAGGAAATTGAATAAGGGTGGGGCTGATAAAGAGAACTTTTAGGAGGTAGATCACCATGATTCAGAGGTTGGAAGCTCTCCCCTGTCAAATGTGTTTCAGAGCTAGTTCTCAACATAGAATCAATCCCTGCAGAAGGGTCTTTAGTACCTTGTTAATCGTAAATAAAATGTAACAACAGCAACCATAACTTTCTAACAAGACCATTCTTGGGCATAATGGGCCATTCAAGGTGTAGACAAACTTCCTGCTAGGAGATTTATCTCAGAAAAGACAGGAAATGTGTGTGGGGCCAACATCAGGAGTCAGGCCAGAGGTTCATTCGTGTAGTAAAACAACTGCCTAAGTGACATGATAGCTTCCAACACTGCATGATAGATTCAAGCTAGGAATACAGTCCTTTTCAATTAGTTTCAAGAGCTGGGCATAGTGGCATGTGCCTTTAATCCCAGCAACTGGGAGGCAGAGGCAGGTGGTGGATCTTTGTAAGTTCAAGGACAGCTTGGCCTTCATAGAGAGTTTCACGACAGAGAGAGAGAGAGAGAGAGAGAGAGAGAGAGAGAGAGAGAGAGAGAGAGAGAGGATGTTGAAAAACCAGAAAGAAAAAAAAATCATAGTTTCAGATAATTGTATTATTGTATTGTATTTAGGGGGAAAGGTACCCTGAAAGGGATCTAGAGAATGCAGAACTCTTTGAAGTAATAAACAAAGTAAATTTACAGCCACCCTAGATCCACATTTATGAGTCAGAGTGACTATTGGGCCAGCATTCCTCTACCAGCTTTATTAAGTCAAATTTTTACTTGATGCCACCTGCAAATATTTAGGAAGAGAGGTCTCCTTACATATAATCACTAAATGCAATCCCTCATCAAGGGAAGTTTGTCTTATATTTAGATAAAATGATTATAAGTGTTTGCTTTGGAGATTGTAACATCCTCTGTACCTGCTTTCCTGCCTAGTGCATAATTAACCTGCCAACCCACCCTGCAGTAATAAGTGTGACAGACAAGAAATATATTAGGAAGGAACTTTTGTGTGATGTTCTTTCAAGCCCTTCTTTATCCTTCAACTATCTTTGCTTTTAATTAGCACTTGGGTAACAGCATACCTTAATGAATTACCATATTACTGTTATCAATAAAAATTATTTTGGGTCCAAAGTAGTCATTAAGATGAAATGTGTAAGATCTGTTCTGAGGGGTTTGTGGGGAGAGAGCAGTGGGAAGCCAGGTCCTGTTTTCTATTTTAATCTTAAAAGATTTGAATACTTGTGTTTACCAAACATAAACACTGGGATCCATGGGAAATTAAGGAAAGAGAATAAATATATACATGTGAAGAGAATAAAGCCATGAAGTGCTGAAGGAGGTATTTTTGTGAAAAAAAAATGAAGTATTTAGGGAAACATGCTTCCCTTTTGTACATCTCCAGAAACCTAAGTAAATAAGGAAGAAGGCCAATTGAGTCACTTAAAAAGGAATGAGGATTTCTAAAAAAAGAAAAGATGATATGTTCTAAACGCTACAGTTGAAGTATGGAAGGGGTGAATCTAAGGTATTTGAACAGTTGGGAGATAGTGGAGAAAAGAGGAGAAAAACTGCATTATAGCCTCCAAGTGACCTGTAAGTTTATGAATTTGCCATAGCAGGTGTTTAAAGAAGATAGGTGTGGAGTTTAAACTAGAAAGAAGAGAAAGAGGGAATGTTTGTTTAGGAAACTACATCTTAGCATCTCTTCTCTTGAATAAGCTAGGGAACTTCTAGCCATGTTACTGTTATTTGGTGGTAGGTGGAGGTGTCCTCAGTGGGTAGAGTAGAAACTGCAGAAAGGTGAGTGCGAGCATGTCATACTCCTCTCCCACCAGCCTCCAGGGCAGCCAGAATTCTATCATCTAGGAATAAAAGTTGCAGTCAAAGAGAAAAGGCTTAAACTTCCCTCCCCATTAAAGGCCTTACCAGTTCCACCTATAATAAAGCCTTCCAGCTTACACAGCACATCCTATTAATGTTTTAATATCATCTCTTTAAATGATAAGGCACTAAAAAATAATAACCTGTAGAGGATGCTATGCAAATGACAAAGAACAAAACACAAAACTTAAAGCATATTTTAAAATTATATCCTTTCAATTTATTAAAGCATATAATATAAAGCAATAATTTTAATATTGCACTATTTGGTTTGCAGTATATAGCACTGTGTGGGGAAGCTGGAAATGAAGCAATACTGAAGCTAGTAAAGTTTATATATTTTACTGGAATTAAATTAGTAATAAATAAAAATATATCTACTCATGTCTTTAGTAAAATAAGAGAAAAGATGTCATCCATCGAACATTCACACAGTTTTGCAAGAAAATACTTTCAACAGGATAGGAATATATTGAAATAAACACAGAGGAGCAAAAAACCAAAACTTCAAGTGGCTTGAAAAGTTTATTCTGTCTTCCAGAAAGTAAAGTGAAGAATAGAAATCAGGGTAGTAGTGAAAGTTTTTTTTAAGTGTCTTACTAATAGTTTAGAAATTAAACATAAAAAATAACTCAAAAAGATTTTCAGCAATGATTACCTGAGCTCCCCAAATGAAAAATGTCTTTGGTTTCCCTAAAAATAAAATGAATGAAATATACGATAAAGTGCAACTCCATGTTATTTCAGAACTTGATTGAAAGAAAAAATTAAACAGCAGGGATTAAAGAAACAGTAAGCAAGGTACTTCAAAGGGTAGAGATGACAAAAATGTGAAACTTCTCAATAGCAGTGTTTGAGCTTAGAGCACAGAAAAACAAGCTTCTCCCCCCACAGGTTTCTTATTTTATTTTTTTAATTATCATCAAGGGAGTTTAGATATCATTATGCCATTTTTTAATAAAGTATGTTTGAATAATTTCTCCCTAACCTTCATTTCCCACCTTAGTTTGCCAATGAAATTTTGAAATACATCAAACCATCATGGAATCTTAACCCACTTTCTTAACAGACAGCTTGAGTTACTTGATCTCTACTCTTTTTTTTCATTATAAGGTTTATATTACAAATAATAATAAAAAACAGTTTCTATGCTAGTCTACCCTTTAATGACTGAGCCATCTCTCCAGCCTCTATGCTAGTACCTTTAATTTTTTCTATTTTCTTTTTATTCCTTCTCAATGTTCATGTTTTCCCAGCCTACCAAAATCATTTATATGTAATTTACACAAATAAAAAATAAAAAGTTAGTAGACTTGCCTCCTGGATATTTGAGCTTTACCTATATTTTTGAGATAAGCCTATCTAAGCACCACTCTTTTGCTAATAAAATTAAGTGTGAATCACATTTGCAACTTCAGATTTTATGGTGGCCACATGGAAGTGCATACAAATCCAAATAAAATTAATTTTAATACTTACTTCATAGTCTTGCATATCAATTTATAATCAGTCTATCTAACTTTTGTTCATGCTAAATCTTTGAAATCTAGTGTGGCAAGTTAGGAAATTTTCTGAATGCTTTATATGGCAAATGGCTACTGGGAAATCCAGATACAAACTGTGGAGTAAGAACACAATGGGGTCTTTTCTAGATTCAGAACAGCTCATTATTTGAGAAACACCTACCTGAATGGGACATCCAATTGTTGTGGTTAGTTTTAATTATCAAATTGACACACTATAGATTTATTTGAGAAGAGAACCCCAATTGAGGGATTGCCTAGATCAGACTGGCCTATAAAAATATTTGTAGGGGATGGTCTTGGTTGATGATTGATGGCAGAGGGTACAGTGCAATGTGAGTGGCACTATCCCTAGACAAGTGGTTGGGACTGTAAGAAAGCTAGCTAAGCATGAGCTGAAGAGTGACTAGAAAGTAGACTTCTTTCATGGTTTCTTCTTCAGGGTTTTGCCTAGAGCTACTGCCCTGACTTCCCCTAATGATGAACAATTACCTTGGAAGTATAAGCCAAATAAGTCCTGTCTTCCCCAAGTTGCCCTTGGTCAGAGTGTTTTATCTCAGCAAGGGAAAAGCAAATAGAACAACAGTAATACACACTTTCCTATGACAGAAGTGGATCTTCACTATTTTGCCTTCCCACAATAAGTTTATCTTTAGTCCAAGCTCCCTTGACATATTACAGTTGGAAAAGTTCTCCACTAACACAGGTCCTCAATATGCCACCTAAAATAAGCTCTTTCAAAAGACAGGAACTTGATGTATACTCCAAAGATACAAGAAGAAATCAGCAGGGCGAGGCACACAGAACAGGGTTAAAAATACTCTATATCCCATTTCGTTCTTGGGTTTAACCATGAGAAATTATCAGTCTAACAGGGACACGAATTATTGGTTAACACCTTTAATCCCATCACTTAGCAGGCAGAGGCAGGTGGATCTCTATGAGTTTGAGAACAGCCTGGTTTACATAGTGAGTTCCAGGAGAGCCAGAGCAAACAGTGAGATCCTGTCTTAAAAAAAAAAGTTACCTAACTTTCAAACATCCCCTGAATCCTGTTCACTACCTTAGAATAGCAACTTAAATGATGCTTCCCCCACTCAAACCTGCTGTGATTGCTTATCCTCCAATGCCACTTCTCAAATAACTGAGAAAATCTAAAAGGAGAATTCAGATGGCCTCCAGGCGTTAGAATTTCAGACATGGAGAAATGTGAGGGGCATCTCTCTTCAATCATTATTGTTTGCATAAAATCAACAAATCTCATGAGGAAAGGAAGTTTACAGGTTTTTCCTATGCTGTCAAAGACAGTGATAACTTTTATGTGTGTGTGCACCTACATCTGAGTATGTTTGTCTAAATATATGTTTGAAGTTTTGATGTGTCTTTTACTAAGGAGCTGAGGAATGAGTTGAAGCTATTCATCTTGTATGCATTTCATAGGCATTATAGCCATGACATTTTTTTCTGATTGGTTCAACATAATAAGAAGTACAAATATGTATTTACACACATATGTGTATATGTATACATATGCATGTGTACACTTGTGTGTATATGTGCATGAATATATGTATATATATGTATATAGTTTTAGCATGTTTTTTTGTAATAATACAAAAATACCAATTTAATGTAAATGACTTTTGTGTATAATTTTAGGCAATTTGGTTTGTTCTGTTACATGGCACTATTCCATATGATATAAAATTTTTACAGAAATCCAGAGAGTTATCTCATTTCACACATAAGGAACTTGAGTCCAGGGAGCCAAAGCAAATTTGAATTTGCATCTTCTATGTACATATTATGTTACTTTGGGAGTTTAGCCACTGGGCTGAAGTGTTTCCACATTGTGTGCAGAGGCAGAAAATGCTCACTGCTCAGCTACTTCCAATGACCTGAACTGAGACATTTAAATTGACTAACTTCAGTCTCTTCTGTTCAGGCATTGGTCCCCTATCTCATCAGAGAGCAAGGGAAACAGGATGTGCTGGGGCTCTTTTCCTTCTTAGAAGCCTGTGTAGTTTCATTTCAACTGCTGTGTGGATGAGGTGCATGGAGAATATGGACAATAGGAAGAAAAGATATTACTGTATGACTTATTCAGTGTGAAATATCAGAGTAACACCCAGCGCTGTATTTCTTGAAGCTGACATTAATCACATTCCTTTTGATATGAGTGACCTTAACGTAGGTAGCATTGTAGGATAGATGTTGTAAAAAGTGTTTTCTGGTTTGCCAGTTTTAACAAACCATAAACATCTAATAATAAGTTAATATACATGCATGTCTGACAATATATGTGCCTTCTTTTGGATATACAAGTGCATATTCTTTTGAATGAATTTGTTTTGTCTTAATCAATTTTTTGATTAAGCCCACATTCCTACAATCATGGCAATTATCAGTTCATAAGGGTGGTACCTGAATCATCTAATTTCCCCCTTGAGAACCTTACTTCTTTGTTTTTGTTTGTTTGTTTGCTGAGACAGGGTTTCTCTGTAGCTTTGGAGCCTGCCCTGGAACTTGTTTTGTAGATCAGGCTGGTCTTGACCTTACAGAGATCTACCACCACTGGCCAGCTGAGCCTCACTTCTTAATCCCATTGTAGCGATGGTTAAATTAGAGTATGGGTTTTGGAGTGTAAATCTAGATATTTGTGTAGACAAACACCTTCAAAAACAGTACAACACAAGCATTCTACTGAGTCCTTGCAGACACTGTAATAACAAGAGTTTTGCTTCACCAGACATTCATTTTCTTACAGTATATTCTCCTTCTAGTCAATAGCACACTTTTAGGCTAATAGAAAATGTTATAGTTAAAACCCATAATAGCTATGAAAAACTAGATACTATATCAAAAAGGTTCTTATAAGCCTTTATTCAATGACCAGTATGAGGAATTTTGAATATGGTTTTCATACATAATACTGAGTTTTGACATAGAAAAAAGTCTAGAATTCAAAAATGAGAATTGAAGTGGTTATTCCAGGTTTTGCCACTGGTGCTAGCATGCCCATGATGAGAAGTATTTACTTGCCTTTGAGGGTAGAGGTATTGCCCAAAACAATGGTGAGAAGGCATATGGAAGGTTGTGGGGATATTTTGTTTATGATCCAATAAAGCTTGCATAAAGAGCAGAGTGTAGAGTTAGTCACACCAGCTAGACATAGTAACCAGGCAGTGGTGGTACACACCTTTAATCCTGGCACTATGGAGGTAGAGACAGGAATGATATGACTAGGTGGAGAGAGGAATATAAGGTGGGAGGAGACAGGAACTCATTGCAGTCTCAGTGAGTCTGAGAAGCAGAGCAGTTGGAAGCAGTCAGAGGTTTGGTGGATCACCCCTTAGGTCTGAGCCTTGGTAGAGGTGAGAACTCTCTAGTGACTGGCTGCTTGTTTTTTTTATCTTCAGTTTGAACCCCAATATCTATCTCTGGGTTTTTTCGTTCTTCATGCAACAGGAGGCACATCATAGCTCTGGAGTCCCCAATCTGAAGCTCACACGTATTGATGGACAGGACATGTTGCCCTTCTCTGAAAATGGGGCCTTGGCCTTACATACATAAACAACAGAATCTGCCTTATTCTCATCCTGTCTGTGTCTGTCTGTCTGTCTGTCTGTCTGTCTGTCTGTCTGTCTGTCTGTCTGTCTCCATGCCTCTCTCCCTCTACCTCCCTGCTCTCTTTCTTTCTCTGAATCAATGAAACCCCAAAAACCACAGACCTTGGCCACATAGGAGGCACTCTACCCCTGAGTTATCTCTGCAGCTTCATCCCCTCCCAGCCTTTAACTTCCTCAGGATATATGTTAGATATTTAACCCACACATACACATATGTATAGTTAAGTCATGAACAAGTAGTTACTGAGAACTGCACTTTCTTTTGTGGGGTTTATCCTAGGCACATGGTTAGCTTCCCATACATTATAAAGTTCCACTTTTCTTTCTTTCTCTTAGGTGTTTGTTCACACAAAACCTTTATCTGTACCCTATTGCTCATATAATTCATTTTGCCTGGTAACATGCAGCTGATATGCAAATGTACAGTGTCCAAATTTGGGATTCCTCAAGTTTCCCTTTCTAATGGTTGGAATTCTAGTCTTGGAACCCAGCCACCTTGCTACGTGGATGTGAATTCTTGTAGAGAGGCCACAAGGAGGAGACTTGAGAAGCACTGGCTGACAGCCCAGCTGTGTTCCACCCCATGGCTAGTAAATGCTGCCAGCTATATAATTGAGCCATTGTGGATATTACAGCCTTATTGTATCTTCTGAAGGCTGCACAACCATCCAAAGTCACATGCAGCAGGACTTCCCAGATGAGACCTGTCCTACATAGAGTTGTAAGAGAATTATAAATGCTCATTCTTCCAGGCCATTGAGTTTGGGGAGTGGCTCAGCACACAGCAATAAATAATGGACACACTTCCTGTATATCAATTTATCTCCTAGCCTCAACCTAGAGAATTAACATTCTCAGTATTTTGGAAGGGCATGCCCAGACATTGTTAATCCCAAAGGTTTTAGGGAAAAGACCACCAACACAAATCATCATGGCCAAATTAACTAAAGTAAGCAATTAATTAAAGCAAGCTGTTTTTATTCATTTATGTGAGCTGTCTCATACTGTAGACTGGGGTTTGAGATGGGGTTTGAAAGGTTAGCCATCAGATGTGAAGAAGACAAGGTTTTTTTATAGCTCTGGGATAGGGAGTTTCCAAATTGGTGGGGGGTTAGTGGGCAAAACAGTCGAGTTTATAGAGGCAGTACATAAGCATAACAAGTTAGTCAGAATGACTTCCAGAAACAAACACATGACAGCAAGGTGGTCATAGGGTAGTCATAATACGCTTTTAAAACAAAGGTAAGGTTATAAAAACTTTTTTATTTTATTTTATTAGTAATTTTTAAAATTTTAATTAGAAAGAAAATTATTTTACATGTCAATCCCAGGACCCTCTCTCTCCCCGCCTCCCCTGCACCCCCAACTAATACCCTACAAATCCCATACCCTTTCTGCTCCCCAGGGAGGGTGAAGCCTTCCATCGGGGGTCTTCAATGTCTGTCATATTCTTTTGGATAGGGCCTAGGCCCACCCCCTTGTGCAAACAAAGACATGGTTGCCATTTCCTGGAACAGGCAGTACAAAACTATTTGTACTTAAGGAGGGGCATAACCAGATCCTTGTACAAGGGTCAAAATTAATCATATCAGGAATGAATCTAGTTTATCTTTCCTACAAGATGGCTTTCAAGCCTAAAATGGAGGCAGGCTGATTTATTAATTAATGGTGCACTCACAATGTAACCTATCTATATATCACAGGAGAGTTATTTTGGACAGAGGTTTGTTAAGTACATGTCCTTAGTGTTTTTCAGTCACTCAGGGATCATCATGATTCTCTTTTTTGGCTACCACAATACCATGCTACAGAAGAGCAATGCTGTTGAACATGTTCCGATACACTTCTTTTGCTCACATGTCTTACAGGTAGCTCAGAAACACCCCTCCCGCCCCCCAGGCTCTCCAACAATATATGTAACCACTTGCCAGCTTCCAGGACTAGGGAAGAACTTTTTTCTTTCCTGGAACTATCCGTATGACTTAATCTCTAGGATTCAAGCCAAAGGGCTCTGATAATACAGGCTGCTAAAGTCACTTGTCAAAAGGCTAAGGACAACTTTAGTCCATTGAGGGGCTCATTGTATTCCAGAAATAATCATGGATCCGGATCTTTCATTTAATGCAAGTCTTTGTCTTATGTTTTAATGGGCTTTATGTATCCTCTCTATGCTAAATTGCAGACATGTTTCTTCATGCTTTCATCATTAAAGAAATACTGAAGACTCTGCCCAGGACATATTTCAATAAGAATTGTTAAACAATGTATCTCACATCTAGACAGTCCCTTATAATTTTCAAAGTACCTGAAATACACAGCCTCCTTTGAAACAGTCTACTCATGAAAAAAATTCTGACTTGGGGGTCTTTTAAGGTCTGCCTTCCAAAGAGGGTAATTGTTTAAGGGCTATTGATCTGGCAGATGTTGGATTGCTTTTCTCACATGTTTCTCCAGTCCATTATCTTTGCTCTCAGGCATTCCTAAAGACAGGAAATATACAGATGTATTTTATTTTCAGTCTTGCACTAGCTAATCACTTTCTAACAATCACTTTGAGAATGCAAGCAGCATTGTTGAGGCTCTGCAATTATGCAAATCCGTGAGAGAGGAAGTGCTTATGCAACTTCCTTCCTCTCTGAAAGCATGATGCGTTTGGAGTAGGGTTGGGTGTCAAGTAGGTCCAGGTGAGTAATTTGATTAGAAGTATCAAGACACAGCAGAGTATCTGCTTCCATTTGTGACACCGAAGCAGAAACTCCACTGTGGTTGCCTGCCTGGTCCTTGTTTGAGAAATACTACCATCAGGAAAGAACCACTTTGAATTACATGCCTCTGCTCACTGCATAATATAATTTGATTCACTCCTTTCTAACCAAACATTGCTTTCTGGTCTATGTGCCTTCCATGGAAAATGTCTGACCACTCATGTATCTTCTTTACTACTTCCTAGTCTTTCCCCCAAGAGAATGATTACAATGAAACAGAACTAAAAAGGAAATAAATAAAACATCACAGAAAAAAAAATACACTGAGAAACCACTCACATCAGAGTGCATTTGCTCCAAAATAGGATTCCAACATTGCAACCCAGCTCTGACACCCAGCACACAATTGAAGTCATTTAGCTTCCCACCATCCTCATTTACATAGTGGAATAATCCTAAATTTAACACATATACCTCTGAGAAATATGCACAATGCACTTAGCACATAAGTGTTCAACAAACTATGATTGTATACCTTATATTTTACAGATTGCTCAAATATCCAGTGAGTTTCCGGCTCTCTTCCAGGCAGAAATAAGTGGGGCAGGATACTGTTTGGCTTGGCAGAAGCATACAGATGTGATGGTTACTTTAGACAACCATCGCTCTGCAAAGCCCAGAGAGACCATACAGTACCATGTCAGGTTGTGGTTTGGGGGGTGTTGTTATTTTTTAAACATCCACATTTTAATCAGTAAACTGGTTAAAGAAGATCTATCCTCACTAGAGTAGGTAGGTACCATCCAAACCCATGATAGAGTAGAAGTGGGTGAAGAGTAACTTTATTCTCTCTGAATTGAGATGCTCATTTATCCTATAACCTCGTCTACCAGTGCTGCTGGTCCCCAGGCAGGTCTCAGGAATCCAAGCAGGGTTACATATGCAGCCTTACCTGCCGTTTAGCCTGCTAGTGACAGATCATGGGGTCTCTTGGGTGCTACAATTGCCCGATGTCCAAATAAACTCTAGGAACTTTAACTAGAATTAGAGGAAAAAAATACAGAAATGGACATTGAGTGGGAAAGTAATGGTAAGAGGAGGTATCTAGGAAGTGGAAGACTGAACTAACTAAGGGCAGGCTTTTAAGTAGAGGTAGAAGGAAAAGACAGATGTGTAGCAGCAGAATTGAGTAGTATAAAGTCTCAGTTTTCACGATGATACGGAAGTCTTCAGTGTACATTGAAGGAGTGTTGACCAGTTGTTTTTGGACAACCCATCACTTTAAAAAAAGTCTCCAATTCTAAACCATCATTCTATGCTCTTTCAACTTCAATGCTCAGACCCATATAAGCAAGCCTGAGTGTTCAACAGCTGCTTTTAAAATAAAGAGGTCCAAAAGTAAAGGCCAGGAAGACACTCCACAAAGATGTCATAAGTGTTGAGATATAGAATAGGGGAGGTCATTACCAGATGGGGAGACTTCTCTGGAAACAGATGGGGGTCTTGGACATGAAGGGTAAGAAAGATCTCATTCAAGGCTGGGGAAAAAGCTCAGTGGTTAAGAACACTTGCTGTTCTTGAAGAGGACTCAGATTTGGTGGCATCCCAACATCCATCTCAGATGAATCAAAATTGTCTGTGACTCCAGCTCCTAGGAAGCTGACATACTATCCGGCCTCTACAGCCACCCACATAAATAAAAATAAATAAATATTGGGTCAGGGCAAATGGCTCAGCAGTTAAGGGCAGTTGTTACTCTTGCAGAGGACCTGAACACCATATGCTGACCCACAAGCATCCACAACCACAGTCCCCCACGATCTGACACCCTCTAACAGAATCAGGGATGCATGGAGTACACACTCACAGTTGTAAGCAAACCACTCAAATGCACAGGCTAAGTAAATCTCATAAAAATTTAAATACACCAATCTCTAAAACCTAATGACCTAATGAATATGCACAATAAACATTGGGACACACAATCTTTACATGGAATTGTAGGCACTTATCTTGTTATTTCTTCTCTTTTCATCACACTCTTACAAATGGTGGTTATTTTGTACACTGAATTCTGCATGAGAAACACTAGTAATGAATTTAAAATTAAACCAAATTATGAATTTGGCAAACATGATACTAATGTAACTTATTAAAAATAAGTTCTAGTTTCGTGGCCTCTAACACACACACTGTCTCACATAAATACACAGACAAAAACATTAGAGGCTAGGATCTGCATCTGAGAGGGGAAACATGTGAGAAAGATGAAGGTAGCACATATCTAATACAAGCAGAAGAGGGAGGCTAGCCATGGAAGAATGTAGAAGGGGTTATGGCATAAGGAGACGGGGAGAGGAACTGGTGAGGACCAACCAAACTAAGCATTTATGAAAATGCAATAAGACTACTGCTTACTTTCTATGTTAAACATAAAGAAAAAAGTCAGGATTATATTGATATTTACAAACAAAACTAGTCTTGGAGCAGATTTAGTATCTTCTCACCCCTAAGAGGGATCCAATTGCTATAGTGACTGATTAACTTGCATGGCTCAGTATCATTTCTTACTTCACCAAATGCCTACCAAATGCAAGGCCACATTAACCAAAATCTCAAGTTCACGATGCAAAAGTGAAAAACTAAAACGTCGTAAGGCTACAGAGAAAAATACTCATTTTGACAAAGGAGAAAAAAAAATCATTTAAATTTATCCTAAGTCATTCTGGCTAGATGATGTTTGCCAAGAGACTAGGCTAAAGTGGACTGAGTATTGAGGAAAAGCTGGGGCTTCTTGGCAGCCAGCAGACTCAAGACACATTTTCTTCAATAAGCTTTGGACTTTATTCCCCCCATAAGCTTTCAAATTTCAATCACTACCCCACTGAGTCTGGGGAGAAATTGATAAAGCAAATAATACAGGAGACAATCACAAGCGAATTGAATTTGAGTACAATTGAGATGAACTGCAAGTGTTTAAAAATAGAATCATTTTAGAAATGAGCTTATGGGACTCTCCCCCTCTCCCCCCTCTCTCCCCCTCTCTCTCACTCTCTCTCACTTTCTTCCCTCTTTCTCTCTTTCCCCCTCTCTCTCCCTCTCTCCTCGCTTAAATGTTTGGGATAAAAAGGAGAATATTTGAGCTAGAAGGGCAGGTAGATGGGAGAAATAGAATGGAGAAAGGTTATACACTGGCTTAGCTGAATGTTTACTTAATTCCTCTGAGCTTTTTTATTTTTTGACATTTCTTTAAACGACCTGAGAGGCATTATAAGGAGAAATTGTTAAAATAAAATGATGTCGCCTGTAATCACAGGTGAATTGAATTTTTCCACATGGGCTATGGTGCGTAAAAGCCTTTTAAAGAGTAGTGTGTGTGTGTGTGTGTGTGTGTGTGTGTGTGTGTGTGTGTGTGTGTGTGTGTGTGTGTGTGTGAAAATCACTGTGGTTTTAAAGAAGAAAAAAACCAGGATTACAAATTTATAGTCTTAAAATGAAAAAAGGGAATTTCAAGAATATCTAAGCTTTCTCTGAAATTGGGTGATACCGTCGGTGTCCTCAGCCAAACATGGAAATGTAATTGGAGAGCCTCCTCTCCAATGTGGGCTCCACTAAATCAGAGAGTGTTCCTGAATCTAAGCTTCTGCAAGCCATAGTTGAAAAGCTCGAGACTGGTGTTTGAACCTAAATATTTAATGCATCATTCACAGTGTACCAGCAGAAAAGAAAACCAAGTCCCTGACAGGAGAATTCAATTCACACAGATGTTAACTGACAATACAATGAAGAGAATCCAGTATTCCTGGATTCTGCCACATGGCATTTTTTATTATTATTATTTTTACTGTGTCAAAGATAGAGAAAGAAAAGATTGGAGATGATCATAGAGTAATTAGGATTTAAAGACTCCTCTGTAAAGCACAGACATCATCATGTGACATGATGTATAGCTCTTGACCAGTGATTGTCAGGACCAGGTAAGAAGTGTCTAGCCATCCTTCAGGCTGAGGCTGAAGTTCTTGAAACTAAACTAGCTTTGTAGAAACTACACTGCTACAGGCAACTCAGGCATGGTGAGAGCAAGAGAGGGTGGGAGAAATAGTCTCCGCTAGGGAAAAGCATACTGATTGCTTATCCAATACTAAATGATCAGCCCTGAAAACATATGTACACATGACACTATACTGACTGAGCAGATTATATTTAGTAATATATATGTAAGCACCTCTACATATGTGTGTACACTTGTGTGCACATATATACATGTAACAACCATTAATGACAAGAGAAGCCATGAATTTGAAAGAGATCAAGATGGTGTATATGGGAGGCTTTGGAATGACGGAAGGAAGGGTGATATGATGTAATATTATAATATCCAAAATAAAATAAATGACAGCAGCAAAAACAAGAAGAAAGCATGGTGCTGTCTGTCTCTCAGCTCTCATCTTCACACCACTCGACTTGCTCACTGGAGGTTTAGAGACTGATTTCTCTGTAGACAGTCCACAGTCCTGAAATGAACTCAGGCAGACAGGATGAGAATGCATGAGCAAGGCCTCCTCCAGAAGGCACTGGTGGGCTAAGACAGAAAAAAAATAAAGCTAATTCCTGTAAATATCTAGAGAAGAAACTAAGCCAGTGTTTCCTGTAAGCAGCTCTTTCTAATTCTGGAAGTCACTCATGCCAGGAACAGATTCTCAAAATTCAGATTGACCTTAAAATTCATCAGATTCCACCTTTCACCAAAGCAGTAACCTTGCCCACAACGCCCACATGAAATGGGAGACACAGTCAGTTCTAGGAGCTAACTATCTTTAGATAACCAATTTTAATATCTGCTGTCTCCTTTTTCATTGCACTAGAAGGGAATTCATCTATTAACATATAAACAAGATTCATCTCTGCTGTTTACAGTAATTTAAAGTTCCTTCTTGTGTCCTTATCTTTCCTTCCCTTTTTCTTTCTTTATTTCACAAGTCCTTCCTTCCTTTCTCCTCTTCTAATTCTCTTTCCATCCTTCCTCTCCCCTCTCTCATTCCTTTCCCTTCTTTACCTCAAATTTAAGTTCATTTCCTACCCAACATAGTAACTCCTAAATTCTTTTCTGAAAGCTACGAATTCCTCCTCTTCCCTGATCCATTCCAAACACACAGAAGCATTCTATTCAACCCTAAGATCTGGTCCCAAGATGTCGCTCTACTATATGCATTGCCAGTACTCCATCCATCATATCTTGGTTGATTGTGAGGTCCTCAAAATCAGGGTCTCAGTCGCTGAACTATGATGTCCTGGGAAGCCATTAATTACTTCCTCCCTATACCTGTGATCCCAGCAAGATGTGTGCCCCAAACTAGGAATCTAAATGTGTTTGGCAACAAAATCACACCTTATCCTACTCTCAATATGTTTCCTCCTTGGGATGAATAGCCTAAATTCTTTGGGCCACTACTCTTCTCAACGTAACTCTGTTTTGTTTGACATTTTACCACAGTATCTCTTCCCAGGACTCAACTAACACTGTCAGATTAATTTGAAGCCAGAAACTCTGGAAGATCTTTCATAAATCTTAATATTGCTCTCTTTGTACATAATAGAGTTTTAAAGGGTCTTTCGTGCTATTTGTATGTTCATGGATACAGGACTGTCTACTAGAGTATGGACAGCCTATGAGGGGATACATCTCTGAAGAAGACTGACTTTCCCTGCCATCAATTGCCAACATCATCTCAGTGAGGAGATTTCCCTAACTCCTCACTGTCAATACTGGGATTTTGGCAGGCTTGATCTTCTGTAAACCTTGTGCATGCAGTCACAGCCACTGTGAGTTCATGTGTTCAAGGGTTCTGTTATGACCAGAAAATTATGTTTCACTGAAGATGTCTGCCACCTCTGGCTCTTGATCTCTGAGCCTTGTAAGGAGGAAGGGCAATAATCAAAAGAGTTGGGGCAGAGAAGTGGTAGGGGCTATGGGGAACAAATGGAGGGAAGAAAATGAGACGTAGGTTTAATCAAAATATGTACATGTATGAAATTCTTAATAAAAAACTGATACCACCCCAAGTGGTGTTTTGATTTACACTAAGAGAATTGTTTCCCTGGAGCCATGTTGCTCAAAGTGCATTTGACTTTTCTAATAGCTATCTTGTGTCTTTGGTTCAGGCTGATTTTTATAATCATTTAAATCTGAGAGTGATTTTTCTTATAACTACTTATGTCCATGTTTCCCTAATTGTGAAAACAATGACTAGATTATTTCAACTACCGACCTAAGCACTTAATGTAGAAGAATGATTAAATGTGCAAGTCCAAATCCTGGATGTCTGAGTTAATAGTTCTACAACCCAAGAACATTGCATCTCTTTTTACAAACTTCAGTCTTTTGATCCACAGACAGTCATAATCATTGCACACAATTCGTAGATTTTTCTGAACATAATAAACTATGAACAATATACTGATGCATTTTCTTTTGTTTCTAGAAGATATTAGATGCTAAATAAATGCTTACACTGGTTATGTCTGAGCCTATTATTTTACCTTGGCAAGATTATTTGAGTGTTATCTGTGATCTAGGTTATTAAATTGACCCTCCTAAATTTGCACCAAATGAAAATGCAATTAGTCTCCCTCTAATGTTTCTAGACATGGCATTGATTGAGGAGATAGAAGAAAGATAGGGGCTCTGACACAACTTATCTTAGACATATCGATTCACACTTTCTTAAAAATGCATTTGTTCAATGGTTTTATATGAAGGAATCCATAACATGTACCACAAAGCCTCGGCTCTTCTTCCCTGTAAGCTTATTTTCAGTGGGTCAACTGCTGTGCTAGAGGGCCAAGATGCAAGTTTGTTTTACCACCAGGCATATATATTATGTCCTGTGTTGGTGCCAGAGGGCAATACCAGCTATCTTCCTATCCATCCAAGGGATCTTTAAATATCCAGACCAAGGGAAATGCTTACTGTTCTGCAGCAACCAGACCAACTTCTAGGCAGGTCAGGGTTCACTGTAGTGTCCTTTGAGGACCACATATTTTACCCTATTTCCAGAACATCTTATGCCAGTCTCTAAATAATGTTAGCAAAACCATTGGTTTTTGAAGACATTGTGAGCAACATGATGGCAGGAGCTGCATGTCCTATCAGTGCCACCTTCATTCAGTTCCTGCTGAAGGCTGGAGGTAGTGATGAGAAAGGTTTCTCAGAGCCTTGTGAAAGCCAATCAGACACTGTCCCTGGAGGTGTTCTAAAGTCTGTGACAGACCATCTGGCCAGAATATGAGTGAAAGATCTAATCCTTGTACATGCTCTGAAAATCAAAGTTGCTGCTTTTTGGTCATATTCTAAATTTTCTTGCCTAGAGATGCTTTCTTCTGAATATTTAGTGAACACTCAAACCTAATCTATTTTATACACAAATACACATGCGGGCACACACACACACACACACACACACACACACACACACACACACACATACACACACACACACAGTGCACATATGCAGAGCATATAAGGCATTACTGGAATTCCCTTTTTGGCCAACAAACCATAGACCTGCTTTAGCAATGTCTTTCCATAGTTTTCCACAGATCCTGGAAATGTAACTCAGTGCTTTGCATATGTGTAAGCCTGTGGGATGGATACCCACAAAGGAAAGCTGTCCACATTCTTTCACATACCAATTTTTATATCCCAAGACTCCCAGGGTGCATTGTGTAAGTTATAAAATACATATTTAGCTTTCTGTTCTGTATCTAGTCACATATGAAGCTCTTCACTGACTCAAGTTTAAAACTACTAAATAAATAAGGTTTGCCCTCATCTTTTTTGCCTTCGGTGAGCTCATTACCATAAAGAGAAGACTGCGTTTTCACACCAGAAATGGTTTTCAAAATTATAGCAAGCATTCAAGAACTGTGTATTACAGATCAGAAGTGCTGAAGACCTTCTGAGGAGACATAGCTGAGCATCACAGGAGTGACCCGGGAAGGCTTTGCAGAATAGGTGACCCTTCACGTCACTATACAAAGACAGACAAGACTGTGTGTAGGAAAAATGACATTTCTAGTATTTTTCCAATCATTAAACTATGCTGCTGCTGGCATGCATCCTGTGGCTTCTATTTAATTCAAAGCCAAACGTTAATCACAGACCCTGGTGTGCCTACAAAGAGCTGCCTCTTCCTTCCCTGGAGCATCCCAGGGTGTACAGCCTGGCAGAGGTCAGCAGGGAAAGAGGGTGAGGATTGATTAATTCTGTCAGCCAGTTTTATGAAAAGAGTCTTTGCTGAAATGCAGACATGATTCTACATACCAAGAAAGTGTTTTTTGAAGACAGAATTGTAGTTTTCATTTATGTTGAAGTTTTGTGATTCTTAGATCCAGTTTTATACCATTAAAAAGAAAACATGAAAGTTAAGCACATGTTGAAATTATTCCTCAAGTGATGGAACCTGGGATTCCAGAATTGATAGAAGAAAATAAGTTAGAAACTCGGTTGCATTGGTTTACTTTAAACATCATTTTTTCTTTTCTTTTTTTTCTTTCTTTTTTAATTTGGTCAAGCCATTGTAACTTCTGGGCACCAAATAAAATAAAGGTAGTCAGAATGGAAAAAATAACTAATACTGAAGCAGTGTTTTTTTTTCTCATATTATTATTATTATTATTATTATTATTATTATTATTATTATTTCAAGTTAGGGAACAGGCTTGTTTCACATGTAAGTCCTCTCCCTCTCCCTCCCCTCACCCCCATTCCTTCTCCCCCACCTCCAACCTACCCCCCACCCCATCCACCCACCACTCCCCAGGCAGGGTAGGGCCCCCAACAGGGGCTCCACCAAGTCCACCAAATCTTCCTGTGCTGGGCCTAGGCCCCTCCCCATGTGTCCAGAGACAGAGTGCATCCCTTCAAGTGGGATGGGCTCTCAAAGTCCCCACACACACACCAGGGCAAAACGCCAGTCCACCTCTGGAGGCTCCCAGAAGTGCAGGGGCCTCCCCATTGGCATCCATGATCAGAAGGCTGGATCAGTCCCGTACTGGCATCCCAAAGAGCGTCTGGGGTCGATATGCTTTCCCTTTTTCAGGCCAACTGTTTCTGTGGGTTTCTCCAACCTGGTACAGACCCCTTCGTTCTTCATTCCTCCCTCTCTTCAACTAGGTTCCAGATTTCAGCTCAGTGTATTTCTGTGGATGTCTGTCTCTGCTTCCATCAGCCACTGGATGAGGACTCTAGGATAGCATAGAGAGTAGTCATCAATCTCATTCTAGGGGAAGGGCTTCTAGGCCATCCTCTCCTCCACTGCCCGGACTGTCAGATTGTGTCATCCTTGTAGGTCTCTGGAGATCTCCCTAGTTCCAGATCTCTTCTTGGACCTATAGTGGCTCCCTCTGATATGGTATCTCTCATCCTGCTCTCTATCCTCTATTCTTCCCCCTACTCAATATCTCTGCTCCTCCATTTCTTCTCCTCTACTCTTCTTCTTGTGCTCTTATTGTGGCAGCACCCACTCCCCTACCCTCATGCTCTCAATTAGCTCAGGAGTTCATGCCACTTCCCATTCCTGGGGTCCATTTATCCCTTAGAGTCATTCATGATTTCTAGTTTCTTTGGGGAAGAGGATTATAGGCTGGTAAACCTTTGCTCTATGTCTAAAAATCATATATGAGTGAGTACATACCATGTTTGTCTTTTTGTGATTGGGTTACCTCACTCAGGATGGTTTCTTCTAGTTCCATCCATTTGCCTGCGAATTTCAAGATTCCATTGCATTTTTCTGCTGAGTAGTACTCCATTGTATAAATGTACCACATTTTCTCTTTCCATTCTTCAGTTGAGGGGCATCTAGGTTGCTTCCAGGTTCTGGCTATTACAAACAATGCTGCTATGAACATGGTTGAACATATGTCCTTGTTGTATGAACATGCACTATTTGGGTATATACCCAAGAGAGGAATGGCTGGATCTTGAGGTAGATTGATTCCCATTTTTCTGAGCAACCGCCATACTGATTTCCAAAGTGGTCTTACAAGTTCACACTCCCACCAGCAATGGAGGAGTGTTCCTTCTTCTCTGCATCCTCTCCAGCATAGGTTGTCATTGGTATTTTTGATTTTAGCCATTCTGACAGGTGTGAGGTGGTATCTCAGAGTTGTTTTGAGTTGCATTTCTCTGATGGCCAAGGATTTTGAGCACTTTCTTAAGTGTCTTTCAGCCATTTCAGATTCCTCTGTTGAAAAATCTCTGTTTAGTTCTGCACCCCACTTTTTAATTTCATTGTATGGTGTTTTGGTGGCTAGCTTCTTGAGCTCCTTGTATATTTTGGAAATCAGTCCTCTGTCAGATGTGGGGCTGGTGAAGATCTTTTCCCATTCTGTGGGTGGTCGTTTTGTCTTACTGACTATGTCCTTTGCCTTACAGAAGCTTCTCAGTTTCAGGAGGTCCTATTTATTGAATGCAGACCTCAGTGTCTGTGCTTCTGGCGTAAAGTTCAGGAATCGTTCTCCTGTGCCAAGGTTATTCCCACTTTCTCTTCTAGAAGATTCAGTGTGGCTGGATTTATGGAGAGATCTTTGACCCATTTGCACTTAAGTTTCGTGCATGGTGACAGGTATGGATCAATCTGCAATTTTCTGCATGTCCGAATCCAATTGTGCCAGCACCATTTGTTGAAGATGCTATCTTTTTTCCATTGTATAGATTTAGCACCTTTGTCAAAAATAAGGTGTTCGTAGGTGCGTGGGTTAATATCTGGGTCTTCAATTCGATTCCATTGGTCTATCTGTCTATTCTTGTGCCAATACCAAGCTGTTTTCAGAACTATGGCTCTATAGTAGAGCTTGAAGTCGGGGATGGTGATGCCTCCAGAAGATCTTTTATTGTAAAGAGTTGTTTTGGCTATCCTGGGTTTTTTATTTTTCCATATAAAGTTGAGTATTGTTCTTTCAATGTCTGTGAAAAACTGTGTTGGGATTTTGATGGGGATTGCGTTGAATCTGTAGATTGCTTTTGGTAGGATTGCCATTTTTACTATGTTAATTCTGCCTATCCAAGAGCATGGGAGATCTTTCCACTTTCTGGTATCTTCTTTAATTTCTTTCTTTAAAGTCTCAAAGTTCTTATTGTACAGGTCTTTCACTTTTTTGGTTAGTGTTACCCCCAGATATTTTATGTTGCTTGTGGATATTGTGAAAGGTGATGTTTCCATGATTTCTTTCTCATTGAGTTTATCATCTGTATACAGTAGGGCTACAGATTTTTTTGAGTTAATTTTGTATCCTGCTACCTTGCTGAAGGTGTTTATCAGCTGTAGGAGTTTCCTGGTAGAGTTTTTTGGGTCACTTATGTAGACTATCATGTCATCTGCAAATAGTGAAAGTTTGACTTCGTCCTTTCCAATTTGTATCCCTTTGATCCCCTGTTCTTGTCTTATTGCTCTAGCTAGAACTTCAAGTACAATATTGAAGAGGTATGGAGAGAGTGGACATCCTTGTCTTGTTCCTGATTTTAGAGGAA